>NC_136998.1:22267533-22510403 GCF_032717465.1 Coenobita brevimanus | reverse complement strand
TGTTACATAGCCTGTGATTTCATCATCCTCTGTATAATACTAACGTACAGTATGCCGCATGTTTGATCACGATTCGCCTCGTGGTTTCCATAGTGACCAGGCTTGCGTGTTCTACCTCACTCCTCCCTTCTCCCCCTTATAGTAGAGTAAGTCGTTCTTTCTGTTGTTCAGAGCAGGATTGTCAACTCTTTGTCCCCTATGGCTTCATTTGCGCGTCCTTCTTACATGTTGTATCAAGCTCTGCTTGCCCCTATTTAATGAGCTCAGTCTCTGCATTAATTGCCACTTAGATCTACTCATTTTTTTCACATCTATGTCCTCTCCTGTATATTGTATTATTATTTTTCTGAGTGCTTGGGAAGTCTCCAGCCATTTAGCTGCTGTATAATTTGAGTATGAGTGTTGTTACCATTTTACTTGTGCTGTATGGCCTAGCGCGTTATTTCGTACGCCTGGTAAGGTTTTTGTGATTCATGTAGAGTCTTTAATGTCAGCCATTATTAATAATATTTTGTATCTGTAATAATATATCTTGCTTTAACTGAGCATTATTCGGTTCTCTCATTTATCAGGGCTGACTTAGATAAATTTGCTCTTGCTAAATTCATGTTAATAGAGGCTATTGCAGTTAACCATACAAGTAACCTGTTTTGCCATTACCTTCTCGTTATGAGTCCTGAATGTTTAGTTGTTAGTTTGAGCATTAAACTTTAACTTGTAATTTTACCTAACTCTTTTGTTTTGAACCTGGAACTTTGCGGGACAGTAGTGATTATAGTATTCTCACTTGAAGTGTTCATTATTTCTCTCTGTTCCGTAACATAAATTTGGCGACCTCTTATCAGCATATTCAGGATATTATCATAAGGATATTGCTTGATATTTTGTGACTGTGATTTATTCATGATGTCTACTATTACTACTCTTGATGAAGCCAAAGATTTTTTGTCAAATAAGCTAACATGGTGTGATGTAGAAAACAGAACAATGAATGAACTTAAGCTTGTTCCTCAACAATTGGGAATTGCTGTTCGCTATCATCAGTCTAAAGATTAAATTGTTGACATGATTAATAAACGCTTGTTTAATGTAACTCCTCCAGATGAGCAAGCGCAGATTGAAATAGCTAAGTTACATCTAGCCCTGGAGGAGGCTCGTGCTAAGAAGGCTGAGTCTCAGGCTCGTATTCAGGAGGCACAGGCACAAATTGAAATTGCTAGGATTCAGGCAGACCATGAGTATCGCATGAAACAAAGTGGAACTGGATCATCTAGCCCTGATGATTTTGATGTGGCTAAAAATGTTAAACTTGTCCCTCCTTTTAATGAATCTGATTTAACAAAGTATTTTCAGTTGTCTGAGAGGGTAGCTACAGGTTTTAAATGGCCCAAACAGTATTGACCAGCACTCCTTCAAACTGTTCTCACCGGTAAAGCTCAAGTAACTTATGCATCTTTGCCTCAGGATCAATGTGATAATTATGATGGAGTTAAGAGCTTCATTCTTAAGGCCTATGAGCTTGTTCCTGAAGCCTATAGAGTAATATTTAGGACAACTTATAAGCAAGATAAGCAATCCCATGTTGAGTATGCAAAAATCAAAGAAGATCTGTTAGAGCAGTGGTTAAATTCTAAGAATGAAAATTCTAATTTTGATAAATTTAAGCAGATAATTTTGCTGGGGGACTTCAAAAGGTGTATTAATAAAGATGTAAGCCTATATCTTGATGAGAAAAGAATAGATAATTTGTCTGATGCTGCAGTTTTAGCTGATATGTTCTCACTCACAAGAGATATTCTAAAGAAAAAAGGAAAGCTGAGAGTATGTTGCCTCTACCCAGAGTACAGGTAACAGGAAAGAGAATAAAGATGATGTTTCTCAGGAAGTAAATACCAGCTTCACCTCTAGATTTCAGAAAAGTAAATGTACTTATTGTAGTAAGCTTGGTCATACTACGGAGAAATGTTTCAGGAGACAGCGTGATGTGAACAAAAAGGTGTCTTTAAATATTCAGTCAATTGGTCTAGTGTCCACCCTTGAGAGTCCCCAGAATTCTTTAACCGAGTTAACTGAACCTGCTTTGAGTGGTAAATAATATTCTCATGATGAAGCTCCTCTTTTGAGCAGTAACGTGGGTGACACTCTCAAGAGTTCATGTGCTAATTTCGTTTCTGATGGTTTTGTCAGTCCTCTGGACAATAATGACAGGAAATCAGCTAAAAAATATCGTGATACAGGTGCTTGCCAATCCCTTATGTTGACCAGTGTTCCAGGCTCTAATGTTAATTCCTCTGATGAAACTGTAATCTTACAAGGTGTAGGGAATAATTACTTCTCTGTCCCTCTGTGCACAGTGAATTTAGAGTCTGGTCTTGTTAATGGTTTCGTTATGGTTGGGTTGGTTGAGACACTCCCAATGTCAGGTGTAACTTTCTTACTTGGAAATGATATTGGTGGAAGTCAAGTGTGTCCAGCTCCTCAGTTGCCAAGTGAGCCAGTGACTGCGGCCCAGGATTGTAATGTCCCTGATGTGTTCTCTGCATGTGCTGTCACTAGGGCTAAGTCTAAGGTTACTAGTGACTTAGAGGATAATGATGATGATGATGTTATCCTAGCTGCCACTTTTCTTCCTAATTTGGACCACTCACCAGATGAGGCAGTACCCCGTAGTGTTGATAATTTGTTTTGTCAAGAGTTGGTTGAGTTGCAGGTTGCTGACCCTGAGTTGAAAGGTCTAGCTAACTCTGCTTGCAGTGAGGAAGAGTCAGCTGGTGCTTCTACTTCTTATTATATAAAGTCATGAGTACTTATGAGAAAGTGGAGACCCCCAACAGCATCAGCCGTCTGTGAATGGGAGGTTGTACATCAAGTTGTCATCCCTCGTCTTTGTAAGCAGGATATCATTAGAGTGGCTCATGATTCCAATTTGGCAGGACACCTTGGAGTGAGGATGAATGTGGCACGCATTTTGAAACACTTCTACTGGCCAGGTATCTTCAGAGATGTTTCTTGGTATTGTAAGTCTTGTCACACCTGCCAAGTTGTGGGGAAGTGTAATCAGACCGAAAAGGTTGCACCTCTAGTTCCCATTCCTCCTTTTGAGGTGCCATTCACCCGTGTGTTGGTGGATATTGTTGGCCCTCTTCCTAAGACTTCTTCAGGATTTTCTTATGTGTTGACCCTGATTGATATGGCTACTCGTTATCCTGAAGCCATTCCACTTAGAAATCTCTCAGCAAAGAACGTGGTTAAGGAAATGCTAGGGTTCTTCACCAAGTTTGGTCTGCCCAAGTAGGTACAGTCAGACAAGGGCAGTAATTTCACGTCAAATGTTTTCAAGCAGTCTCTGAAAGAGTTGGGCATCACCCAGATCACGTCTTCTGCTTACCATCCCCAGACCCAAGGAGCGTTGGAGAGATATCATCAAACACTCAAATCGATGCTCAGGAAATACTGTTTGGAACATCAGAATGACTGGGATAAAGGTCTTCCATTCGTTGTATTTGCCGCAAGAGAATCTCCAAATGAATCACTGGGCTTCTCACCCTTGGAACTACTGTTTGGCCATGAAGTAAGAGGACCCCTTAAGCTACTCAAGGAATTCTGGCTTTCAGAGGAAGATGGCGTCAACCTGCTGGAGTACGTGATGAAGTTCAAAGAACGGTTGTCCACTGCTTTACAGCTGGTGAGAGAGAATTTATGAGCTGCTCAGGAGAAGATGAAGACTTGGTATGATAAGAAGTCCAGGTTACGCCACTTTCAGCCAGGAGATCAGGTTTTGATTCTGCTACCGGTGCATGGGCAACCTCTTTAAGCCAAGTTTAGTTGTCCTTATTTCGTGGAGAAGAAACTCAGTGATGTCAACTATGTCATCGCCACACCAGATCGTAGAAAGAACAAGCAACTTTGTCACATCAACGTGCTAAAGTTATATCACAGGCAGGACGAAAATAACCCAGTCTGCACTGTAGCTGTTCCACCCAAGTCTGCAAGTGAAGTTCTCCCATGCAGTATGAGCCTGAGTGATAGTTTTGGGAAAAATCCTGATATCATGAATGATCTCCAGACTAAGCTTTCTCATCTACATTCCGAGGAAAGGCAGGAGTTTTCGGTATTACTGCAGGAGTACCCGCAAGTGTTCCGTGCCACTCCAGGAAGAACCACTGTGTTGATGCATGATGTCGATGTTGGAGACGCAAAGCCAATTAAACTGCCTCCTTACCTTGTGGACCCAGTGAAAGTTCCTCTCATCCAGAAGGAGCTTGGCTACCTGTTGGACCACAAGATGATTGAGCCCTGTCAGAGTGAGTGGAGTTCTCCTGTCACTCTAGTCCCTAAGCCAGGTGGGTCACAGCGGCTTTGCATCGACTACAGACGTGTTAATCAGATAACCAAAACAGACACTTACCCTCTCCCTCGTGTGAAAGATTGCATAGATAAGATCGGAAAGGCTAGGTACATAAGTAAGTTTGATTTGTTAAAAGAATACTGGCAAGTACCTATCACTGAACGTGCTATTGAGATCTCGTGTTTTGTAACACTAGGAAAAACTTTTGCATGTTCTGTAATGCCATAAGGTATGAACAATGCACCAGCCACTTTTCAGAAGCTCATGAATGTTGTAACAGAGGGTCTGGCAGGGTGTGTTGTTTATATTGATGATGTATTAATCTTCAGTGACAACTGGAAAGATCACCTATGCCATGTCAGTAAATTTCTTGAACGTTTGGTTCAGGCTAATCTTGTAGCTAATTTATCAAAGTGTGAGTTTGGTCAAGCTAAAGTTCAGTACCTTGGGTACGTAATTGGTGATGGTCACGTTGCACCACCAGGAGCTAAGGTTAAGGTGTAAGTGATCTTCCCAGACCTAAAAGTGGGAAAGAGCTACAAAGATTTTTGGGAATGGTAGGTTATTACAGGAGATTTGTTCTTAACTTTTCAATTCTTGTATCACCACTTACAGACCTACTGAAAAAGGGAGTTAAATTTGTCTGGACCGATAACTGTGAATCCTCTTTCAGTAAACTTAAAGCTATCGTATTAAGTCAGCCAGTGCTCGCTGCTCCAAATTTTGCTAAGCCTTTTAAGATGGCTGTTGACGCAAGTGATACAGGAGCTGGGGCTGTTTTGCTGCAAGAGGATGATCAGGGTATTGAACACCCTGTATCTTATTACAGTAAGAAGTTCACTCCACCTCAAAAGAACTACTCCACCATTGAGAAAGAGCTTTTGGCCTTGATTTTGGGTTTACAGCATTTTTTATTTTGTGTTCTGGTTTTGACCCTATAGTCATTTATACCGATCATAACCCACTGAAATTCCTTGGTAAGTTTAAAGATAAAAATCAGCGATTGACAAGATGGAGTCTACCTCTTCAGGAGTCTTCATTAGACATACAACATGTCAAGGGGAAAGAAAATGTTATTGCAGATTGCTTATCTACAATTTAGACAGGTTGTTTTAGAGTAATAAGAATTTTCCTTTGTAAATTTCTTTTTCTTTGTGGGGAGGTGTTACATAGCCTATGATTTCATCATCCTCTGTATAATTCTAACGTACAGTATGCTGCATGCTTGATCACGATTCGCCTCGTGGCTTCCATAGTGACCAGGCTTGCGTGTTCTACCTCACTCCCCCCTTCTCCCCCTTATACTAGAGTAAGTCGTTCTTTCTGTTGTTCAGAGCAGGATTGTCAACTCTTTGTTCCCTATGGCTTCATTTGTGCGTCCTTCTTACAAGTTGTATCAAGCTCTGCCGGCCCCTATATAATGAGCTCAATCTCTGTGTTAATGTTTTTTTTTTTACGCGAGGAAGAAGGAACCAAAGGCCATGAGCCCGCAGTAAGAGTTCCCTCCAAGAGAAAAACAAAATACAATAGAGAGCGAAATTCACTATCCGATCATATTGAGACGCCTGGACACACTGCGTTTGAAAGACTGGAGATCATAGGCAGCAGGAAATACAGACAGAGGGAGACAGTTCCAGAGCTGACCTGTTGCATAATTGAAAGACTGGGAGTAATGGTTAACTCTTGCATTAGAGAGTTGGACAGAAAAGGGATGAGAGTTTGCTGCCAGACGGGTGCTACGCGCCCATCGTAGAGGTGGAGGAATGCAAGCAGACAGTTCAGAGGAGCAGTGACCATTAAAGTAGCGATAGAAAAGAGATAATAATGCAACAGTGCGGCGAAGTGAAAGAGGTTGAAGGGAGTCAGTAAGAGGAGGAGAGTTAATGAGATGTAAAGCCTTTGACTCCACCCAATTGAGAAGAGCTGTATGTGGGGAACCTCCCCACACATGAGAGTTGTACTCCACACAGGGGCGGATAAAACCCCTGTATAGAGTCAACAATTGTGCAGGGGTAAAGAAAGAGTGGAGTCAGCTTGGCACACCCAATCTCTTGGAAGCAGATTTTACAAAAGATGTAATATGATCTTTCCGAGATAAATGCCGAGTAAATGAAACCCCAAGCATGTTCAAGGATGATGCAGGATTAAGCTGAATATTATTAAACATTAGTGGGTATACCTGTGGAAGATTTTGTCGGGTTGCTAGGTGTAAGAACCAAGTCTTAGATGCATTAAAAACAACCATATTATTTTTACCCCAGAGATACGAGCCAAGTCAGACATTAGGTGTGCCATAGCCTCATCCCTTGTTTCTTGAAGTAACTGTTGAGATGGGTGTTGCAGGAACCGAATGGAAAGGTGAAGGGTGGAGTCATCAGTGTATGAGTGGATAGGGTTAGATGTACAGCTTAGATCATCATTGATGAATAAAAGGAAGAGAGTTGGTGATAGGACAGAGCCCTGAGGAAAACCACTGTTGATAGATCTAGGAGAAGAATGGTGGCCGACTACAACAGCGGCTATAGAACGACCAGAAAGGAAGCTAGCTATGAAGGCACAGATAGAAGGATAGAAACCGTAAGAGGGCAGTTTGGAAATTAAAGATTTATGCTACACTCGATCGAAAGCCTTTGAGATGTCAAGTGCAATGGCAAAGCTTTCGCCAAAGTCCCGAAATGAGGATGACCAAGAGTCTGAAAGGTAGGTGAGAAGATCGCCAGTGGAGCGTCCCTGATGGAACCCATACTGACGATCGGAAAGAAGGTTGTGAAAGGAAAGATGCCTTAAAATTTTTCTATTGAGAATTGACTCGAAAACTTTTGAACTGGATGTTAAAGCAATTGGACGATAGTTGGAGGGTTGGAAGTGGTCACCCTTCTTTGGGACTGGCTGAATGATAGCAAACTTCCAGCAAGAAGGAAAGGTACAAGTTGACAGACAAAGGCAAAAGAGTTTGCCTAGGCAGGGTGTAAGCACAGAAGCACAGTTCTTGAGAACAACAGGAGGGACCCCATCAGGCCCATATGCCTTGTTAGTACTGAGGCCAGTGATGGCAGAAAATACATCAACTGAAGAAATTTTAATGTCAGCCATGAGGAAGTCAGAGGGGGGAAGTGATGGAGGAACAGCACCGGAATCGTCTAAGGTGGAATTGGAGGAGAATGTCTGTGTGAAGAGATCTGTTTTATCAGTAGAAGAAATAGCTACAGAACCATCAGAGTAGAAAAGAGGAGGGAAGGATGATGAGGTAAAGTTGTTAGAAAGACTTTTGGCAAGGTGCCAGAAGGAGCGGGAAGAATTCGAGCTGGAGAGTTGAGAGCATAGTATGGATGAAATTATTTTTAGTAGAGCGAAGAACAGACTTAGCACGATTCCGGGCAGAAACGAAAAGATGATGTGATTCAGGGGTGGGTTGGCTCCGGTACCTTTTGTAGGCCCTCTCCTTGTTGCGGACAGCATTAGAACAAGCGTGATTAAACCAAGGCTTTCTTGCGTTAGTCAAAGGATATGAGAAGGGAAATGTATGCTTCCATGCCCGAGAGAATAACCTCCGTAATGTGCAAGGCACACTCAGATGGCTCCCGGCCATAGAAGCAATAATCATTTCAGGGAAAATCAAAGAAGTACTGCCTGAGGGCCTCCCTGTCCGCGGCTCCAAAATGCCACAGACGACGTTTCCCTGGAGGGTCCACAGGCCATACCGGAGTGATAGGACAGGTTGAGGTAATAAGGTTGTGATCGGAGGAGCCCAACGGAGAGAAAAGGTTAACAGATTAAGCAGAAGGATTAGTTGTGAGGAAGAGGTCAAGTATGTTGGAGCTCTCTCCAAGGCGGTCAGGGATACGGGTAGGGTGCTGTACAAGCTGCTCTAGGTCATTAAGGATAGAAAAGATGTAGGCTTGTTCACCAGGGTGGATCCGTGAAAGGAGAGAGCCAAAGGTGGTGGTGAACGCTGAAATCTCCAAGAATGGAGATTTCAGAGAAAGGTGAAATGGATAGAATGTGTTCCATCATAGAAGTAAGATAGTCAAAGAATTTTTGATAGTCAGTAGAATTAGGGGATAAGTAAACAGCACAGATATATTTAGTCAGAGAATGACAGGAAAGCTGAAGCCAGAGTGTGGAGAATTCAGAAGAATCAAGTTCAGGAACACAAGAGCAAGATAAGTCGTTGCGTATATATACACAACAGCCACCTTTGGCTTTGAAATGAGTATAGAGAAAGTAGGAGGATACAGAAAAGGGTTTACTGTCAGTTGCCTCGGACAACTGAGTCTCTGTTAGAAAAAGAAGGTGAGGTTTAGAGGAGAGGTGGTGCTCAACAGAGCGAAAGTTAGAGAAAAGGCCGCGAATGTTGCAAAAATGAAGAAGAAGAGAGTCAGACAGTGGTTCCAGGCACCTCGAGTCGTCACCGGGAGAGGGGCGGATGGTGGGGGCATTTATGGTCCACCCCCCCCTGGGGACTCCGACGCTTGATAAAGCGACGCCATTTTTGGTGAATTTTGAATAGGAAGTGTATTGTGTACTGTGCATGTAGTTTGGTGTAGATAGTTAGAGAAATTTGTACTGGAGAGCATGCTGGCCTACTCTCTGTGTAACTGAGACACTGAAAAAGTTCAGCAAAGGGGGATGGTCAGGAACTAGTCCTGAGGGCTGATGAAACGGGAGCTCCAGCACTCCCTGTCATCAGCTTTCCATCCACCTCGGGAGTACTGCCCTGCCTCTTATATCTACTCCTCATTTTGTTCACATGTCTGTCCTCCCCTGTATAGTGTATTATTATTTTTGTGAGTGCTCAGGAAGTCTCCAGCCATCTAGCTGCTGTATAATTTGAGTATAAGTGTTGTTACCATTTTTCTTGTGCTATATGTCCTAGGGCATTAATTCGTGGGCCTGGTAAGGTTTTTGTGAGTCATGTAGAGTTTTTAATGTCAGCCGTTATTAATAATATTTTGTATCTGTTATAATATATCTTGCTTTAACTGAGCATTATCCAGTTTTCTCATTTATCAGGGCTGACTTAGATAAATTTGCTCTTGCTAAATTCATGTTAATAGAGGCTATTGCAGTTAACCATATACGTAACCTGTTTTGCCATTACATTATCCTTATGAGTCCTGGATTTTTAGTTGCTAGTTTGAGCATTAAACTTTAACTTGTAATTTTACCTAACTCTTGTCTTGAACCTGGAACTTTGCGGGACAGTAGTGCTTTTAGTATTCTCACTTGAAGTGTTCATTATCTCTCTCTGTTCTGTATCAATATATATATATATATATATATATATATATATATATATATATATTATATATATATATATATATATATATATATATATATATATATATATATATATATATATATATATATATATATATATTATATATATATATATATATATATATATATATATATATATATATATATATATATATATATATATATATATATATATATATATCCAGCTCAATCCTGCATCATCCTTGAACATGCTTGGGGTTTAATTCGCTCGGGACTTATCTTGGAAAGATCATATTGCATCTCTTGTAAAATCTGCTTCCAAGAGATTAAGTGTACTAAGCCGACTTCCTACCTTCTTTACCCCTGCACAGTTGTTCACTTTATACACAGGTTTTATACGCCCCTGTATGCAGTACAACTCTCACGTGCGGGGAGGCTCCCCACATACAACTCTTCTCAACAGGGTGGAGTCAAAGGCTTTTCGTCTCATCAGCTCTCCTTCTCTTACTGGCTCCCTGTCACGAGTCGGCTAGTGACATTGCCTTTTGTGGGAAACCACGAACTCAAGTGGAATCCCAATTTATCGTTCAGTAACCGCTCATTCGGACGGAAGCCTTGTCATATCAATTTTTCATTGTCATACGTGATCGTCTTTGTGTGAGACATTAGCACTTCCGCTGAGCGATTTGTTTTGGGCGCATTTCACTCACTCGACCGTTAAAAAAATGCCGCCTAGTGCTCCCTTTTCTTTCCCACGAGTTATTCAGTTCAGTGTCTGTTGTGACGGAGAGAGGTACTGTGCTCCGGAAGTGAGAGTAGAGAGATGCCAGCTAGCACCCAGACTCCACTAGACTACAGTTCTCCACGCTCCCACCCTTCTTTGGGTGATACACTGCATTCATTGACCAGTATTTCTTTTCGTTTTCCTAGATTTAAGAGTTTAATTAAGGTGTTTTTCCTAGGCATAAGAATTTAGCTTTTGAGTGAGTGAGTGAGTGCAATCTCATTAATTTGATTTTGAAATGTAACGTTAAATTTATTTTGTAATCAATAAATTTAACAGTTCTTTTTCTTGAGCTTAATGTAATGCAAACTCTTGTTTCATTTCTCCGCAATTAAGCTTATTTCTCTTATAGCTCCTAGCTTGCATAAACGTTTTGCCATTCATAACTGGTACTTAGGCCAGTCTTGTGTATTAAGCTTAAAATCCGTTGTGCCTTCTAGGAGTTAAGCATCAGCAAGAACCTGATACTATTATTAGTATTAGTTATTTATTGTCAGAGGTGAAGTAACTTTCTCCAGAGGCTAACAGTACTTATAAACAGCAATTGAGTAATTAGTCTCTGCTGTGTACTGTTGAGAAAGTTAATAAATTCTCGTTCTTAGAGAATCGTGCGAAGCAAGCCAGCGTAAAGTAACCGTTGCTTGATTTAGTAAGACAATCATTGTCCCTGCTGTTCAGTATTATTGAACACTATATAATATAAGCATTTATTTTAAAAACCCCGTGACAATTGGCGACCTTATTCCAGGATATTAACTCCTAGCTCTAAAGTTATTCACGAGATAGTGCTCACTCGTTCATATTTAGGTATTTATCATTAAAGTTTATAGGCACAAGTTTACTGGTGTTTACCGTTAATTTAGCAAGTGAATTATTGCTTTATTAATCCATAGAGTACTTAACTCTATTTAGTACTTTATTTTTGGTAACGCCAGACGATTTTATTCGCTCCTGGGTAGCCGCCGTACCCATTGTGTTAATTATTGAGTCTTCCGTACCCATTGTGTTAATTATTGAGTCTTCTCAGTTATTTGCATTTTTGCTTTATTCTTTTCCAGTTAACTAGATAAGACTGGTCACCACTAGCTTGTGTCTGTATTCTTTACTTGTGTTATTAGCATTCGTTTGCGAAGCAGTCAGTACTCAGTTTCGGTTTGCTTAGTAAATTAGCGCCATGGCAGCCAGTGTCTATGTACAGGAAGCTAAAGAAATGGGCCTCACTGACCCAGAAAAAATACAAACCTACGTCCTCTCACGGTTTAATTATGAGCAGGAACGTGAGAAAGATGCTCGTGACGAGCGTAGAATCCAACGCGAACACGAGCGAAAACAGCGCGAACTCGACTTAGAACACGAGCGAGAACAGCGTGAGGAGCGAGAGAGAGAACGAGAACACGAACGTGCCGAGCGAGAAGCAAGCGAAAAACACGCATATGAAATGCTGAAGCTCAAGAGAGATTCCTTGGCTTCAGATACATCTGGTGCAGTTGGTCAAAGCTCCACGAGCGTTCTCCCTGCACATGTCCTGGCGACCCCACGCATCAAGCTTTCTTCATACAAGGAAGGCGAGCGAATCGAGCCGTACATAGCTCGTTTTGAGGACATGGCAGACATGTATCAACTGGATGAGGCAGCTAAGCGGCTCCAATTTCTTAGTTTATTTGAGGGCCCTGCCCTCGATATTCTCCACAGAATTCATGGAGACAATCTCACGTATGAAGTGATGAAAGCTGCACTCATTAAGGCGTATGGTCTCACAGTAGACGACGCCAAAGTTCAGTTCATGCGAGCTTGTCTCCAAGACAAGGAGACAGCTGTTCAGTTCCTCGACCGTCTCACTGCTTACTTAGATGAGTGGATGGAGAAAGATGAAACTCCTTCCACGCGTGAGGGGATAATTGACCTTATGCTGCGTACACAGCTAGAGAGGTCGTGGCCTGCTGAGCTCATAGCATAGCTTAAGATCTGCCAGGTGAAAGATGCCAGCCAAATGGTAGAAAAGGCTGACGCATTCTTTACTGCATACGGGTATCAAACTCGTAAGCAAAACACCTGGAACAGAAAACCTGATAAATCTGGGAAACCGTCTCAGACTGAACCCCATCAATAAGCCCATTCTCAGAATAATGGCCAAAGTCCAAAACCGCAGTGGAAGGACCAGGGGCAAAACACTCAGAAACCTGAGTGGAAGAGGTACAACAAGTACCCTAACCAGCAGCAGTATCAGCCACGCAACCGACCGTCGGGACAAACTTTTTCACCACCAGCTCAAAAGAGGCAGGAAGCGAACACAGCCTTCATTCCTCAGCAGCAGCACGGTGGTCACGTCCCTACCAGTATGGGTACTCCCCCACAGTTCACTAGTCCCACAGTGACAGTTAACCCCCCTCCACAGATGGCCAGTGTTCCATCTCCACAGGCAGTGAGTACGATCCCTCAAGTATATAATCCTCAAGGCACAATGTTTGCCGCATCAATTCAGCAGCCTCATGAGTGGCTAGCTGCTTCCTCCACAGGCCCTCCCACAGGTGACAATACCTTCCTTGTTCAGCCAGGGTTTGTGGGAGACATTCCTGTGAAGGTCCTGAGAGATAATGGTTCCTCAGGTTGCTCTGTCAAGCAGAGTTTAGTTCGGCCTGAGCAGTATACAGGTCGACAGATCCATGCAAACCTTATTGATGGATCAGTGAGATTGTTCCCTGAGACATGTACCCAGGTGGCATCTCCATTTTATACTGGTACAACACTTGCAGTTGTCATGCCAGAACCTTTATTTGACCTTATAATAGGCAATATTGTCGGTGTCAAGGATAGTTGCACCAAACATGACGCTACTCAGACTTCGGCTGTGGTAACACGAGCCATGGCTGAGGCTCCAGACTGCCACCCCAGTGATCATTGAATCGCCGCAAGATCTGATGTGTAGCCAACTTGTTGTACAAGAACAACATTCTGACCCGACACTTGCTGCCGTGTGGAACAAACAAAAGGGTCGAGTGATTACGTATTCACGGGGAGGTCGAGCCAAGTTCCTTCGCAAACAAGGACGGCTCTACCGTGAGTCACGAACACCCGAGGGTGAGGTTCGACTGCAGTTTGTCGTTCCCGCCAAGTACCGCCTAGCAGTGTTACAATGGAGTCATTGTTCAGCCTCAGGAGGTCACATGGGCAAAAGGAAGACCCAGGGCCGTATCCGAGCTGGCTTTTTCTGGCCAGGGATGGGACGAGACATAGATAGTTTTGTCCGTTCCTGCAGTGTGTGTCCGGGATATGTCCTTCCTGTGCCGTTCGTAACCACACCTGTAATCTCTGAGTCAGTTGAGAGACAGGGTAGTGGTGAAGTGGGTGCAGACCTGACGTCTCGCCCATTGGCCCCACAGGACACATTATGTCCAGGGCCTGTACATACATATTATGTACCCTAGGTTAAGGGGGAAGTTCGAGAGAGAACTCCGCAGAGGCGACTCGAGGCTACAGAAGCCCGAGTTTGCACAAGGATTCTCAGCTCCCCGATATTAATATAAGTACTGTAGGTTAAGGGAGAAGTTCGAGAGAGAACTCAGCAGAGGTGACTCAAGGCTACGGAAGCCCGAGTTTGCACAAGGATTCTCAGCTCCCCGATATTAATATAAGTACTGTAGGTTAAGGGGGAAGTTCGAGAGAGAACTCCGTAGAGGCGACTCGAGGCTACGGAAGCCCGAGTTTGCACAAGGATTCTCAGCTCCCCGATGTTAATATAGGCACTAGGTTAAGGCGCAGGTTGAGGACCCGTGTGCAGTTCGAGGCTACGGAAGCCCGAGTTTGCACAAGGATTCTCAATTTGCCGACACTAATCGTGTGCTGTAATTTATGGCGACCTCGAATGTACGAAGCTTAGGCTGTCACTCGTATTTTTCAGCTAGAGCATACTTTTCGTAGCATGTACTGATTGCTAGGCAGAGAGAGTAATTGTAATGTAATGAAAATTTTGTCTCACTGACACTTTTGATGCTCCACCTCAATTGATTTTGCAGGTACAGCAATGGGTGTAGCAGTTTTGCTGTGCTGGCCAGCTGATCGTCTGCCGCACGCTGCCGCCTCTTCTCCTCTGCCTTTGTCGTCGCCATATTATTAATATTTACTGTGTCATTTTACACGTAGGTACAGTTACACTACAACTGTCACACCTACACCGTGTATTACATACACCACACTACACAGCAATTAGTTGTCAGTGTAAATGTAGCGACTTCTCGCTCAGTTTGACCTGAGTACAGGATTTTCACTGTCGTCACGGAGTTTTTCCTTCAAGCTTGCTTCTATTAACGTAAATACGAGGTTTTTTCGCTCACTAGCGACTGCGACTTTTTCCTGTAGCAGGATAGCACACACACCACAGTGTGGATCTTGTGTGACTGAGTTAGGATTTATATGTATGTATATTGAAATCTTTCTTTCTGAGGAAAGAAAGATTTGATTTTTATGGGGCGTAATGTCACGAGTCGGCTAGTGACATTGGCTTTTGTGGGAAACCACGAACTTAAGTGGAATCCCAGTTTATCGTTCAGTAACCGCTCATTCGGACAGAAGCCTTGTCAAATCAATTTTTCATTGTCATACGTGATCGTCTTTGTGTGAGACATTAGCGCTTCCGCTGAGCGATTTGTTTTGGGCGCGTTTCGCTCACTCAACCGTTAAAAAAATGCGGCCTAGTGCTCCCTTTTCTTTCCCACGAGTTATTCAGTCCTGTGTCTATTGTGATGGAGAGAGGTACTGTGCTCCAGAAGTGAGAGTAGAGAGAGGTCAGCTAGCACCCAGACTCCACTAGACTACAGTTCTCCACGCTCCCACCTTTCTTTGGGTGATACACAGCATTCATTGACCAGTATTTCTTTTCGTTTTCCTAGACTTAAGAGTTTAGTTAAGGTGTTTTTCCTAGGCGTAAGAATTTAGCTTTTGAGTGAGTGAGTGAGTGCGATCTCATTAATTTGATTTTGAAATGTAACAAATTTATTTTGTAATCAATAAATTTAACAGTTCTTTTTCTTGAGCTTATTGTAATGTAAACTCTTGTTTCATTTCTCCGCAATTAAGCTTATTTCTCTTATAGCTCCTAGCTTGCATAAACATTTTGCCATTCATAACTGGTACTTAGGCCAGTCTTGTGTATTAAGCTTAAAATCCGTTGTGCCTTCTAAGAGTTAAGCATCAGCAAGAACCTGATACTATTATTAGTATTAGTTATTTATTGTCAGGGGTGAAGTAACTTTCTCCAGAGGCTAACAGTACTAATAAACAGCAATTGAGTAATTAGTCTCTGCTGTGTACTGTTGAGAAAGTTTATAAATTCTCGTTCTTAGAGAATCGTGCGAAGCAAGCCAGCGTAAAGTAATCGTTGCTTGATTTAGTAAGACAGTCATTGTCCCTGCTATCAATATTATTGAACATTATTATCATTTAATATTTGCATTTATTTTAAAAACCCCGTGACACTCCCTTCAACCTCTGTCTATTCGCCACACTGTTGCATCTTTATCACTTTTCTCTCGCTGCTTCAATGGTCACAGCTCCTCTGAACTGTCTGTATGCATCCCTCCACCTCTACGACGGGCACGTAGCACCCATGTAGCAACAAACTCTCATCCCTTTTTCTATCCAACTCTCTAATGCCCTCAGGCAGTACTTTTTGATTTTCCCTGGAATTATTATTGCTTCCATGGCCGGGAGCCACCTGAGTGTGCCTTGCGCATTACGGAGGTTATTCTCTCGGGCATGGAGGCATACATTCCTTTCTCATATCCCCTGACTAATGCAAGAAAGCCTTGGTTTAATCACGCTTGTTCTAATGCTGTCCCCAACAAGGAGAGGGCCTAAAAGAGGTACTGGAGTCAACCCACCCCTGAATCACATCTTTTATAGGTTTTTGCCCGGAATCATGCTAAGTCTGTTCTTCATTCTGCTAAAAATAATTTCATCCATAGTAAATGCTCTCAACTCTCCAACTCGAATTCTTCCTGCTCCTTCTGGCACCTTGACAAAAAACCTTTCTAACAACTTTACCTCATCATCCTTCCCTCTTCTTTTCTACTCTAATTGCTCTGTAGCTAATTCTTCTACTGATAAAGCAGATCTCTTCGCTCAGACTTTCTCCACCAATTCCACCTTAGACGATTCCGGTGCTGTTCCTCCATCACTTCCCCCCTCTGACTTCCTCATGGCTGACATTAAAATTTCTTCAGCTGATGTATTTTCTGCCATTGCTGGCCTCAATACTACTAAGGCATATGGGGCCGATGGAGTCCCTCCTGTTGTTCTCAAGAACTGTGCTTCTGTGCCTACACCCTGCCTAGGCAAGCTCTTTCACCTTTGTCTATTAACCTGTACATTTCCTTCTTGCTGGAAGTTTGCTATCATTCAGCCAGTCCCAAAGAAGAGTGACCATTCCCAACCCTCTAACTATCGTCCAATTGCTTTAACATCCTGTATCTCAAAAGTTTTCGAGTCAATTCTTAATAGAAAATTTTTAAAGCATCTCTCCTGTCACAACCTTCTTTCTCATCGTCAGTATGGGTTCCGTCAGGGACGCTCCACTGGCGATCTTCTCACCTACCTTTCAGACTCCCGGTCATCCTCCTTTCGGAACTTTGGCGTAAGGTTTGCCATTGCACTTGACCTCGAGTCTGGCATAAATCTAATTTCCAAACTGCCCTCTTACGGTTTCTATCCTTCTATCTGTGCCTTCATCTCTAGCTTCCTTTCTGGTCGATCTATAGTCGCTGTTGTAGACGGCCATCGTTCTTCTCCTAGATCTATCAACAGTGGTGTTCCTCAGGGCTCTGTCCTATCACCAACTCTCTTCCTTTTATTCATCAATGACCTAAGCTGTACATCTAACCCTATCCACTCTTATGCTGATGATTCCACCCTTCACCTTTCTATTCGGTTCCCATAACGTTCATCTCAGCTGTTACTTCAACAAACAAGGGCTGAGGCTATGGCACACCTAATGTCTGACTTGGCTCGTATCTCTGAAAGGGGTAAAAATAATCTAGTTTTTAATGCATCAAAGACTCAGTTTTTACACCTATCAACCCGACAAAATCTTCCACAGGTATAGCCACTACTGTTTAATGATATTCAGCTTAATCCTCCACCATCCTTGAACATGCTTGGGATTTCATTTACTCGCGACTTGGAATGATCATATTACATCTCTTGTAAAATCTGCTTCCAAGAGATTAGGTATGCCAAGCCGACTCCGTTCCTTCTTTACCCCTGCACAACTGTTGACTCTATACAGGGGTTTTATCCGCCCCTGTGTGGAGTACAACTCTCATGTGTGGGGAGGTTCCCCACATACAGCTCTTCTCAATAGAGTGGAGTCTAAGGCTTTTCGTCTCATTAACTCTCCTCCTCTTACTGACTCCCTTCAACCTCTGTCTCTTCGTTGCACTGTTGCATCTTTATCTCTTTTCTATCACTACTTCAATGGTCACTGCTCCTCTGAACTGTCTGCATGCATTCCTCCACCTCTACGACGGGCGCGTAGCACCCGTCTAGCAGCAAACTCACATCCCTTTTCTGTCCAAGTCTCTAATGCAAGAGTTAACCGTTACTCCCAGTCCTCCATTTATCCAACAGGTCAACTCTGGAACTGTCTCCCTCTGTCTGTATTTCCTGCTTCATATGATCTCCAGTCTTTCAAACGCAGTGTGTCCAGGCATCTCGAAATGATCGGATCTTGAATTTGGCTCTCGTGTATTTTGTTTTTCTCTTGGAAGGAACAACAATTGCGGGCTCGCGGCCTTTGGTTCCTTCTTCCTCCCATAAAAAAAAAAACTCCCAGTCCTTCATTTATGCAACAGGTCAACTCTGGAACTGTCTCCCTCTGTCTGTATTTCCTATTTCCTATGATCTCCAGTCTTTCAAACGCAGTGTGTCCAGCACACGCAAGAAATAGCCCTGGAATATCCTTCTTAACTTCAGCAGCAGGGTCCTTATCTAATGGGGAGAAACAATAGGATCAGGTACTACCCGACTACCTGCAATATCATTCCCCAATAGGAACGTGACTCCGTCTACTGATAAGGAATCTTGGACTGCAACTATAACTGGCTGTGAAATCAAATCAGTCTTGAGACAGAGCCTGGCTAAGGGAACAGTGGTAGGTCCACCCACTCCCTTCAGAAGAACGTGTTCACCAGTGTAAACTTCATCAACAAAAGGAATAGACTCCCTTACCACAACACTATGAAACGCTCCGGTATCCTGCAAGATACTGACGGGAACAGGCGCACTATCCTTATCGACTGAGACGTAACCGCCAAACTTAAAGGGCTGGAACAACTGTTGAGGGTCCTTAACACTTAGAACTACCTCGTTGTCCAAGGTTCTATGTAGGTCTGTTGGGTTAAACACACATTTAGCAATAGAGCTAGATCAGTTTTACCCTGAATCTTCAACTCTGGACAGGTATATTTGTAATGCCCAGGCTTCTTACAATAATTACAAAGGTCAGATTTTCCAGAACCACCTTTTACATTCATAGCATATGTGGACTGGGAAACAGAATTCTTATTCAGATTGCTAACATTACCTACAGGCTTACTATAAAATGGAGACTCGCTTTCGATAGCTGTTTTTTCGTAACCCCTTTTACGGGTTTTACAAATGAGACTAATTCTCAGCAAGAGATGTAGCTTTATCTAGTGTCTTTACTTCCTTCTCAAGCATCTACAACCTGACTTCCTGAGGTACACCTCTTAAGTATTGTTCCCGTACTATGAGCTCACACAACTGTCCAAAAGTAGTTACTTCACTAGCAGCAAGCCATCTGTTTATAAGCTTAGTTAAGGCATGAGCATATTCCAGGTAAGTTTGACTGGGTTCCTTAAAACAGTTCCGAAACTTTGCCCTGTGGAATTCTTCTGTCAGTTTATAGGCCTGAAGTACTGAACTTTTCATAGTTTGATAATTACTTTGTTGATTACTTTCAAGGGATAGGTAAGCTGATAAACCCTTCCCTGTTAGGGCACTTTGAGCTAAAAGAGATCAATATTGATCAGGCCAACTAAGTGTTTGCGCCACATGTTCAAACTGCAGGAAAAATTCCTCTGGGTCAATTTCGTTAAAAGAGGGAATCCATTTAGTAACTTTTGTCACATCAAAATCCTTTTTTCCCCATACCAGATTGAAGCTTCTTATCAAACATTACCAGCTGAAATTCTCTTTCCCGTTCTCTGTCTTTCAGCTTTTCTCCATCCAACTGAATTTCCAACATTCTGATACTTTCAGCCGAGTCAGGATCATCACACAAATTCAAGGCTTCAGGTTCAAGTACCTTCATCTTAACAAGGGCATTAATCACTGTACGTTTAATTTCAGTTTTTCTCCATGAACTTTTAATGTTAACAGTATAATGAGAAGCTATATTATTCCAATCAGCCTTCCTTATATCAGACCCAGTTAGAATATTATTTGATGGTTCCACAACAAATTTACTCAAGTCAAAAGGCATTGTCGCTAGTGAAGCACAAGTCAAGGTTACCAGTTACACAGTCAACACAGTCACAGATCACAGTTAACACCAAACATGTATGGAATGGCCACAACACAATCAACTTTCACTCCAACAAGAACATACCTTAAAAGTTAACAAGTATCGTTATAAATATCACTGAATTACTATGGAATGTATGGAATGTAAATTATTCTGGTCTGTTATATTATGGAAAATGATCCCGGACCATTCCCAGTCCAGCTCTCGCCCTAGGCAGACGTATCGATGGCTGAAGTTCGAGCTCCTGTTTCCACTGCTCACGCCTATGTCCCGTTGAGGGGGGCATCTCGCAGTAGTTCGAAGCCGCCGGGAGCCAGTAAGATCGTGGGTGCGGTGGTTTGGTTCAATGTGAAGTCTGGGTACGGGTTCATCAAGCGCCGGGACACCGGTGTTGATGTTTTCGTACATAGACTCGGGATCATTGCATCAAATCCCCGACACTTTCGGCGTTCTCTTGCCGAGGGTGAGACAGTGGAGTTTCGTCTCCGTCAGTCTCCTAAGGGTCCTGAGGCTAGTGATGTCACTGGGCCTGGGGGTGTTGCTGTGCAGGGCTCTGCCCATGCACGGCGGCACCCTACGGCCCAGAGACGTCGGCCTCGCGGTCCTGGGTGTTCTGGGGAGACGAATCTCCTTGTTTCGATGTGTGTCGCTACGGCACAGGCTTTTAGTGGGGGTGACAAGGCTGTTTTGCGCGTTCTCCTTCCTCAGATTTTCGAGAACGGGCTACCGGGCCTTGCCATCCCTCGGAGCTTTGCCGGCGATCAACATTTCGTCCTTCGTCAGGAGCGTCGTCCCCGGCGGCCGCAGTCGCAGCCAAGGCCACGTCCACCTTGGCCTCGCACTACACGGCGGAAAAGGCTGCGATTGAATGGCCCCATCAACAGGGCGACTGGCTTGACTGGCCCTCCGATCACCGACCCGGATCAGACCACGGCTATGGACTTAGACACAATCACCGTTTCTGCTGAGGTACACCCCTTGCCTACCACAGCTGCAGGAGACAGGGCTGCCTCACCTGATCCAGCCTATTCCTTGGATCGTCAGGCCCCTTCCTCCCAGGACTCTCCATCTGCTGCTGAGGGTGTGGCCCTCACGCCTGCTGCTGTGCCCGTGGCCTCGCTATCTACACCTGTGCCTGTCGCTGATCACTCTCCTCTTCGCCCTGAGCTCGTTGCGATCTTGACTCCCCATCTTGCTGAGACAGCTGCTGTCGATCCTGCAGCTGCTCGTGAGTTCCTAGAGGCTGAACTCGAGCGTGGCTTGGTTGAAGCCATAGAGAAGATGAGGGAGAGCAATGATCTAGACTGCCCATCTAGCCTACGAGACTCAGGGGATTTGCCGATTTACGAAGATCTCGATCGGAACTCAGACTATACCGACATCGACGATTCAGATGAGTTGCCTTGATTTCTACCATTCTGCTCCAGTTGCTGCAGCTCGTGACAGCCCTCTGCCTCCTTTACGCTCATTTGTCTCCGCTTTTTTTTTTTTTTTTTTCCTCTGCTTTGTGCTTTTTGTTCTGCTTCTCCCTGACGGGCTCTCACTTTGCCCGTTCCCCACCATGCTGTGGGGAGAATATTCCACAAACAAACAAACGATCCCGGACAGGCCCCCATTATCTGTTATGCCACAATTATCAATTAGCTAGGGGTCAAGGTTAACAGATACACAGTGTGAACACAGCTATTTAATATTTATCACTTGGCATTACTACACCCATATGGAATGAAAAAAGAATCACCATCACCGTCACTTAACCCAAGATATTTAAACATGTACAGCGGCTAGCGCACTTGACTAAAAAAAGTATATACGGATGTGTGAGCTCTACACAATCCTATAATACAAGAAAGAATAAAGTAAAGGTGGAACAATACTCAAGGGATGGTGACCGGGGAACCAGCAGAGGAGGAAGTCTTAACACCACGAAGGCCAATGCAAGTCTACTGACTGAAGTGGTTCACCGCTCACCTGCCGTTCCGACACTCAGTCATACGTCATCAAAGACGTCAGCATTATTTATACAGTTAATACTTTCCGCAATTTTACTATACCTTAGAAATACCAAATAAATCCATATTACCAGTACTAAAAATATAATCGTAGAACAAAATGAAAATACAGCAATATACATACTTTTGAGAAGCACGTTAGAAAAAAAAGCATTGTAGGGGGGACTACGGCACCCCATAATATATATATATATATATATATATATATATATATATATATATGTATGCACACACACACACATACAAGGTTGTGTGATGACCTCATGGTTGTTCAATATATACATGGATGGGGTGATGAGAGAAGTAAAAACGCGAGTAATGGAGAGAGGGATGGCATTGATAATGCATGGTGATGGATG
This sequence comes from Coenobita brevimanus, assembly GCF_032717465.1. Taxonomy (NCBI): domain Eukaryota; kingdom Metazoa; phylum Arthropoda; class Malacostraca; order Decapoda; family Coenobitidae; genus Coenobita; species Coenobita brevimanus. Next base: position 22,488,121 of record NC_136998.1, on the reverse strand, counting down.
GAATATCTCAAATATGTTGTATGCTGATGATGCCGTACTGCTTTCAAGTACCGGACAAGAACTTCGTAGGCTAGTGCAGAGTTTTGCCGATGTGTGTGAGCGTTGTGCCTTGAGAATAAATTTAGAAAAGAGTAAAGTGATGGTTACTGAGAAAGAAGGTGACGCCCAGTGCGATGTTACTGTGAATGGAGAGAGACTGGAATAGACCAGTTTACTTGAGCAATGAATAAAATAAAATCTTAGAGCCTCATATAACAAAGTAGTGAAGGTAATTTTTCAATGTGAATGGTGTTTTTTATGATACAGACAATTTAAAATCGAAAAAAATCCTGCGCACAAAAAAAGCTGGCGCCATGTTGTGACGTCACTACCGAGGTGGCTGGTACTGCAGACGACACAGCCGATCCATGTCAACACTACTGTACCATATGATGGCCACCGATCCTTCCTCAAATGATGTGGTAAGTGTTTATTGTATCTTCATCATGCCTATTGAGCAAGCTAATAGCATCCTGCATTAATGCTGATGGATAAAGAGATAAAGACAAACTGAGACTTTAACGTGGAAATAGCTGACAAGATACGGTTTCCTTTCACCACAGGAACATAAATAACTCACTGCCCGCCCTCACACCTGCCTCCCACCAGGACGTCCCTACCCACCACACTGCCACATCTATGCAGTTCTTCATTTATTTTACGTTGTGTATTATAATGAAAGGAAAACAGGTATTTTTGGGTAGAAGCCACCAATATTAGAGTAACATTTTCTTGTACATATTGGGTAAGAATAGGTTAAGGTTAGGTTGAGTAGGTTAGTTTTATAAGTAAGATTAAGCACAACCTACAAAATATGAGAAAAATAATTTTACACAAAAATAGGTGGTTACTTCCCAAAACTTACTAAAACATATATAACAGTAGGCTGAGGCCTTGTTTGGATATATTATTTGTGCCTTACATTTCAGAGTTGCTTAGATCACTACTATTAGTAACAGTAGCAGATAATGTTCTCTCATTTTTTCAGTCACCCATGTCGGAAGGTAAGCCTCCTTCCTGGTTACGTGATGGCAGTCTACCAAGAGTAGACATACTGATGATAATTCAGTATTATCAAGGACTCCGTCATCCAGCTATGAAACATGTTAAGTTGAAAAAGTGTTTTACTCAACTTGGTAGCTGTAGGAACTGTATAATACAAGAAATCAACAGATTTTCAGGCTCCGGATGTAAAATTTTGACAACTTTATCAGTCTAATTTAGTACAGCAACTTTATCATGTTTGGACTGTCTAACCACTACATGGTAGTGGCCAAAATAAGGTTGCAAAGGGGATGGATGAACAGGTATAGGGGAAGACAAGAGGAAACAGTTCCTGTGAGGAGAGTAGAGAGGTTGCGAGAGGAAGAGAAATAGGTAGAGTACAAGAGAATAGTGGAAGAACGATTGGGCAGGTATGAGTTAGAACGGATGGAAGGGGTGGAAGGAGTGTGCAAGTTATTTAAGGAAGAGATATGTGCAGCATGTGAAGCAGTGTGTGGGGTAAGGAGAAGACGCAAAGGAGTGCAAGGGACAGCATGGTGGAATGATGAAATGAAGCAAGCTGTGGAACAAAAGAACGTAGCTTATAGAGACTGGATGGGAAGTAAGGAAATGGGAGACGTTGAGAGGCAGAAAGAGTTATATGCAGAAAGGAAGAGAGAAGTGAAAAGGTTTGTAAAAGAGAGCAAAAGGAGAGTGGATGAAGAGTTTGGCAGAAATTTGAGTAAGAACTGGAGGGAATGCAAGAAACTGTTCTGGAAGGACGTAAGGAAAGTAAGACAGGGTGATAAAAGAAGCAGTAGGGAAGTGAAAGATAAGAATGGCAGAATGTTGGCGGAGAAAGGAGAGATAGTGAATAGATGGAGGGAACACTTTAAGGAGATATTGAACACCGAGAATAAGAGTAGTGCACTTTATTAAGATACGTAGAAACTTTGATCAAAAAAATCTCAAGCTTGTGTAAACTCAGTGTTTCAGGTATGAGACTGTTAAATCACAGGCTTTATATACTTCAGTACTTGAAACTATAAAAAGAAAATAAGACGCTAACCAAGCTACTCTGAGCAACACTACCACAACCTGTCAGCACAACACACCAACAAGTAATCACAGTCCTATCACACCATTTCATGGTAATTTTGGGGAAGTATATAATATAATATAATACATTAAGTACTTACATTAAAATGGTCTTCACAGCAGTAACAGTCGTATTCCAGCATGGGGAAGTCACGACGACCAGACACTCACCACTGCCTCCTTATTTTCTTATCTTATGGCACACTTATAAAACTTTTACTTGGTGTTGCCTTCATGGTGCTTTTGCACATTGGCACAAAGCAATAGTAATAACGTCTGCTTGCCTGGGACATGTTTATAGGGATACAGTACAAAGGTAAACACAATCACCTGTCGATCAGCTGGGCCGTGGCTCTGGCAAGCCACTATTCTGACGTCACGACCAATCACAGCGCGTTCCGTAGTCAGGTGATATTTTGGCATAAGAACATTGCATTTATTTAATATATGATGCATATTTAAGCTAAAAGACCATAAGTATATTGAAATTAAACATATTTTCCATTAAAATATATATAATACGTACGATTTTTGGTCTAAGGAAATTGGTCTATAGAAGAGAGGAAAATGTGTAAAAGTTGAAAGTAGAGTGACACAAGGAAGAAAAGTAGCTGGTGCAATGAAGGCCTTGATAAGAAACGGAGGTTTGAGTGTTGCAGCTGTACGGGGCTTACATGAAGGAGTGTTAGTGCTAACTTTAACATATAGATGTGAGACTATGGTGTGGCATATATATATATATATATATATATATATATATATATATATATATATATATATATATTACCAGACGCCTTTTCCCCGTAAGGGGTGGCCACAGACACATTGCCTCCATGTCTCCCTGTCCCCCACCGTTTCACTGCCCTACTCCCAGCTCACATACCTCTCAACTCCATCCCTCCATCTCATCCATGGCCTTCTCCTCCATCTCCCCCCTACCTCTTCACTCATAACATCCTGTATCTCAAAAATTTTCGAGTCTGTTCTTAATAGAAAAATTTTAAAGCATCTTTCCTATCACAATCTTCTTTCTGATATTCAGTATGGGTTCCGTCAGGGACGCTCCACCGGCGATCTTCTCACCTACCTTTCAGACTCATGGTCATCCTCCTTTCGGGACTTTGGCGAAAGCTTTGCCATTGCACTTGACATCTCTAAGGCTTTCGATCGAGTCTGGCATAAATCTTTAATTTCCAAACTGCCCTCTTACGGTTTCTATCCTTCTATCTGTGCCTTCATCTCTAGCTTCCTTTCTGGTCGTTCTTTAGCCGCTGTTGAAGACGGCCATCGTTCTTCTCCTAGATCTATTAACAGTGGTGTTCCTCAGGGCTCTGTCCTATGACCAACTCTTCCTTTTATTCATCAATGACCTTTTAAGCTGTACATCTACCCTATCCACTCATACGCTGATGAGTCAACCCTTCACCTTTCCATTCGATTCCCGCAACGTCCATCTCAGCAGTTACTTCAACAAACAAGGGATGAGGCTATGGCACACCTAATGTCTGACTTGGCTCATATCTCTAACTGGGGTAAAAATAATCTTGTTTTTAATGCATCAAAGACTCAGTTTTTGCACCTATCAACCCGACAGAATCTTCCACAGGTATACCCACTAATGTTTGATAATATTCAGCTTAATCCTGCATCATCCTTGAACATGCTTGGGGCTTCATTTACTCGGGACTTGTCTTGGAAAGATCATATTACATCTCTTGTAAAATCTGCTTCCATGAGATTGGGTGTGCTAAGCCGACTCCGTTCCTTCTTTACCCCTGCACAATTGTTGACTCTATACAGGGGTTTTATCTGCCCATGTGTAGAGTACAACTCTCATGTGTGGGGAGGCTCCCCACATACAGCTCTTCTCAATAGGGTGGAGTCAAAGGCTTTTCGCCTCATTAACTCTCCTCCTCTTACTGATTCCCTTCAACCTTTGTCTCTTCGCTGCACTGTTGCATCTTTATCTCTTTTCTATCGCTACTTTAATGGTCACTGCTCCTCTGAACTGTCTGCATGCATTCCTCCATCCCTACGATGGGCGCGTAGCACCCGTCTAGCAGCAAACTCTCATCCCTTTTCTGTCCAACTCTCTATTGCAAGAGTTAACCGTTACTTCCAGTCCTTTATTTATGCAACAGGTCAACTCTGGAATTCTCCTTCTGTCTGTATTTCCTACTTCCTATGATCTCCAGTTTTTCAAACGCAGTGTGTCCAGGCATCTAGATATGATCGGATCTTGAATTTGGCTCTCTCTTATATTTTGTTTTTCTCTTGGAAGGGATAGTTTTGCAGGCTCGTTGCCTTTGGTTCCTTCTTCCCCACATAAAAAAATATATATAATATATATATATATATATATATATATATATATATATATATATATATATACAGTATATATATATATATATAATATATATATATATATATATATATATATATATATATATACACTCTGCACGTCAGTCTCTCACTCTCCATCTTCTCCACATGGCCAAACCACCTCAATGTGTTATTCCTAACGCTTCCTATCACATCCACGTCCACACCGCAACGCTGCTTCACTTCCTCATTTGTCAGTCTGTTTCTCTATTTGTGACTCCAAATGCTCCTCTCAAATAACTTATTTCCACTGCTCTCACTTTTGATTTCTGTCCCTCCAACAAGGTCTAAGCTTAACTTCCATACGTTAGAGTAGGTATAACAATACTGTCATGTAGTAACTTTTTCACTTCCATGCTCACTTCTCTGTTGCTTATCACTGCTTTCAAGAACCCAGCACCCTTTCTTCCTTGTTGTACCCTTTCAAGCAATTCATCCTCTAAACTTCCATCCTTACTCATCACACTTCTCAAGTACTTAAACGCACTCACATTTTCCAATTCCTCCTCATCCAGCCTCGCTGTACATTCACTGACTTCCCTTCTCTCGAAGACCATAACTTTTAAATTCCGTTTCTTACACACCCTCCCAAACACATCCACCAAGCCTTACAGCTCCTCTTCGTCTTCACTCAACAACACAGTATCATCTGCAAACAACAGAACAGGGAGTTTCCAAACATTGCCATCTTTCAATAGGGCTGCTCGAACATCCACTGCCCTACCTTGTATCTCTTTTATAACCTCATCCATATACAGACTGAACAACCATGGAGACATGACACATCCCTATTTAAATCCAACCTTCAAATAGAAGAATTTACTCAGCCATCCACACGCAGTGCAGCCTTAGCACCCTCATACATAATCTTCACGGCATTCAGCAACTTCCCATATTCTTAATATATTAAGAACTCCGTATATTCTTAATATATTTTTTTTTAATGCAAGGAAGATGGAACCAAAGGCCAGGAGCCCACAAACCGTTCCTTCCAAGAAAATAACAAAAACAATACAAAAGAGAGCCAAATTCAAGATCCAATCATTTCCAGATGCCTGGACACACTGCGTTTGAAAGACTGGAGATCATAGGAAGTAGGATACACAGAGAAAGAGAGACAGGACACTCAATCCTCGTAATCCGCGGCAATTTGGATCTGGACCACTGCCGTGGATTACAAATTCCGCGGTTTATAAATAATAACTCGTGAAAAATTAATTAGGGTCTGGACTTTGGCCAACCACCCCCCAAAGCACCTTACCTACACCTATCTAGGCACCATCAAACGCAAACATACAAATTTAGGAATATTCAGCGCATGTATTTAATAGAAATAAGCAATGTTAAGGGATCTCACCTTAATCCTATGATGATATTGCTTAAGTGAATGAAGTAGGGTGGTGTTGGGAAGAACTTAGAACCTCTCAGCATGAGGTGGGGGTGCTCCCTCTCTCTTCTCCAGCTTCTCAGCCTCCCTCAGGAAGTGCTCAAAGTCTGCCTCAGAGATGACTGATGCTACGTCATCCACGTCCTCAGTGTGTGAAGGACCAGGCTGTGGTTCAGGCTCAGCTTCTGCACTGACCCGGGCAAAATAGTGGGTGATGAGTTCCTGATGGTTCTCATTAACTCTGCGATTATACAAGTCCCTGAAAAAACGCACAGCTTTTTCTAGGTAACCAATACTCTCACTACACCCTCGCTCATCACGTTCAATGGATTTCACAATCTCCTTGGCCAAGTCTAAGTAAACAAGCAAATCACTGAGATCCTTTGCCAGGCTTGCAAACTTCTCTCCCTTCTCAACACGACAAATGAGCTCCAAACGTTGACTGTACGACAACGGAGGCTGCTTCTTGATGCCACAGGGCTTAGAGCGCTTCTTCGGGGGTTCGGGAGGGGCCATGGAAGGTAGGAGGTGGGAGGAAAGTGCACAAGAAAAGGCAGGTAGCTCTCATACCGCACGGTGATGCTCTGTACTGTGCGGGTTGGCGGGCAGAACAACAACAACATGGCGGCATTAGTATGCACACTTGCCACCAGGGACGGGTGTTGATTGGTTGTTGGGTCGCGGTTATCAAATTGAATGCCGCGGTTTACGATTCTCCTCGGAAAAGGCCCACTTCGGTGCCTAGATCCGCGATTTTCGTGACTTAACAGCGGTTTAAGAGTGCTGGCAGTCTGACAGCCACTTTGCCGCTGATTACGAATCCCTGGTTTATAAACAAGCGGATTACGAGGATTGAGTGTACCAGACGTGATGTGTTGCATAAATGAAGGACTGAGTAACGGCTAACTCTAGCATTAGAGAGTTGGACAGAAAAAGGTTTGTTGTTAGAGGGGTGCTATGCGCCCGTCGTAGAAGTGGAGGGAAGCAAACAGAAAGTTGAGAGGGGCAGTGACCATTGAAATTGTGATAGAAAAGAGATAAAGATGCAACAGTGCTACGAACGGAGAGAGGTTGAAGGGAACCAGTAAGAGAAGGAGAGTTAATGAGACGAAAAGCCTTAGACTCCACCCTATTGAGAGCAGCTGCATGTGGGGAGCCTCCCCACACATGAGAGTTGTACTCCACACGGGGGCGAATAAAACCCGTGTACAGTCAACAGTTGCACAGAGGTAAAGAAGGTACAGAGTCGGCTTAACACACCTAATCTCTAGGAAGCAGATTTTACAAGAGATGTAACTATCTTTCCAAGATAATTCCCGAGAGAATGAAATTCCAAGTATGTTTAAGGATGATGCAGGACTGAGCTGGATACTATTAAACATTAGTAGGTACTCCTGTGGAAGATTTTGTCGGGTTGATAGGTGTAAGAACTGAGTCTTTGATATATTGAAAACAAGATTACTTTCACTCTAGTCAAAGATACGAGCCAAGTCAGACATTAGGTGTGCCATAGTCTCATCCTTTGTTTGTCGAAGTAACTGCTGAGATGGATGTTGTGGGAACAGAATGGAAAGGTGAAGGGTGAAATCATCAGCATATGAGTGGATAGGGTTAGATGTACAGTTTAGAAGATCACTGATGAAGGAAGAGTTGGTGATACAGTGCTCTGTGGAACACCACTGTTGATAAATCTAGGAGAAGAATGGTGGCCGTCTACAACAGCGGCTATAGAACGACCAGAAAGAAAGCTAGCGATGAAGGCACATAGAAGGATAGAAACAGTAAGAGTGTAGTTTCAAAATCAAAGATTTAAGCGACTCGAACGAAAGCCTATGAGATTTCAAGTGCAATGGCAAAGCTTTCGCCAAAGTTCCGAAAGGAGGATGACCAGGAGTCTGAATGGTAGGTGAGAAGATCGCCAGTGGAGCGTCCCTGAAGGAACCCATACTGATGATTAGAAATAACGTTGTGATAGGAAAGATACTTTAAAATTTTTCTATTAAGAATAGACCCGAAAACTTTTGAGAGAGGATGTTAAACCAATTAGGAGATAGTTAAAGGATTGGGAATGGTCACCCTTCTTTGGGACTGGCTGAATGAGAGCAAACTTCCAGCAAAAAGGAAAGGTACAAGTTGATAGACAAAGGCGAGGCAGGGTGTAAGCACAGAAGCACAGTTCTTGAGGGCAACAGGAGGGCCCCCGTCAAGTCCATATGCCTTATTAGTATTGAGGGCAGTGATGGCAGAAAATACATCAGCTGAAGAAATTTTAACGTCAGCCATGAGGAAATCAGAGGGGGGAAGTGATGAAGAAACAGTACCGGAATCGTCTAAGGTGGAATTGGAGGAGAAAGTCTGAGTGAAGAGATCTGCTTTATCAATAGATGAAATAGCTACAGAGCCATTAGAGTAGAAAAGAGGAGGGAAGGATGATGAGGTAAAGTTTTTAGAAAGGTTTTTGGCAAGGTGTCAGAAGGAGCAGGAAGAATTTGAATTGGAGGGTTGAGAGCATTTAGAACGGAAGAAATTATTTTTAGTAGAGTGAAGAACAGACTTAGCACGATTCCGGGCAGAAACAAAAACAAAAAAATAAAATAAAATAAAATGTGACAGGGGTGGTTTGGGTCCGGTGCCTTTTGTATGCCCTGTCCTTATTGTGGACAGCACTAGAACAAGCGTGATTAAACCAAGGCTTTCTTGTATTAGTCAAAGGATATGAGAAAGGAATGTATGCTTCCATGCCAGAGAGAATAACCTCCGTAATGCGCGAGGTACACTCAGATGGCTCCCGGCCATGAAAGCAATAATCATTCCATGGAAAATCATAGAAGTACTGCCTGAGGGCCCCCCGATCAGCAGCTCCAAGGTGCCACAGCCGACGTTTCTTTGGAGGGTCCACAGGCCGTACTGGTGCGATAGGACAGGTTAAGGTAATAAGGTTTTGATCTAAGGAGCTCAACGGAGAGGAAAGATTAACAATGTAAGCGGAAGGATTAGTTGTAAGGGAGAAATCAAGTATGTTGGAATTCTCTCCAAGACGGTACAATGATACGTGTAGGGTGCTGTACAAGCTGCACTAAGTTATTAAGGTATACTGGCATTATATTACGAGAAAAAAGTACATCCTGAGACCACTGCTTGAGGTGATATCCTCCCAGCACTAAAAGTAGATTGTAAACACTTCCACTGTACAGAGCGTAGGCCTATTCCTGTGCTTTGAAGGGTTTAGTATACTATTGTGTACCATGATTCTAATATTGGAAAGAAGAAATGTATTTTATATTCATCTATTATCGAACGTTTTCAAGGCCAAAAAACCGCCCCCAGAGACAAAGATGAGTGAAAGATTCCATTACACATGTTGCTAAACCCTGTATATGTTCAGTACGTAGTTACTTACCGCCCTTGATAATCATTCTGAGCACACACACACACACACACACATAGTCTAGAGAAAGGTAAGAGACGACGAAAAACTAAATGAATGATGAGGTGAGAAGGAATTGGGGATTTTCTGAGAGTGAGAAATTGCTCTAGAAGAAAACAAATAATGTATGGAGAATGAAAGAGGCAGCAGAATATCCAGTAGGGGGATGAAATAAGGATGTAATAACAAAGACGAAGACGATATGAAGTGAATAATTTACAGGAAGTGAGTATAACTGTTCATCAAGTGACAGAGTGCGAGGTACGAAATTGATTGAAACTGAATCTTCAAGGGACAAAACAATGTTGTTAAAGAGAATTTAGAAAGTGAAGGAGGACCCAGACCTGGGTGCATGTTGCGTGATTAATATCTGTTAAACTGTAAAGGGTAAAGACTAAAGAAGGGTGGAATAAACGTGTGTGCATAACAGTAACTCAACATGCGAAAGCATGAGAGGTTGTTGACATTGTAGACAATGTAGGATGGAACTCAGCCACTTCATTCCAATGACATTTCTAATTCTTGCTCCCTCGACGATAATATTCAACGTAGATATTAACTTTACAAGTTAGAGGGTGCTGAAGGGTGTCTAAAACTCCGACATTTAGAAAGATGTTACCGAAGCCCAACAAGACCTCATTGTAATTAATGTTAAGATGGAACAAAACGCCGAGAACTCGGGCCCCAAGCCGTCGAAACAAAGTGTCATTCGGTATGCCATCGCCAAGCCTTGCGCACGGACTTGCCATACAACCTCCATGACAGAGTTCATTTTAGGTTTAAATGAGACTAACTAAGTCGATCCCATATAACCTCGACCTTTGACCCCTTGACTGTACTGACCTACGATAATCAGTTCAACGTCCCTTCACAAGGTATCATTGAAAAGTTTGGTCGAAATACAGCAAGGAGTTCAGGAGATATCTTGCCCACACTCATATGATCTTCACCTTTGACCCCTCGACCTTCCTGACCTAATCAGTTCATCTTCCTTTCATACTGTATTACTGAAAAAAGTTTGGTCGAAATCCGTCGAGGGGTTCAGAAGATACCGAGGCCACACCCATGTGACCTTGACATTTGACCCATTGACTTAGCTGACCTAATCAGTTCATCGTCAGTTCATAATGTATCACTGACAAAAGTTTGGTCAAAATTCGTGGAGTGCATAGGAGAAATCGCTCCCACAAGAGTGTTACAGACTCACGCACGCACGCACGCAAGGACCAATCATTTAATGCCTCCTACTCCATAGGTGGATGAAGGCATAAAAATACGTTACTAATATAACAAATTGTTAAGAGGCAGATCTGTCTTCATGTACATGCATTCTTCAGCCGATGATAAGGCAGTATGAAAGAGAAATTATGAAAGTAATGAACTCTCTCTCTCTCTCTCTCTCTCTCTCTCTCTGCATATATATATATATATATATATATATATATATATATATATATATATATATATTTTCCAACGCTAAAAAGTACATATGTTATTTCTCTAGGACGTTTCTACGCTAACTTTAAGCCATTCTCAACGAATGACGGAAAAACGACCATCTTAGTAACATATTAGATATTTATACGATAAAATACAGATGGGTAAACACAAAGCAGTGTTAGATAATGTGAAAATAGGCTAAGAAGTATAGTAATAGCAAATCAAAATTGGCTGACGCATGCAGTAATAGCATTAATACTCATAATACATTAAAGAGAGAGAGAGAGAGAGAGAGAGAGAGAGAGAGAGAGAGAGAGAGAGAGGAGGAGGGGGCGAAGTGTTAACCTACACAGTAAGACATTCTTTTGGAAAGTGCATCGTATTAAAATAACCTGCAGAATATTTCCAGACTATCCGTAAGTTGTGATGTATTAATCTCAAAATTATTACACAGCATTAATAAAATACATTAAAATCAATAATGCGAGTATAAGTGGCAGGGGAATAGCTGAGAGCAGGAGGGAGGTGTGAGGGGAAGAAGATATCAGTAGGATGGTAATAGTGCAAGCAATGAAGAAGTCAAAATGGGGAAAGCTTGTGGTGAGATGGTGAAGCATGGGGGAGAGATAGAGGTAGAATGGATGTGGAATATGTGCAGATTAGCCTGGGAGGAAGATAGAGCCCTGGAGGATTGGGAGTTAGGTATAATTATTTCTCTGTACAAAGGATAAGGGGAAAAAGAAGTGTATAAGCATTTATAGGGGCATCTGTCTTCTTAGCTTAATAAGAAAAGTATATGGTAGGATACATATTGACAGAGTCAGGAAAATAACAGAGGAATTAGTTAGAGAAGAATAGGGAAGTATTAGGAATGCAAGAAGTTGTGTAGCTCAGATATTCATCCGTAAGTCTTTAGTGGAAAAGTTTCTAGAAAAGGAAAGAAATTGTATTGGGCCTTAATGGATGTGGAGAAAGCTTGTGGCAGAGTGGATAGACAAAGAATGTGGAAAATATTAAGAACATACTCGTATGGAGTATATGGGAAGCTGCTGAATGTCATGAAGAGTATGTATGAGGGTGCGGATTGTGAGCTGAGTGAATTTTTCTGTCTGAACGTTGGATTGAAACTGGGATGTGTTATGTATCCATGGTTGTTCAGTCTGTATATGGATGGGGTTTCAAAAGATATACAAGGTAGGGCAGTGGATGTTGGAGCGGCCCTAATAAGAGAGAGGAGTATTTGAAAAATTCATGTTCTGTTGTTTGCAGATGATATGTATTGTTACGTGATGAAGAAGGAGAACTGCAAGGTTTCGTGAAATAGTTTGAGAGAGTGTATAAGAAACAGAATCTAAAGGTGAATGTAGGGAACAGTAAAGTTATGGTCTTCGAGAGAAAAGAAGTCGCTGAATGAAGAGTGAGGTTGGATGATGAGGAAATGTAAAATGTGGGTGTATTTAAGTACCTGGGTAATGTGATGAGTAAGGATGGAAGTTTGGAGGATGAAGTGCCTGAAAGGGTACAACAAGGAAGAAATGTTGCTGGTTCTTTGAGTGCAGTGATAAGAAAAGGGAAAGTGAACATGGAGGTAAAAAAGTCGCTGTATGACAGTAATGTGATACCAACCCTAGCGTGGTGATGTATATGAGTGAGAGGGGTGTGAGCTGGGAGGAGGGCAGACGTTGGGGAAAAGGCGACATGTAGGCGATTTGATTATGGCCATCCCTTGTGAGATTATGGCGTCTGGCATTAGATAGATAGATGGGAAACCAGTAATATGAGTAATAGCAAAATCTGGTGAAAGTGTTGAATGACAACATTACTGTTGTTAGGTGTTTTTAGGGTGGCTTCCCGTCCTAAGAAAGCCTGGCCTAGTATTGGGTTCTTTTCAAGACCGGGGCAATACCACAAATATAGGAGGAACAGGGCATAAAAACTCAAGGCAACACCTTACACGTATATTCACCAATCTCACACGAGGGCAATAGGATGTCACAATATTTCTGACTCATCAATACTTGGGCTGCTGAAATGGGGTAGGGGTATCTCGCAGGATATGTGATAGACGCAGTTCACAATTCAAGGTGATACAGTTCACAATTCAGCGTAGTACAGTTCACAATATGAATCTGGGCGCCTCGGGATTATGATTTGTACGCAGTCGCTAAGATTAGTGGCTCCTGGTCACATGAGAGTATTACGGTCCCTGGGGAGGGGGAGTGCACTGACTTGATCTTGTTGCTGGGAACAAAAGGAGGGGAGGGAGGGGAGAATCTAGGTTGACACAGGTGCAAAGGAGAAGGGGGGGCGTGCTGAGCAGTAATAATCACCACTTCGGGTACAGGAGCCTTATTTCTATAACACTGCACTTTAAGTCACTGTCTAGGCATAGTCAATGAATTCACTTTTGGCACTCAACTATATGTCCACGTACTGATCCACACCTGAGTCATAGTCCAGGTAAGTTGATGTCGTCCCCCATGGGCGTGATGAAGGGCCCCGGGAGCTGGGGGCAGAGGCCTGGCTGGCGGGGTTGGGGCCAAACAACTCCAGACGCCTTCTGAGCCGCTGGATGAAGGATCCACTTCACCTCGGCTGGGGATGAGGTGGGTCTCGCCCTGGGGAGTTCGGGGCGCTGTCGTGGACCCATAGGCTGCTGTCCACTCAGGGGTACTCCGCGGTCAGGAAGGGACTGCAGTGTCATTCCGGGGAAGGGTCTGTTAGGGGCAGGTCCTCCTCAGGGGCCAGCTGCAGGGAAAACAGCCCCGGGGACAGTACAGGACCCTGCCACCAGGCTGCCAACAGTGGACTCCCTGGCTGGGGACTGGTACTAGGGCAGGTGGAAGCGGTAGGGCAATGTGCCGGAGTAGAGCGGCTGGAGGCCGTCTCTCGTCTGTGGGCACGGCAGGAGGCCGTCGCCTGTGTCTTGTCGCCAGGACCACCATCGACCATGCGGGTAGTCCAGGTCGAGTGACTGGAGGCCGTCTCAGAATGGAAGCGGCTTGAGTCTGTCTCTTTTGGGGAGCGGCTGGAGGCCGTCTCTTTTGTGGAGTGGCTGGAGTCCGTCTCTAAACTGGAGCGGCATGAGGCCATCTCCAAGGGGCTGTATGGAGCGTAAGATTCAGCTCCACCCTGATCCTGACGCAGGCTGGGCTGGCGAGAGGGTAATGCATCCGGGCTGAGGTGTTCGGGTTGGGCAAGTTCTAGGGAGTAGGGGCAAGCGGCTACCCGGGACTTGCGCCCATATAGCACGGACACCCCGCTCGCTCCATCTAATCATCTGTTGTAGCCTCCTGGGGTGTCGTGCTGCTGCTGGATGTTCTTATTTCAATTTCCATAGTGATCAACATAAACAGTACACAAAGTTCATCTAGAAATAATTATACAAGTATTAACTATTTCATGTTTCACAAGTTAGCCAGCAGTGCACATACCACTAAGTTTAAAAGTATAGCAAAGGAATAGAGATCTCATGAACCCCAAAGGATGGTTTAAGTAATTATATTAGGAGATTATGGTATGTGACTGTGGAAATATTCTCAAAGCTTGCAATCTTTATAAGGTCACTGACTAACTGAAAGACTGTTTTAGCTCCAGATGAAAAAGGCCATAAATTTTGGTCTTAAGGAAGAGAGGGATAATGAGAGGAAAAGTAAATAAAAAGGTGAACCAATCGAGATATTTCATGTAGTTAGGTGCAAATTAATTATAAACTGGAAAGGCCGTTAATGTGACTGAGAACGGGCACACGACGAGTAGTGGAAAAGGAGGGAGACGAACGTTAAACGTCACTGATGTCTAGGGCCCTACGATGTCGAGCCTGGTGTGGGAAGGAGTTATTTTGTATGTTTTCGAACAGGGGGTAGTGTAGAAGTATAGGGAAGACACTGAGACGTGACTGGCAATCTAAACAAATGGAGGATTGATCGTTGGACAAAAGGTGTTCATGGATACGTCTATTATGGTCTACTCAAAGGTGATTAAGTGCAGTTTCTCAGCACCTGTTTTCGTGGCCATGGGAGACCATGGAGAGACAAAGGCTTTCACAGATTAGTTTGTTATGTATGGCTTGTGACCAGAAGAGACTGCTAATTTTGTAATGGTAAAGGAAATGATCCGCACGTGGAACTGGGTATGATACAGAAGTGTGAAGGAGAATGGCTGACCGGGCAAGGTGTTCTATCTTGTCATTATCAGGGATGCCAGTACGAGTTTGTCCAAGAACTCAGTAAAACTTGACAGATTTATGACAAAGATAAACAGAGCAGCCACTCTTGAATCTTAAATATTGAAGGGTGGGTGCAAGGAGTTGAATGAAGGAGATGCAGTGCACTAAAGGAGGAAAAAAAAAAAAGTAAAAAGAGAAAGTTGTGGTATGAAGTTGATATAGGGCAGAGTTAATAAGGGTTCATTTGTCAGTACACAGGCCGTTGATGGTAGATGATATTTAAAATTAATTGAAGAGAAAGAGAATAGCACAACCTGTTCCATTAGACGTTCTAAGCCCATCACTATAAACGGAAATTATTGAAGGGCGCACAGAGAAGGTTTGGTAGATATAGGCAGCGAAGTATAACAGGAGAGGACAATAGCACTAAGTAGAGGAAAGGGATGGAAAGAAAGGGAAGGGAGAAGCGACAGTAGAAGAAAAAAGCCTAGCAAAGTTAGTTGAGGCACAGCCCGGGACAGAAGGTGAGTGGAGAGTGGCAGATAGGTCCTCCAACACATTAAGTCCCAAACGTCGCCTCCAAAGCCTCCCCACGGTGACAACGGGCAAGAAAACAGGTGGATGTTTTTAAGGTTAGTCGGAGACTCGCATGACTTCCAGTGATGGGAATGACAGGTCTGAGAGCGCTTGACCCTTTCTATAGGATTTCCCCTGATACTCCGATAACCAAGCGAAAAGATGGTCGTTGTATGACCAACATAAGTTGCGCCACAGTTACCACACTGCAGGCGACTTCAGACCATCAGGGATCTGATTCTTCTATTTAAAAAAGAAAAAAAAAATGTTGCATTAGTGTTCTAGGAGGTTTGGGAATATTTTTAGAGCTACCTTGAGACGAAATTAGCTGGACACATGCGTTACTTTGTTTCAAATTCCACAACACCTTCTATCAAGAAATGGAATGGAAAAATTACACTAAGCTTTTTAGCACTTTGAACTATTGGGAGAGGTGGATGAAACTATTTAATTGGTTAACAATTACTAAACCACAGAATGTAAAAGGAATAACTAAATTTAATTTTACGATACTTTTAAATAGTCGATTTCAGAGTGAAACAGTTTATAAGCAGTTGTTACCGAAGTTAAAACTAAATACCTTTTGTACTCGATGTGAATATTAAAACTACAGTTAGTGGTTCGTCCAGTAGAAGAACGTTTTCTATAATCTGAAGTGGAGAGCTAATTACCAGTTCGTTCTGTATCTGAGAAAGGTAATTTATTATCGTCGCCTTTACCAAGGCGGAGCGATAATTTTCTTGACAACGTCTGTGTGTGTGTGTGTGTGTGTGTGTGTGTGTGTGTGTGTGTGTGTGTGTGTGTGTGTGTGTGTGTGTGTGTGTGTGTGTGTGTGTTACCATTGTCTGTATCTGTTCCCATTATACCTCATGAACGACTTGAGCTATCAGCATGAGACCTTTAGGGTAACAAGATATGACCAAAACCTTGGACGAGTTCGAAAACGGGCACTCTAAGTCAAGGTCACCAAAATTGCTACCAAAGGTCAACTAGTTTTTATCACCCACTTTTTGCACCATTATATCTCATGAATGGCTTGAGCTATCAACATGAAACCTTCAGGGTATCAAGATATGACCAAAATCTTGGACGAGGTATAAAATGGGCACTCTGGATCAAGGTCAAGGTTACCAATATGGCCGCCAAAGGTCAACTAGTTTTTATTGCCTGCCTTTAGCACCATTATATCTCATGAACGGCTTGAGCTATCAACATGAAACCTTCAGGGTATCAGGATATGGCCAAAGTCTTGGACGAGTTCGAAAATGGGCACTTGGGGCAAGGTCAAGACCACCAAAATGGCTGCCAAAGGTCAACTGGTTTCTTTAATATGGATTGGCTTTTGTGAAACGCGGTGACTGAATTCCAAAGAGTTATGAGATTTTTTTCACATTTGGTTTGTAAGTACGGTAGCTTATAACTTGACTAACAGCATATTCTAGCGGGCGATTAGCACTCGACTCCTGGATGGTTTTCTTTCATTAATAATTGTATTTTCCATCTCACAAGCAAATTTTACATTCTTAAATTTAGAGTTCAGGTAATCCACAAATAGAGGAAAAGGTTGAGTGAGAAAATAATGAAAGCACTCCCGATGTAGCTTTTGAACACAAAGGGTTTGAAGCTATGGAGATACTATTCAACAACTGCGTTTTACGTTGTTATAATAAGCATTGGCAAGGTTTGGGATAAGATAGATTTCCCATCGCAACCTCATCTGCTTCTTTGTAAACTGTTTCATTCAAAGTGAACACACAGTCCTCAGCAGTAACAATGAGCACCCCTTTAAATTTTCCTTGGTGATGGCAAGTAGTATTTCATCATGATATATGTTTGTGAATATTATCATAGTCTCACTTAAATGTTATTGCAACGCCCACATCTTGGGAACTCTCAGTTGTATGAGAAGGGGAAAACCAAACTAAAAGGAACATTTCATTGTGTCCAGGTACGTTTCTGAATAAGCATTAAACCATTAGAAACCTATTAGGTTAAAAAATCTTACTAGCATGCAAAATATTTACAAGAAAAAATAATAGAAAGGTAAATAAGAAAGCGGTCAGTATTAGTTTTCATATAAGAACAAGGCTTGCGGAACAATGACAGGAAATCAAAATTGGTTAATGAGAATTTCTTCACTGGTGTTTAAAAAACCTTACTGTTCATTTAACAATGAAATGAAAAGTTATGAAAACAAGTTGTGTTAAGCTAAACAGTAAGACAGAATATTACAACATACATTTTAAAGAAAACTAGTGCTTGCCCACAACAATTTGCGGGACTAGCTAATAGGCTTTCCATTAAAAAATATTTGCAAATACAATTATCTTTGTTTCCATACATTTATTCAGCCAACAATGACCAATTCTGACAAGATAGTCGAAAAAAAAAATATTTTAGCATATTTTCGCGTGTTTCGATTTTCAATAATTTCGCTCTATCACTTCGCACGTGATCGCCATTTTTTCTGACACTCCCTGGACATAGCATGACCTAATGTTAAAAAAGGATTAGGTCGATACGTATTACCGCTCTCGTGAAAGAAACCAACAAACGCGCAAACATTTTCAAATGTCGCGATTTCAGAAATTTCGTGCCTCTGAGTCGCACACGATTACCAAAATATTAGTTTGGTATTTTTCAGACACTCTCTGGACTTACTCCGACCTAAAGCAAAAGGAATTAGGTCGATATCAATTACCGCCAAACGTGCAGACAGAAACACACTTATAGAGCTTGACACTATCATTAGGTGACGAACTGAAATGGATGCAACAAAAAAGGGTACCTAAAAATAAACAAAAGTCAACAGCTTCAAGTTAGGAATTTGTACGAGTATATATATATATATATATATATATATATATATATATATATATATATATATATATAATCATCAGCAGTAGCAGCAGCAGTAGCAGCCATTACAATTCCACTGCTGAACAAAGGCCTCCCCTAACCTTCTCCACGAATTCCTTGACTGAGCCAATCTTATATATATATATATATATATATATATATATATATATATATATATATATATATATATATATATATATATATATATATATATGGATAGATATAGATATTGTTACGGAACAGAAAGATAATGAACACTTCAAGTGAGAATACTAAAATCACTACTGTCCCGCAAAGTTCCAGGTTCAAAACAAAAGACTTAGGTAAAATTACAAGTTAAAGTTTAATGCTCAAACTAACAACTAAACATTCAGGACTCATAAGGATAATGTAATGGTAAAACACGTTACATATATGGTTAACTGCAATAGCCTCTATTAACACGAATTTAGCAAGAGCAAATTATCTAAGTCAGCCCTGACAAAATGAGAAAACCGGATACTGCTGAGTTAAAGCAAAATATAATATTATTACAGATACAAAATATTACTAATACTGGCTGACAGTATGGAACCAATATGAATCATAAAAACTTTACCAGGCTTACGAATTAACGCCTTAGGCTATACAGTACAAGAAAAATGGTAATAACACTTATGCTCCAATTATACAGCAGCTAGATGGCTGGAGACTTCCTGAGCACTCACAAAAATAATAATGTACTGTACAGGGGAGAACAGAGATGTGAACAGAATGAGGAGTAGATCTAAGTGGCAACTAATACAGAGACTGAGCTCATTATATAGGGGCCGGCAGAGCTTGATTCAACTTGTAAGAAGGACGCGCAAGTGAAGACATAGGGGACGAAGAGATGACAATCCTGCTCTGAACAACAGAAAGAACGACTTTACTATAAGGGGGAGAAGGGGGGAGTGAGGTAGAACACGCAAGCCTGGTCACTATGGAAGCCACGTGGCAAATCGTGAACAAACATGCAGCATACTGTACATTGGGATCATACAAAGGATGATGCAATCATGAACAAAACTGTATCATAAGTTAGAATTATACAAGGGATGATGAAATCATAGGCTATGTAACAATATACAGATATAAAGATAGATAGTTATTGATATAGAAAATAGATAGATAGATAAGGTGGGGACACGCCATTCACTCACTCGATGTAGTGCTGCTTTGGGTGTCTGCCCTTTCTTCTTATCATTCCTTCCTCTTCTGTCTTTCTTTCCTTCATTCTTTCCCATCCCTTATGGCTATGGGTGACTTTACATTCCTTCCTCTGTCTTTCCTCCATTCTTTCCTCTTCCTTCTGCCTATGGGTGACTCTACACTGAGTGACAAGCCAAAGGCTTCCTGTACACCAGGAAACCATTCACTACGCTGGGTGGTAACCACATAATAAAATTATGGCGCCTGGTAGTTTACTGGGTAATTAAGGCACTCCAGTCAGTTTGAGTCTGTGTAAGTTTATATCTAAAGGATGGTTATGGTTTACTGCTCACATGATGCCATTCAGGGATGAGTGAGGCTGGTCACTCTCATCTTAAATGTCAGGACCAACTTGCCTAGCCTCGAGCTTCTACGCTCCTCATGGGGGAAAGTAGGCTTGGATGATGGATATATATATATATATATATATATATATATATATATATATATATATATATATATATGTACAATAATTCCTCAATCATCCGCATGTCCATTATCAGGACACTTCATTATCCGGACACTGTGATCTGGCTGTTCAAAATCATTTTTTCTACATCTTTCCATTTTATCTGGACAAAATGCTTGTGTCTGGTTGGAACTTATGCCCGTGCGAACATTTTCTCCCAGCCGGGCCATTTTTACCTCTGCCGAGGAGATGTTTTCACCCCCGTCCGTTTGTTGGTTGGTGGGTTTGTGAGCAAGATTATAGAAAAATTACTGGGCAGATTTCCACGAAACTTGGAAGAAGAATGGGTCTTGGCCCAGAATAACCTCCATTAAATTTTGGTGCGGATACAGATAAAAGTGCGGATCCAGGAATTTTTTTTCACTTCAACACTGCGAGGGTTTTAAATTTTTTTGTTAATTTTTCAGTGACTATTGCATGGATCTTGATGATAAAAACAGGTATATTTAGGATGTTGGTATCTACGAATGTGTACAGTTTGGGGCGGATCCATATAAAATTCCGGATCTAGCATATTTAAATATGCTTTTATAGGGAGGTAGTCTTTCTCCAGCTGCATGTTGGGCTTTGGCAGAAGTATGCGCTCAACTGAGTGCCATTCTAGTTTTCCATGTTTTTTTATTTTCATGTCACTGCAGTGGTGACTACTTCTCTGTCATTGATGGGTCTGCTTGACCACGGTAATAGCTTGGCTGTGGTTTCTAGGTTTGCCCGACCAGATAGTGTTAAACAACAGGAACAAGTGTTGTACAATGTACTGTAGTGTCCTTTTACAATGGCTTTCAAAGTCATGTTATATACAAACGGGGGCCTGGGGAGTCCATTCTCTGGACGAATCCACTTACCGGACATGCCTTTGGCTTTACTGCGTAGGATAATCGAGGGATTACTGTACGTGTGTATATATATATATATATATATATATATATATATATATATATATATATATATATTGTTGCGAGTGGTGAAATGTGCCTGTATGCCTGGGTGAATGACGCCCCTCCCGCTCACATCACGAGGTTTTAAGCGTGTTTATTTGATCAGCCCTGAGTTGTTTCTTCACTTTCATTCCCACCTGAACTGTGAATTGAATTTAGTTTTCATATGATGTTCTTGTTATATTCTCATGTAGTTTTCATGTGTATTACTGTAAATTCTGTATTCTTTCCAACTATTGCACCATGTAATGTTTCCAATAATCATCCCACCTATTGCGCCATGTAGTATTTCTATTCGTTGACCCACTATTTCACCATGCCACGTAATCCCCCGTTCACATGTAAGCAGTCGGAAGTACGTGGAGAGTTAGTTCCTCCACCGCCTCCGACTGAACCAGACACTTGTTCTGTTCCCCTGCCCCCACCTTGAATTACGTTATGTTTGAGTCGATTTGTCACCCCTAGAGTTCTGAGACTTGGAGATTGTAGGCCATTGATGTAAGTAGTGTCTGACCCGCCCTTCCACAAAATTTCACTGAAATTCGTTGAGAACTTTCGGAGATATCGTGTGGACAAACAAACAGACAAACATAGGTGAATGCATAGCCTCCTCCAACTTCGTTGGTGGAGAAAGTAAAAACAATTGCTTGCACATGTATCACAAGTTTGCTGGATTCCCTAGTGTCTAATAATGTACTCCAAATAATTTGTATTGAAACAGGGATGAGTCATGTCTCCATGGTTGTTCAATCTGTACATGGATGGGGTAATAAAAGAGGTACAAGGTAGGGTAGTGGATGTTGGAGTGGCCCTAGTGAGAGAGGATAGTGTTTGGAAACTCCCTGTACTGTTGTTTGCAGATGATACTGCGTTGTTGAGTGAAGACGAAGGGGAGCTGCAAGGCTTGGTGGATGAGTTTGAGAGAGTGTGTAAGAAACGGAATCTAAAGTTGAATGTAGGGAAGAGTAAAGTGATGGTCTTTGAGAGGTGAAGTTAGTGAATGTACAACGAGGTTGGATGGTGAGGAATTGGAAAATGTGAGTACGTTTAAGTACTTGGGTAGCGTGATGAGTAAGGATGGAGGTTTGGAGGGTGAAGTGCTTGAAAGGGTACAGCAGGGAAGAAAGGTTGCTGGTTCTTTGAAAGCAGTGATAAGAAACAGGGAAGTGAGCATGGAAGTGAAAAAGTTAATACATGACAGTATTGTGATACCAACTCTGACGTACGGAAGTGAAGCTTGGACATTGTTGGAAGGACACAAGTCAAGAGTGAGAGCAGTGGAAATGAGTTATTTAAGAGGAGCCTGTGGAGTCACGTGGACAAGCTGACGAATGAGGATATAAAGGAGCGTTGTGGTGTGGATCTGGATGTGATAGGAAGCGTTATGAGGAACACACTGAGGTGGTTTGGCCATGTGGAGAGGATGGAGGGTGAAAAACTGACGAAGAGAATGTATGTGAGTGAGGTGGAGGGGGGAAGAGGGAGGGGGAGGCCGAGGATGAGATGGAGGGATGGGGTGATGTATATGAGAGAGGGGTGTGTGAGTTGGGAGCAGGGCAGTGAAATGGGGGGGGACGGCGACTTGGAGGCGATTTGTTTGTGGCCACTCCAAACGGGATTGAGGCGTCTGGCAATAGATAGATAGAATCATATTTAAAACATTAAGATATTCCTTTTCCTTTTTCAACATTTTTCCATCTTTAACTATGCCCCTTTCATCACCTAGACCACACCACCCATAAACGCAGCTCATACCCCTGCACCCCACCTTTCCCAGTTGTGAAATGATTCGACAATTCATGCTTCGAAATCCCGGGAGTTGAGACTTCGCACAATGAGAGCATTGGCAAAACAAGTGCTGGAAACTTGGCCAACTTTTCATCCTCCAAATCCATAACAACTACAAATTTATTTTTTTATGCTAGGAAGAAGGAACCAAAGGCCAACGAGCCAGCAAAAACTGTTCCTTCCAAGAGAAAAACAAAACACTAGAGAGAGCCAAATTCATGTACACCTAAGGGCTCCAAAACACATTCACAAACATTTATTCTACAACACATAAAATCTCCTTAAAGTGGCAACAGAGTCCTGCCTATATACCTGTAAGCCTTAGTAAAGCTATATCTAATAAGGGACTCATACACCATTAATAAAGATTTCTTATCAGTAGTATCCAATACGTACTTAAGAGTGTTTAATGGTTTATCACGATGAGCAAGCAAAATATTAAGATAAAATTCAAAGTTAAATCCTCAATCAAAATGTAAGCCCAAAAATTTTATTTTCCTTTTTAAGGTACCTGTTGATTATCCAAAGACAACTGCAATTCAGGGTCGTTATGGGTGGTAAAAACAACAGCGATACACTTAGGAACGGAAAACTTAAAGCCCCACTGCAAGGCCTGCTGATGAAAGGAATCAAGCGCTGCTTGAATCCGCCCAGCCGAAAATTGTGTATTAAGGACGAGTGCCATATTGCACAATCGTCAGCACAGAGTGAGTATTTAAGACACCTTGGGATGGGAGTTGATGACAGAATACCGTTGGTCATAACACTAAAGGAGTGGGACTAAGCACATTTCCTTGGCGCATCTCGTTTTCTTGGATAAAAACATCCACTTGAACATTATGGGAAGTTTGACGGAAAAATTTGTCCTTCAAATAATTTGAAATAAACTTAGGCAAATTACCTCTTAAGCCATAAGCGTAGGGCTTCATTAGAATTTCTTGTCGCCACATCATAAGTAATACAGATGTCTAAGAACTCCCCTGCCATGAATACGTTATTGACATATGTCTCCGAAATTAAGTGCTCCAAATTCATTAAATGATCTAATGAGCTTTTGTATTTAAGGAAACCACATTGTCGATCATTTAACAAACTCTTTGGGCCTAAAACAGAAAGAAGTCTGTTGTTAACAATTCGTCCCATGACCTTGCACAAACAAGAAATCAACACAATATGATGAAATGAAGTGATTCATAAGACAACCAGCCTTTTTCAGCATCGGTATGACGTGTGCAAAATGCGATGAGTTTGGGAACTTTCGAGGCAACCAAAGTTCATTGTATTGTACTATCACCTTAATCAGGTTGTCCTGATTAAGATGCTGGATCATACCGTACGTGATGGTATCCTCCCCAGGACTGGTACCTTTACGAATTTTTGGCCATAAAGTTCATTCATCATAAATTTTTGTTTATACAGGTAGTCTACTGTATATCTTCTGTGGCAAAGTCTAACACTCGTAACTCAGCCGTGCGTTTATGATACTGGAGCCGCTAAGTTACATGAGAAAAGGTTCTGGCGAGGATGTTAGCCACGTCCACGGCATCGTCATAGATGTTGTTATCCACGTGTAGAGTGGTCACTGGGTTATTAAGGTGTTTATTATTCAGTATTATAACAGCGGACAGACTTTACTAAGTGGAGTAAAGCAATTCACCGCAAACACAAAAGAACGACAGGATTCAGTTTTAGCCCTTCTAATAATTCTTCTTGCCTTAGCCCTTGTTTGTTTGTATGCAATAAAGTTTTCCTCAGTAGACATATTAAAAAATCCTGGGTCTCCTATTTCGTTTCCTTAATATTTGTCTGTAATCTGGCGTCCACCAGTGAGCGCTATGTTTATCATGAATTGGAGACGTCTTGGGAATAGCAGCCTCTGCTGTGTGTAATATGGAATCAATCAACTTTTGGACTCAACATCTATGGTCTCCCGAGGTATATGTAATCGGCGATCCGTGAGAAGGGTCCCCAATCTACATTTTCAAAGTTTAATTATTAGATTTTGTGGTCTTTTTTTTTTTTTTATACCGTTCACCGCGAGGCGAGTGATTACTGGGGGACCAATCACGGTTCTTGCTGACATAAACCTCCTTATCTTCAATGACACGGTTCCCAAGCTCCCCTAAGGAAGAGTTGACTCTTCTCTCCCTCGCTGGAGAAGGAGCAGGAAATACAAGAGGACATGACTGCTTTATACTGGTAGTCAAATGAATCTTTTCAGATTAGTCAGACTTGGGTTTAGGCAGTACTGACTGGTAAGCAGAGGCAGACTGTATGAAACAATAACAGGGATACCAGAGAGCTAGTGGCGTGAGTGATTGGGATAGGGTCAGTCTGTCTCGACAGAGCACGTCACAGGATGGGACATCCTTATTTGGTGTAGGAGTTGCAAACAACTCCTTCACTTTCGTCCTAGCTTTTTAGGAGAGATACCTTCAGTTGTTTCATCGAGCAGACTTCTTTCTCATCCTTCCACTTGAGACATTCCCTCGAGGAAATGAAATGAGCATCCTCACAATGAAAGCAACATACAGTTTTGGATGTGCGTGTTCAGCATCATGACCCTGAACTGCAGTCTTGCCACACTGTGACTGGAAAGCCCAGCAAGACTTATCACTATATCCATACAACTGACATTTCGAACAAGAAAGTTGGATGAGTACCGTATTATGGTCTTTCATTAACATATGGTGAGTGTAGCCTATACACTGTATATACACTGTATATGGCTAGTGAGGGAGTGATCGCCCTCTACCTACACAGATCAAAAGCCCTCGGGAGCAGGGGGGTGGTTGCTTTCTCAGGCAGAGGAACTCCTTGAGAGTGAAATGGCTGGGAAGCATGCCGGCACGTGACTGGCTACAGCATAGCTGGGTCTTTCGGGTGTGGGCAATCAGGCAAGTTAGCTGCCTACTGCGACTGCAACACAATGGCGAGGTGTTCAGGAAGTTAGCCAAAGAAACCTTGATGGACTCTGAAAGAACAATAATGGCCCCCAGTCCCGTGCAGCCCTTAAATGGGCAGGGGGTGCTAAGAATCTCACGGTTGCCTCAATTACAATCTAATTCCTTTGTCAATGTAAAAAATACAATTAAAATTGGTAACTGGAATGTGAGAACGCTAAATCATGACGGTAAAATCGATGAGTTAGTGAAGGTTTTTCAAAATTACGGACTTGATATTTGTGCTCTGACAGAAACTAGATTAACTGGAGTCGATAAGTTGGATTTGGAGGATGGTATACGTTTATTGATATCTGGCCGACAGGACGGAATGCATTATCAGGGAGTAGGATTGTTGCTGGGTTGTAAGGCAAATAAGGCTTTATGTGAGTGGGATCCTATAGATGAGCGATTGTTATACGCAC
This sequence comes from Coenobita brevimanus, assembly GCF_032717465.1. Classification (NCBI taxonomy): domain Eukaryota; kingdom Metazoa; phylum Arthropoda; class Malacostraca; order Decapoda; family Coenobitidae; genus Coenobita; species Coenobita brevimanus. The sequence goes on along the minus strand of NC_136998.1, from coordinate 22,461,969 downwards.
GGTTTAAATCAAATCATGGGAACATCAGTCTGTTTGTGTGTTATGCACCTACTAATGATGCACTCGATGAAAGGAAAGACACATTTTATGAAAAGTTGCAAGAAGGAGTAAGAAGGGTACCTAGACATGATGTTTTGATCTGCGTTGGAGACTTTAATGCAGTAATGGGCTGTTCAAATGAGGGATTTGAGGCATGTATGGGTAAGATGGGAGTTGGTAGTAGGATGAGTGAAAACGGAGTGAGGTTTGGAAGCTTCTGTCTAGCAAATGACTTAGTCATCAGGGGCACACTCTTTCAGCATTGCAATATACACAAGACAACTTGGGTGTCGCCATGTGGAAAATATAAAAATCAGATTGATCACATCGCTATCAGTAGGAGGCATAGAAGTTCTCTGCTAGATGTTCATGTTAAACGGGGAGCGGATATTGGTAGTGACCATCAACTCAGCATTGCAAAAATAAGGTTTAAACTTAAAAATCAGAAGGAAAAATCTGGTGTTGGTAGATACGATATTGTTAAGCTTAGAAGGGAAGGAGAAGAAAAGGAGGAATTCAGATTAGAATGCAGAAATAGGTTTTTGGTATAGGAAACGTTGGAAGAGGGGGAGAGAAGTGTAGATGAGATGTGGGAGGATGTGAACAAAGTTTTGCATGAGACTGCTGAATGTACGATTGGAAGGAGACATAGCTTCAGGAGAAAGAAATGGATATCAGAGGAAACGTGGGATATGATAAAAAAGAGAGGTGAGGCTAAATTGAAGAGTGAGATGCAATGCGTTGATGAACAAGAGATTGAATTAGCAAGAGCTGCGTACTGGAGTTTGAATTCAGAAGTAAGAAGGTTAGCTAGGAGAGATAAAAGAAGATGTGTGGATGAAAAGGTTGCAGAGACTGAAATCTTAATAAACAAAAATGATGGACAAAGTCAAAGAATAGCATATGAATCAATTAGAGAACTGAGTGGTAATGCAGGTAAACGCAAGGAAATACCAGTTAGAGACAGGGAAGGAAATTTATTGACCAAAGATGGAGATATTAAAAATAGATGGAAAGAGCATTTTGAGACAGTTCTTAATAGACCAATACCACCAGAAGAGGATATACCGTCTGCTCAGGAAGATTTAAATATAGAAACAGGAGAGTTGAGGCTTGCAGAAGTGGAGAAAACAGTAAAACAGTTAAAGAATAATAAGGCACCAGGGGAGGATGGTTTATTTCCGGAAATGTTTAAAGTGGAGGGGGATAGATTAATAATGATCTCGACCAAGCTATTCAATAAGATATGGGTGACGGGGTTACTACCATCAGTTTGGAAGAATGGTGTAATTGTTAAAGTTCCGAAGAAGGGAGACCTGAGTGAATGTGGTAATTGGAGGGGAATCTCTTTGTCACCGATAGCTTTGAAAGTTTTCAGTAGAGTGTTGTTAAATAGGTTGGAGCCGGTGGTTGAGGGTATTCTGAGGGATGAACAGGCTGGTTTTAGAAAGGGACGTGGTTGCAATGATCATATCTTTATAGTTAGGTATTTGATGCAGCAAGTTAATGAAATGAGAGTACCTTTAAGTCTTTGTTTTGTTGATTTTGAAAAGGCTTTTGATAGTGTTTCGAGAGAGACTATGGGGAAGATCATGAGACATTATGGAATACCAGAGAAGTTTGTGAGGGTCATTATGAACATGCATGAGGACACATTTTGTAAAGTGATGGTTGATGGTTGTCTGAGTGATTCGTTTGAAGTCAAGTCCGGAGTAATTGAAGGTGGTGTTCTATCGCCTTTACTATTTATATTGGTCATTGATTACATTATGAAACGCGTTGGAACAGAAACCGGTGCAGGTATACTTTGGGGAGAGAACAGGAAACTTTTGGATTTAGATTATGCAGATGATATAGTTTTGATTTGTGATGGGCCAGAAGAGATGCAGAGAGTGTTAGACTGTTTGGTGAGTGAAGGTCGCAAGGTGGGTTTGGTTATTAATTGTGGAAAAACTGAAATAATCAATATGAATATGGAAAATGCGCAGGAATGTGTAATTGGAGGTATGGTTGTAAAGCAAGTTGATAGGTTTAAATATTTAGGTACTTATTTAGCCAAGGATGGTTCTTTGAACTTTGAATTCGAGGAAAGGTTAAAGAAGGCTAATCAGGCAATGGGAATGCTTAAAAATATTTGGAATAATAACAATTTCTCTGTGCATACAAAAATCAAACTTTATAAGGTAATGGTTAGCAGTATCTTAATTTATGGACACGAGTCTTGGTACAGCACAGTGACTATGGAAAATAAATTCTTGGTGTTTGAAAATAAAGCACTTAGAAGAATATTAGGAGTTAAGTGGTGGGAAAGGATACCAAATAGTAGAATTAGAGAAATAACGGGAGTGCAGCCGATCGATGAATATGTTAGATTCTCACGATGGAAGTGGCTAGGACATGTGTATAGGAGACAGGGAATAGTACGAGGTACACCAGGGTGGGTGGCACTTGGTAGGAGAGGTAGAGGAAGGCCAAAAGAGACGTGGGTGAGGACAATGAGACGGGAAGCTGGAGATGAGTGTTGGGGAGATCTTGAGGAGTTAGCACAAGATAGGATGTGGTGGTGTGAGTTCATCGAGGCCCTATGCATCCCCGAGGGTGCCACAGGAAATGATTGATTGATTGATTGATTAACATTTCAGTAACAAACTTTGCCGTGCTCAAGAAGAGAATCTTTACCAAATATCTAGATAATGGTTACGGTCTTCGTCCTTGTGCCCTCTGAAAATTGAATGAATGACAGCTTGCTGAGCGTGTTCATGTATGATGTCCATACTTGTCACCATGAGATCCTTACAAGTGATAACGCCATTGCAAGACTTCAAGGAGACCGGGATCTTTGGTTCAACATCATAACATTAAAAATTGCGCAGTTTAAGCAAATGTTCAACCTGGGATGAGTTTACAGTATTTATGAGAAGGTCTCTGCTTGTAATTACTCTTTCTACTTGTTGGACCTCACCAGCACAGTCATCAATCACCTTCTTGATGATGAAAGGATTGAGATTGGACAGGGGAGTGGAACCAACAGCATATAACAAATCAAAGGATGCTTTAGTAGTTTAGTTTATATTGCTGTCAAGTAGTGCGCGTGGTTGGGACTGGTCAGGCAAGGAGTGGTCAGTCCGCGAATCCGTCAAATCGCCGTCAGGACCGCCTCCTCCCCTGAATAGGGAAGAGGTGGGAAGGGACTCCGACAGAGTAACCACCTCCAGTCATGTGGGAAGTGAGGAAACGTGAGAGAGAGAGAGAGAGAGAGAGAGAGAGAGAGAGAGAGAGAGAGAGAGAGAATCATTCTCTCCGACAAGGAGAGTATTTTTTCACCATTTTCTTTGTTTGTTTGTTTGTCTGTTAGCAGGATTATTCAAAAACTAAACGAGAGATTTGGACCAAACTTGGTTTTTAGATAGCCTATGTCCCTGGGAACAGTCGGTTAACTTTTGGCACCGATCCGGATAGTATTACAGATTCTAAATCCGGAAAACACTTTTAGCAAAACCCATAGCGATGAGAAAACTTAACGCACTACGAAGAGTGGTTTGGAAATTTCGTTGCCCTCGTCGGCGAGATAACCTTCACTAAGTTTCCCTCTGGTTATAGGTATATTACTGGAACTCACCTTTATAATTATGTTACTTTCATAACGATCGGTAAGATTAAGAAGAGAGTAGGTAACAGGAGAGTGAAAGCTAAAAATGGCAGATTGTTAGTGGAAAAAGGAGCTAGAATGAGCAGATGGAGTGAACATTTGAAGGAATTATTGAACACAGAGAATAACTGTAATGCAAGTATAAGTGGCTAGGGAACGACTAGGAGAAGGAGGAAAATGATAAGGGAGAAAGAAGTCAGCAGGATGAAAGCAGTGAAAGTAATGAAGAAAGTAAAAACGGGGAAAGCCCCAGGAATTGATGAAGAGTGTGGTGAAAAGTGGTGGAGAGATAGTAGTAGAATGGATATATATGTACAGACTGGCCTGGGAAGAAGGTAGATTCCTGGAGGATTGGAAGTTGGGTATAATTATCATCCTGAACAAAGAAGACAGGGAGAAAGAAGTGTGTGGTAATCATAGGAGCATTTGTCTTCTTACTGTAAGGGAAAATACGGTAGGATGCGGTAGGACACAGTTAGGGAAATGACACAGCAATTAGCTTGAGAAGAAAAGTGAGGTTTAAGGAGGGAAAGAGGTTGTGTAGGTCAGATATTCATCCTAAGGTCTCTGGTGGAAAAGTTTCTATAGAAGGAATAGAAGTTGCACGTGGCCTTCATGGATTTGAAGAATGCATATGACACAGTGGACAGACAAGGAATGTGAAAAATATTAAGAATATATGGAATAAATGGGAAGCTGATGAATGCCGTGAAGAGTTTATATTAAGGCATTAAGGCTGCAGTACATGTAAATGGTGAATTGAGCGAATTTTTCTTCTGAATACTGGACTAAAACAGTGATGTGTCAAGTCTCCATAGTTGTTCAACCTGTATATGCATGGAGTTATAAAAAAGATATAAGGTAGGGCAGTGCATGTTAGAGCGACCCTAATAAGAGAGGGCAGTGTTTGGAAACTACCTGTGAAGACGAACGGGAACTTCAAGACTTGGTGAATGAGTTTGGGAGAGTGTGAAAGAAACGGAATTTAAAGGTGAATATAGGGTCAAATAAAGTTGTAGTCTTCGTGGGAAATGACGTCACCGAATGCACAGTGAGGCTGGATGGTATGGTAATGGAAACTGAGTGTATCAAAGTACTTGGATAGTGTGATGATTAAGGATGGAAGTTTAAAGGACGAAGTGTTTGAAAGGGTTCAACAGGGAAGAAAGGTTGCTGGTTCTTCGAAAGCAATGATAAGAAAAGGGAAGTGAGCATAGAAGTAAAAAAGCCATTCCTTGATAACTGAGATTCAAACTCTAACGTATGGAAGGGAAGCTTGGACCTTGTTGGAGGGACACAAGAGTGTAGTGGAAATGATCTATTTGAGAGGAGCATGTGGGGTTATATGGAGAGACAGATCGGGAAATGAGCAAGTGAAAGAGCGTTGTAGTGTGGATGTGGATGTGACAGAAAGCGTTAGGTGAAATACAATGAGGTGGTCTGGCTATGTGAAAAACATGAAGAGAGCGAGACTAACGAGGAAGTTTGTCAGTTAAGTGAAGGGGGTAGAGGAATGGGGAGACCGCGGATGAGATATAGGGATGGAGTGGAGAGTTATATGAAAGAGGGAGTGTGAGCTGGGGGGAATGGCAGCGAAATGGCAGGGGACAGGGTGACATGGAGACGATTTGTTTGTGGCCACCCCTTACGGGATCAAGGCATCTGGCTATGGACAGATAGAAAGACTTACATAACACAGTTGATCATGACCATGTCATTTGCTGTCTAGAATCATTTGCATCCATCCATTTATGCATCATCCAGTCCATTTTTGCCCCATGCGAAGCATAGAACCGTGCGGCTAGAGTACGCAATCCCACAGTTAATATGGGGGTTACCATTTTCACTCATCATTGTGGGGCACTACTTTTCAGTCTCAGTCCAGCTGGAGAACTTTAACTGACTTAACCACCAGGAATCATTTGGTTATATGGTTACCACCGAATGTAGTAAATGGTTCCCTGGTTTACAAGAAACCATTTATCTTGTAACTCAGTGCATTCTCCGAAGGAAACTGCATCGAGTGAGTAGTTGGTGGCTCCCCTTCGTACCACTACGTAAGCAGATGGTAGGTTGTCTAAGCAATAGAAAGTGTGAAGTTTATTATGTTTCTGCTATCATCCTCGACATAATGTGGTATAAAAAAATGATTGAAATGTAAAGATATCCATACCTTAAATATCCGAATGCGTGGCTGCAAAGAATTATTCTAAATTAAAATCGATGCTGACCATTCAACTCCTTGCTTTCTGTTCTAGATTAACGAATCATTAACGAGATTCAAGCAGCCGATTCAGATGCAGAAGTCATGGCTTCGGAAATATGAGAAGTTATACATCTTATTATAATTGCACAGTGCATAAACAAAAGTAATATAATCTGGTATAAGTAGATCTGTCATATTTCTGTGGCAGAAAATGTGTGGACTTTTAAACATATAGTTATCTGATAAATATTTATTTTCCTTGGGTAGCTCAGAATTTGTGTATTCATAAGTCTATGAACACTATTCAGTGTTCCCAGACTCACATGGCATTAGCCACACCAACAGTAAGTGATGTTCCTTTTCTTTGGTTGTACTTACAAGGTAATTTTGGGGCAAATCAGCCCAGAAAAAAAAACGTCGCTCCACAGGAAATAGCATTGATAATAAGAACTAGGATGGTGCTGTGGATGAGAACACGAACATTGAGAAGATTTTTTTAAAAATCTAAATATGCAGGAAAATAATAATTTGCAAAATAAATCGTTAAGAAAATGGTACTGAAATGCCTTTTACGCCAACGACAGTAAGACACATGCAACAGACTTATCCCTGTCTGTAACTGCCTTTTTCATCTTCAACTGAAGCAAAAGCCAAAGCAAGGTGTTCAGGTGTCCCAGACCAGAAGAAAACATTTGACACTACGAGAATTCCCCTACGGGAAACTGTGAAATCGTTCTCCGTAGTGACATTCTCTGCTAGTGAGATAAACTGTTGGTGAACTGTGTAAGTGCTCGGTGATCGAGTATTTCTTCAATGTCAGGTCCCTCTAAGAGTCTAAATGAAGGAGTATTTTACGACCAAGCAGATCTAGTGGTTTCTTCTAAGACTGCATAATTTTTGCTGTCATTTCATTATGATTTACAATTGACTTTGCAGCCTCTGCCAAACTGCCTGTTCATTGGGAGAAACTGTTCCCTCACAGAATATTAATTTTTGATTTGGGTTATATACTTTATGCCAATATTTACTCGTAATATATTACTTAATGTGATTTATACACATATCTTCTTTAAAAATATAAGATTGCTTGAATTTCCACAAATATATAAATCATACTTCAAACATTTTGTCATTAAACCTAAAACCCTTACTATACGATAATTTTGCGTTAGGTGATTATTTTATTATATATAGAACAAAGTTTTCCCAGATTGCTTCTACAAATGCTTATTAACGACCTCTCGTTGCCACCTCCTCCCAAGCGAAACATTCCTCTTCTCCAGACTTTACGTGCTGGAGAAAAATCTGGTCTGAGCGAGTCATTAACCCAGCCAAAGTTTCCGCTGCCGCAGTCATGAAAAGAAACCAACGAGGAGGAAAACCTTGCCGAGCCCAGGGACATAAAGGCAGCGATGGACGCTTGGTCGATGTTGGGGAAAAAAGAATTAAGAGTGAACGACCTGGCGCAGGAGTTGCCTGGCGTTTTGAAGCAACTGACAAAGGATCTGGACCGCTGGCACGACCACCTCAACCCAGGATATAGGCTCAAGCGATATCTGTGACACGAAAATATATATATATATATATATATATATATATATATATATATATATATATATATATATATATATATATATATATATATATATATATATATATATATATATGAAGGGTGGATTGAAGCAAGGATGTGTCATGTCTCCGTGGTTGTTCAGTCTGTATTTGGATGGGGTTATAAAAGAGATACAAGGTAGGGCAGTGGATGTTGGAGGGGCCCTAGTGAGAGAGGGCAGTGTTTGGAAACTCCCTGTACTGTTCTTGGCAGATGATACTGTGTTCTTAAGTGAAGACAAATGGGAGCTGCAAGGCTTAGTGGATGAGTTTGGGAGAGTGTGTATGGAACAAAATCTAAAGGTGAATGTAGGGAAGAGTAAAGCTATGGTCTTCGAGAGAAATGAAGTCAGTGAATATACAGTGAGGTGGGATGAGAAGGAAATGAAAAATGTGAGTGCGTTTAAGTACTTGGGTAGTGTGATGAGTAAGGAGGGAAGTTTAGAGGCTGAAGTGCTTGAAAGGGTACAAAAAAGAAGAAAGGTTGCTGTTTCCTTGAAAGCAGTGAGAAAAAATAGGGAAGTGAGCATGGAAGTGAAAAAGTTACTACATGACAGTATTGTGATACAAACTCCAAAGTATGGAAGTGAAGCTTGGACCTTGTTGAGGGAATAGAAGTCAAGAGTGAGAAGAGTGGAAATGAGATATTTGAGAGAAAAATGTGCAGTCACATGGAGAGACGGACTGACAAATGAGGAAGTGAAGGAGCATTGTGTTGTGGATGTGATGGGAAGCGTTAGGAGAAACACATTGAGGTGGTTTGGCCATGTGGAGAGGATGGAGAGTGAAAGACTGCCGAAGAGAGAGTATGTGAGTGAGGTGGAGAGGGGGAGAGGAGAAGGAGGCCAAGGATGAGATGGAATGATGGAGTGGAGAGGTATATGAGAGAGTGAGGTGTGAGCTGGAAGTGGGGCAGTGAAATGGCGGGGGACAGGGCGACATGGAGGCGATTTGTTTGTGACCACCCCTTCCGGGATTAAGGCGTCTGGCAATATATATATATATATATATATATATATATATATATATATATATATATATATATATATATATATATATATATATTAAGGTGGTCCTTATTTTCAAAGTTGCAGGTTTTTTACGGGCCACCTGGTACTTTGGTTCCTCTTGTTACAAAAACCTTCCATGCAAAATTTCAGTCTTCCACTGCTGCAAAGACCCAGAAGTTCAGACTCTTTGCCATTTGGGCTTAATACCCAGCCAGTGCACCTAGGTCCCCCTTACAGTGAAAGCATTAGCTCCTCGTTGGGGTGACGTCTTGGGAACAGATCCCCCACTCATTGTTGCCTTGCTTGAGAGGTCATGGTTGCCTTTTGAGTGTCCGGGAATACCTGCAACAGGAATTTCCGCTGCTCCTCACCTTTGGTGATGACAGTGATCACAGCTCTTCGCTCAGCGAGGTTGCTCTGACTTTCAGTAACTGGACGCATTGCCTGGCTTTCTTGTAGTCATCTCATTCAACGCACGTGGATGGGTCGACATCCAGGAACCCATTGGAGGTGCCAAGGAAGAATGTAAGGCATTTAGAGGTGCTTGTTACGAAATCAGGGAGGTTCCTCACTCGAATGACAACCACATACAGCACCATAGTCCTTGTCTTCTCAGGCTCACGACCCTCCTTGTCTTCCAGAGCTTCGACTATGGCCTTCTTCGTTTCCAAGTCGAGGGACTCGTCAAAGAATACCAGGCCAACCAGATCCTCGGAGAGGTACCAGAGACGAGGACTGAAGGCCTTCACAGCAGTGGATGAGAATTCCAAGTTGACGTAGTCCAGGATGCCTTGGAGAAACTTGAGGTCGTTCCAAGAAGCAGATGTAGCAACTGGTACTGTGAACCAATACGGGACGTAAATCATGACAGCAAATGTGACAAACCACTCAAATGTCGCACAGTGAGCTTCAGCTGCCTGCACAAGCGGTAAATCATGGCTAAATAGACGATTTTGGCCATCCAACGGGCTGAGTGGTAGGAGCTAGGCCGCGAAATGTGAAAGCCACGAGGAGGAACTCCATTAAGGATGATCACTGTGAGCTCAAGCAACTGCCAGTAATCTTCCCATGGCTGTTGGACAGTGAGTTGAAGATGGCAGAGGGTGATGACCTCATTGCAAAGAGTAGAAAGGTGGGTGAGCAGCTCGAAACGATCAGCTGCAATGGATATCTATTCTTGCTTGAAACGCTTGGAGAGGGATGTCCAGCCCTAATGTGATGATGCTAGTGCAGACTGAGAAGACTTGCTGGATGATGTTTCACTGATGTGCTTCCTGCAGGGGAGTGCAGGCCCCAGACTGAATTCTGGTGTTGCTAGCGGTTGTGTCAATGGTAATGTTTGTCACCGAATTCACCAGGTTCCAATTTTGCAGGGTAGCAAAGATTTCCTCCACCATGTCAGCTTCTGTTCCTGATTGCAGTTTGGGGACGTTCAGCAGCCTCACAATTCCCTCTCCAGACACCAGGATAGGTAAATATTCGAACTTTTCATGGCCCTGTTCATGAGCAACCAACTTACCTTCCCAGTCAATAGCGAGGAGAACACCAAGCTTGAAGGATGAGCATAGAACTACCGCCTGTTCGACATGAGCCTTAGTTTCCCCCCCACTGATGCTCTGCAGGTTCAAAGCCATAATTGAAGAATCCTTCCCATACACATGCTGCGGCAGCCAAGATGTGGATAGCATTGTGGTTGCTGGTCTACGTGTGGTTCAGAGCATTAGACAACTCCAGAGTGATGACAGGTGCACGAGATCAGGATCGTCATCGTTTGGGTGAGAATGTGGTAGCTGACAGGGATGGTCAGGGAACAGGGTCTTTGTCTTCTCTGTCTTCGTCAGAGTCCTCCAGCTCAACAGAAGCTTCCAATGCTGCCAGCCACTGCTGCTCTTGTGCTTCCCGAATTTGGGAAGCTTCCTCTCTCTCATGCCTCTTCGCTTCAGCATCGGACAGCTTCCGGTCATTACCGAGCATGATGGCTTGGTGGACTTCCTCCTGTTGAGCCTTCAGAAACGCCTTGTCCTCCTTGTTCCTCAGCAGCTTCATGGCATCCATGTGTGGCAAGGCAAAGAGGTTCTTCAGCTTCAGTCTGAAGTCACATCAATTCCCTTCTTCCACCTTCATCTTCCTGTCCTTCCTATTGCTCGGGGAGCGCCATTCCTAGTACAGGTTTTCCACTTATGGGATCCTGTGCTTGCTCTGTCACTGGAAATCTGGCACAGTATCAGAATCCAGTTACCTCAGAGTCCACGATCATTGCAGCATTCGGTAGTATTCACTTTTGCTTCTGCAGAAAATGGAACAGCCGTTGGAGATCCTCACAGTTGGATGGCAACTTACCACTTGGGAGATGGGTGAGGGGCTGTCCATTCAACCAGATCTCGGTCTTCTACCTGGTTTCCTTCTCTTCCTTACATTTTTCGTGGTTATCCTTCCTGAAAGAAGGCTGCTTGCCAGCTGTAGCCATTGCAATCAGGCCTCAAGAATGACTCACCACCCGAAAGGATTTTTCAGATGAAAGACTGTTATTTACCTTCGTAACGCACAAAACAACCGTTTGCTAAGTTGGTAAAAGGGGGAATGACGCATTACTGACTGACCAGTTCCCTTCCCCTTTGCCTAACACCACCTGCCCAGGAGCTACTGCGTCTTTTCTCCTCCCTCCCTGTCCCTTGCCCGCCATTCCCGCCATGACCACGCCCTTTTGCTGACCAATGAGAGGCTCCCACGAATGTGGTCCCATTGTCCTATATAGGGAGTAACTTCAGGGGCCATTGGAGCACCAGAATTTTTTGAGCAATGTACAAAAAAATTTTAGATGCTATGTTTTTCTATCAGTGGCACAATACTAGGGGGTGGCCCATGAAGATTTCCCATATTCAGTTTTCATTATACCTAGGGACCACCCTATATATATATGGTGAAGTGGGCAATGACAAAGCTTGGCTTGGAGGAGTGGCTGGTGGTGGTTCTGCTCGCACCCAGGTAAGAGTGAATGGATTTTTGAGTGATGTTCTCCGTGAATGTTGGTGTGCATCAGGGATCAGTTTTGAGTCCCATGTTGTTTATCATGGTACTAGAAGCCCTCTTACGTGACTTTAGAAACGGACTCCCATGGGAGACGTTGTATGCTGATGATTTGATGTTGATTGCAGAGAACGAAAGGGAGGTGGAGGAAAGGTTTAGGAAGTGGAGAGATGATATGGGGCACAAGGGCTTAAGGGTAAATGCAGATAAAAAAAATATCTAGGGTTGACAGCGGTACTGTCAAAGACGAGGGAGAGTGGCCATGTGCAGTTTGCCACAAGGGCGTAGGAAGTAATTCTATCTTGTGCAGTGTTTGTGATGAATGGGTGCACAAGAGATGTGGTGGTATCAGAGGCAGACTGAGATAATGCTGATTTTATGTGTACGGGGTGTCGGGGAGAGCAGGTGGAGATTGTCAGGCGTGAAAGGATTGAACTTGCTGGTGAATCTCTTGAGTATGTGGAAGAGTTTTGTTATTTGGGAGACACATTGTGTGCTGGAGGTAGGGCTGGAGCTAGCTCTGTGGCTAGGGTGAGAAGTGATTGGAAGAAGTTCAGGGAGCTCTTGCCTCTTCTGACATTGAGAGGGCTCTCCCTACGTGCTAAGGGGTCTTCGTATGCAGCATTTGTTAGGAGTGTAACGCTGTATGATAGTGAGACCTGGGCAGTAAAGGAGGAGGATATTCGCAGGCTCAGACGTACAGAAATGACAATGATCAGGTGGATGTGTAGTGAGTCCCTGCGTGCAAGGTCCGGAGGGGGCTGTGTTTACGATGGAAGAGTTGAGAGGTAGGATGGGACTGGAGTGTATTGGTGTTGTGATGAGAAGAGGTAGATTGAGATGGTTTGGACATGTGGAGAGGATGGGGGATGATAATTGGGTGAGGAAGGTGAGACGTGTTAATATTGGGGGTGGGGTTATGAGGGGTAGACCGTTAAGAAAGACATGGAACGAGGTCATTAAGTGTGACCTCATAAATGAATATCTCTATCTATCTTTCTATCTATATCTACATCTATCTATCTATCTATCTATATCTATATCTATCTATCTATATCCTCTGTATCTATCTATCTATCTATCTATCTATATCTATGTCTATCTATCTTTCTATCTATCATCCTATATATGTACGATATATATACTGTACAGTATACAATCAATCAATCAATCATTTCCTGTGGCACCCTCGGGGATGCATAGGGCCTCGATGAACTCACACCACCACATCCTATCTTGTGCTAACTCCTCAAGATCTCCCCAACACTCATCTCCAGCTTCCCGTCTCACTGTCCTCACCCACGTCTCTTTTGGCCTTCCTCTACCTCTCCTACCAAGTGCCACCCACCCTAGTGTACTCGTACCTCGTACTATTCCCTGTCTCCTATACACATGTCCTAGCCACTTCTATCGTGAGAATCTAACATATTCATCGATCGGCTGCACTCCCGTTATTTCTCTAATTCTACTATTTGGTATCCTTTCCCACCACTTAACTCCTAATATTCTTCTAAGTGCTTTATTTTCAAACACAATTTATTTTCCGTAGTCACTGTGCTGTACCAAGACTCGTGTCCATAAATTAAGATACTGCTGACCATTACCTTATAAAGTTTGATTTTTGTATGCACAGAAAAATTATTCCAAATATTTTTAAGCATTCCCATTGCCTGATTAGCCTTCTTTAACCTTTCCCCGAATTCAAAGTTCAAAGAACCATCCTTGGCTAAATAAGTACCTAAATATTTAAACCTATCAACTTGCTTTACAACCATACCTCCAATTACACATTCCTGCGCATTTTCCATATTCATATTGATTATTTCAGTTTTTCCACAATTAATAACCAAACCCACCTTGCGACCTTCACTCACCAAACAGTTCAACACTCTCTGCATCTCTTCTGGCCCATCACGAATCAAAACTATATCATCTGCATAATCTAAATCTAAAAGTACCTGCACCGGTTTCTGTTCCAACGCGTTTCATAATGTAATCAATGACCAATATAAATAGTAAAGGCGATAGAACACCACCTTCAATTACTCCGGACTTGACTTCAAACGAATCACTCAGACAACCATCAACCATCACTTTACAAAATGTGTCCTCATGCATGTTCATAATGACCCTCACAAACTCCTCTGGTATTCCATAATGTCTCATGATCTTCCCCATAGTCTCTCTCGAAACACTATCAAAAGCCTTTTCAAAATCAACAAAACAAAGACTTAACGGTACTTTCATTTCATTAACTTGCTGCATCAGATGCCTAACTATAAAGATCTGATCATTGCAACCACTTCCCTTTCTAAAAACCAGCCTGTTCATCCCTCAGAATACCCTCAACCACCGGCTCCAACCTATTTAACAACACTCTACTGAAAACTTTCAAAGCTATCGGTGACAAAGAGATTCCCCTCCAATTACCGCATTCACTCAGGTCTCCCTTCTTCGGAACTTTAACAATTACACCATTCTTCCAAACTGATGGTAGTAACCCCGTCACCCATATCTTATTGAATAGCTTGGTCAAGATCATTATTAATCTATCCCCCCCACTTTAAACATTTCCGGAAATAAACCATCCTCCCCTGGTGCCTTATTATTCTTTAACTGTTTTACTGCTTTCTCCACTTCTGCAAGCCTCAACTCTCCCGTTTCTATATTTAAATCTTCTTCAGCAGACGGTATATCCTCTTCTGGTGGTATCGGTCTATTAAGAACTGTCTCACAATGCTCTTTCCATCTATTTTTAATATCTCCATCTTTGGTCAATAAATTTCCTTCCCTGTCTCTAACTGGTATTTCCTTGCGTTTACCTGCATTACCACTCAGTTCTCTAATCGATTCATATGCTATTCTTTGACTCTGTCCATCATTTTTGTTTATTAAGATTTCAGTCTCTGCAACCTTTTCATCCACACATCTTTTATCTCTCCTAGCTAACCTTCTTACTTCTGAATTCAAACTCCAGTACGCAGCTCTTGCTAATTCAATCTCTCGTTCATCAACGCATTGCATCTCACTCCTCAATTTAGCCTCACCTCTCTTTTTTATCATATCCCACGTTTCCTCTGATATCCATTTTTCTCCTGAATATATGTCTCCTTCCAATCGTACATTCTGCAGTCTCATGCAAAACTTTGTTCACATCCTCCCACATCTCATCTACACTTCTCTCCCCCTCTTCCAACGTTTCCAACACCAAAAACCTATTTCTGCATTCTAATCTGAATTCCTCCTTTCTTTCTCCTTCCCTTCTAAGCTTAACAATATCGTATCTACCAACACCAGATTTTTCCTTCTGATTTTTAAGTTCAAACCTTATTTTTGCAATGCTGAGTTGATGGTCACTACCAATATCCGCTCCCCGTTTAACGAGAACATCTAACAGAGAACTTCTATGCCTCCTACTGATAGCGATGTGATCAATCTGATTTTTATATTTTCCACACGGCGACACCTAAGTTTTGTGTATATTGCAATGCTGAAAGAGTGTCATTTGCTAGACAGAAGCTTCCAAACCTCACTCCGTTTTCAATCATCCTACTACCAACTCCCATCTTACCCACACATGTCTCAAATCCCTCATTTAAACAGCCCATTACTGCATTAAAGTCTCCAACGCAGATCAAAACATCATGTCTAGGTACCCTTCCTACTCCTTCTTGCAACTTTTCATAAAATGTGTCTTTCCTTTCATCGAATGCATCATTAGTAGGTGCATAACACACAAACAGACTGATGTTGCCATGATTTGATTTAAACCGTGCGTATAACAATCGCTCATCTATAGGATCCCACTCACATGAAGCCTTATTTGCCTTACAACCCAACAACAATCCTACTCCCTGATAATGCATTCCGTCCTGTCGGCCAGATATCAATAAACGTATACCATCCTCCAAATCCAACTTATCGACTCCAGTTAATCTAGTTTCTGTCAGAGCACAAATATCAAGTCCGTGATTTTGAAAAACCTTCACTAACTCATCGATTTTACCGTCATGATTTAGCGTTCTCACATTCCAGTTACCAATTTTAATTGTATTTTTTGCATTAACAAAGGAATTAGATTGTAATTGAGGCAACCGTGAGATTCTTAGCACCCCCTGTCTATTTAAGGGCTGCACGGGACTGGGGGCCATTATTGTTCTTTCAGAGTCCATCAAGGTTTCTTTGGCTAACTTCCTGAACACCTCGCCATTGTGTTGCAGTCGCAGTAGGCAGCTAACTTGATTGCCCACACCCGAAAGACCCAGCTATGCTGTAGCCAGTCACGTGCCGGCATGCTTCCCAGCCATTTCACTCTCAAGGAGTTCCTCTGCCTGAGAAAGCAACCACCCCCCTGCTCACGAGGGCTTTTGATCTGTGTAGGTAGAGGGCGATCACTTCCTCACTAGCCATATACAGTGTATATACAGTGTATAGGCTACACTCACCACATATATAAATATATAAATTTACAAATATAAATAAATGAATAAATCTATTCATCAAATTATATATACATACACTGTATATATATATATATATATATAGATATATTTATATATATATATATATATATATATATATATATATATATATATATATATATATATATATATAAACGCTGCTTGCAGGAGGTTTCCTATGAACGATTCCTAAAGTCCGTTCAATTTTTTTTTTTATACAATAGCAATCAGTGTCTAATGATTTTTTTTCTCATTCATGGTAGGTTTTTCCTTTTGGATTAAAAAAAATAAGATTTCGTTAGGTTGCAAGCAATCAATATAGGAGCATCTCAAAATATTTCTGTTGAAGAGATGTTAATTTCTCGTCTTCTCGGGCGAAACTGCAAAATATGTAACACTGAAAACCAATCTCTAAATTTATTTGGGAAACACCCAATTGTTGATAAAACATAAGTAACACTAACAAACATATTTTTATGTTGATTTTTACGATATTTCTGATCACTGTCAGATTCCGAATATGCTCTTTGTATTGGTGTAAATCTAGAGTTACAGGAATTATGCAACAACATATGTATCGTACAAAGACGGGAATTGCAACTTGTTATGATTTCGAGAATGTTTAGAACGTTAAAGAATCTATATATTTCCCGGTGTATATTATGAATATAACCAGAAAATGAGCAAACTAACATCACAAGGAATACAAGGCACATAGTGACTAGAAGTGCACTTCTGAGCTTGACTTTCTTCTGTAGCTTTCATGACTCACGCAACAATTCCCAAACATAATCGCCCATCATCGCCTCGTTCCACCTGCTCTGATGTCTGTTTTCCATCATCAGAATGTCCTGGTGGAAGCGCTCGACATGCTCCTCGCTGACTGCACCAAAGTTGCTTTTGAAGAAATCAAGGTGGGAATGCAGATAGTTCATAATGAATGACATTCCACATCCAAGCCGATGGAATGCGCCGATCAGGTCATCGACGAGCTGTGCGGAATCTGGTCTCCTGTGGTTGCCAAGAAAACCTTTCACAACCCCTCTGAAAGTATTCCAAGCACATTCTTCATAATCCGTCATTTTACCCTGGAGTTCATGACTTACAAGCATTCTTCGAACTTGCGGCCCGGTGAATATGCCAGCCATCACCTATGCCACGCGCAACTTGGGAAACATTGATTGGATATGCAGAAAGCATCGCCGTCCTTGTCGATGGCTTTAACGAATTGTTTCACAATACCAAGGTTTATGTGTAGCAGCGGTAGCAATACCTTCTCTCTGAAGATCAGTGGAGCTCTCAGAACGTTGCACGAGCCTGATGTGGCCAGTCTTTCCTCACGAAATATTCTGCATCGCTCCGGCTGTCCCACAAGCAGCGCTTTGCATTCCAAGTAGGAACGAAATCATTTTGAGATCCCCACAAAACCTACCAAAAATGAGCTAAGTGGTTGATCTTAGAAAAATTTTCACATTTTCATAGCCTTTTGGTCATTTCCACAATGTGCAACTGGAATCGATGGGAATTCGTGTCCGTTATTTCGAAATACAGTTTTTAGTCTCTTGAAACTGTCCATGAAAAGTCGCCATTCTAAGGCCTTCTTATCCATTCCCATGGCTTGGAACAAACCCTTACCATGAAAACAATAACACAACCAGGTTTCATCACAAAATTTGAAGGATGCAAACTTGCCGTGACGATTACTATGACTCAACTTCCAATTGGGATCCAACAAGTTCCATTCACTTAGACGCGATGCCACAGCTCAGCATTGGACTTGGTGAGTCCTAAATCTCGGACCAAGTTATCCAGTTCTTGCTCACTGGGAAAGTGTGGAGTGTCTCGGGAAAATTCTCACATACAATTCATCATCACTTTCCACTCCGTCATTGACGATGTCCTCATGGTCAAAGATAAAGTCAGCCATCTCGTACATCGGCGCGCGGTAACAAGACTGGGAATGAGGCCATGAGCCCGCAATAACAATTACCCTCCAAGAGAAAAGCAAAATACAAGAGAGCCAAATTCAAGATCCATTCATTTCGAGATGCCTGGACACACTGCGTTTGAAAGACTCGAGATCATAGGCAGTAGGAAATACAGACAGAGGGAGACAGTTCCAGAGCTGACCTGTTGCATAAATGAAGGACTGGGAGTAACGGTTAACTCTTGAATTAGTGAGTTGGACAGAAAAGGGATGAGAGTTTGCTGCTAGACGGGTGCTACGCGCCCATCGTAGAGGTGGAGGAATGCATGAAGACAGTTCAGAGGAGCAGTGACCATTAAAGTAGCGATAGAAAATAGATAAAGATGCAACAGTGCGGTGAAGAGACGGAGGTTGAAGGGTGTCAGTAAGAGGAGGAGAGTTAATGAGACGAAAAGCCTTTGACTCCACCCTATTGAGAAGAGCTGTATGTGGCGAGCCTCCTCATACATGAGAATTGTACTCCACACAGGGGCGGATAAAACCTTGTATAGAGTCAACAATTGTGCAGGGGTAAAGAAAGAACGGAGTCGGCTTAGCACACCCAATCTCTTGGAAGCAGTTTTTACAAGAGATGTAATATGATCTTTCCAAGATAAGTCCCGAGTAAATGAGACCCCAAGTATGTTCAAGGATAAAGCTGAATATTATTAAAAATTAGTGGGTATACCTGTAGAAGATTTTGACGGGTTGATAGGTGTAAGAACTGAGTCTTAGATGCATTAAAAACAAAATTATTTTTACCCCAGTCAGAGATACGAGCCAAGTCAGACATTAGGTGTGCCATAGCCTCATCCCTTGTTTGTTGAAGTAACTCCTGAGATGGGCGTTGTGGGAACCAAATGGAAAGGTGAAGGGTGGAATCATCAGCATATGAGTGGATAGGGTTAGATGTACAGCTTAGAAGATCATTGATGAATAAAAGGAAGAGTTGGCGCTAGGACAGAGCCCTGAGGAACACCACTGTTGATAGATCTAGGAGAACGATGGCCGTCTACAATAGAGGCTATAGAACGACCAGAAAGGAAGCTAGCGACGAAGGCACAGATAGAAGGATAGAAACCGTAAGAGGGCAGTTTGGAAATTAAAGATTTATGCCAGACTCGATCGAAAGCCTTAGAGATGTCAAGTGCAATGGCAAAGCTTTCGCCAAAGTCCTGAAAGGAGGATGACCAAGAGTCTGAAAGGTAGGTGAGAAGATCGCCAAAGGAGCGTCCCTGACGGAACCTGTACTAACGATCAGAAAGAAGGTTGTGATAGGAAAGATGCCATAAAATATTTCTATTAAGAATTGACTCGAAAACTTTTGAAATACAGGACATAAAAGCAATTAGACGATAGCTGGAGGGTTGGGAGTGGTCATCCTTTTTTGACACTGGCTGAATGAGAGCAAACTTACAGCAAGAAGGAAAGGTACAAGTTGACAAAGGCAAAAGAGTTTGCCTAGGCAGGGTGT
This sequence comes from Coenobita brevimanus, assembly GCF_032717465.1. NCBI lineage: Eukaryota > Metazoa > Arthropoda > Malacostraca > Decapoda > Coenobitidae > Coenobita > Coenobita brevimanus. The sequence continues at coordinate 22,442,527 of NC_136998.1, read as the reverse complement.
AAGCACAGAAGCACAGTTCTTGAGAACAACAGGAGGGACCCCATCAGGCCCATATGCCTTGTTAGTATTGAGGGCAGTGATGGCAGAAAATACATCAGCTGAAGAAATTTTAATGTCAGCCATGAGGAAGTCAGAGGGGGGAAGTGATGGAGGAAAAGCACCGGAATCGTCTAAGGTGGAATTGGAGAAAGTCTGTGCGAAGAGATCTGCTTTATCAGTAGAAGAAATAGCTACCGAACCATCAGAGTAGAAAAGAGGAGGGAAGGATGATGAGGTAAAGTTGTTAGAAAGGTGCCAGAAGGAGTGGGAAGAATTCAGGTGGGAGAGTTGAGAGCATTTAGTACGGATGAAATTATTTTTAGCAGAGTGAAGAACAGACCACGATTCCGGGCAGAAACGAAAAGATGATGTGATTCAGGGGTGGATTGGCTCCGGTACCTTTTGTAGGTCCTCTCCTTGTTGCGGACAGCATTAGAACAAGCGTGATTAAACCAAGGCTTTCTTGCGTTAGTCAAAGGATATGAGAAAGGAATGTATGCTTCCATGCCCGAGAGAATAACCTCCATAATGCGCAAGGCACACTCAGATGGCTCACGGCCATGGAAGCAATAATCATTCCAGGGAAATCAAAGAAGTACTGCCTGAAGGCCTCCCAGTCCGCGGCTCCAAAATGCCACAGATGACGTTTCCCTGGAGGGTCCACAGGCTGTACCGGAGTGATAGGACAAGTTAAGATGATAAGGTTGTGATTGGAGGAGCCCAACGGAGAGAAAAGATTTTACAGTGTAAACAGAAGGATTAGTTGTAAGGAAGAGGTCAAGTATGTTGGAGCTCTCTCCAAGGCGGTCTGGGATTCGGGTAGGGTGCTGTACAAGCTCCTCTAGGTCATTAAGGATAGAAAAGATGTAGGCTTGTTCACAAGGTGGATCAGTGAAAGGAGAGGAGAGCCAAAGGTGGTAGTGAATATTGAAATCTCCTAGAATGGAGTTTTCAGAGAGAGGAGAAATGGATAGAATGTGTTCCATGATAGAAGTAAGATAGTCAAAGAATTTTTGATAGAATTAGGGGATAAGTAAACAGCACAGATATATTTAGTCAGAGAATGACATGAAAGCCGAAGCCAAAGTGTAGAGAATTCAGAAGAATCGAGTTCATGAATACGAGCATGATAAGTCGTTGCGTATATATACACAACAGCCACCTTTGGCTTTGAAGTGAGTATAGAGAAAGTAGGAGGATACAGAAAAGGGTTTGCTGTCAGTTGCCTCAGACAGCTGGGTCTCAGTTAGAAAAAGAAGGTGAGGTTTAGAGGAGGAGAGGTGGTGCTCAACAGAGCGAAAGTTAAAGGCCGCGAATGTTGCAGAAATGAAGAAGAGTCAGACAGTGGTTCCAGGCTCCTCGAGTCGTCATCGGGAGAGGGGAGGAAGGTGGGGGCATTTATGGTCCCCCCCCCTGGGGATTCCGAGGCTGGGTGATAAGACGCCATGCTTTTTTTTTTTGAATTTTGGAAAAGGAAGTGCAGTGTGTACTGTGCATGTAGTTTGGTGTAGATAGAAAAATTTGTGTTGGAGAGCATGCTGGCCTACTCTCTGTGTAACTGAGACACTGAAAAAGTTCAGCAAAGGGGAATTTTCAGGAACTAGTCCTGAGAGCTGGTGAAACGGGAGCTCCAGCATTCCCTGTCATCAGCTTTCCATCCACCTCGGGAGTACTGCCCTGCTCGACTGGTGCTACAGTCTACTCCTCACAATTTGTTGACAAAAACCTGGATATAGACAAACAAAACATACATCACTGGAATCAGCGCTGAAAACTAAGTCTAAGACCCAAAAAAGTGAAATAAAAAAATTTTCTGTTACACCGTGTAATTTTAATGAATAAAAAAAAGACAAAATGTAAAAAGCTGCTTTCAGCAGGGGTGATATAGCATGAATAATGAAATCGATTCTCACAAAAAATGGGCTGGCATTTCAGGTGGGAACACCAAAATAATTGATAAATTCGTCGTCGAAAATAATGAGAAATTTTTTCAGTTATTGCTTCAGGGAAAAAAAAAAAAAAAAAGTGGGATCTCGTTGCAAGTGAGAGTACCCGTTTCAAGAGTTATAGTGATGCTAAAAATAGTCTTTAAGACGGAAACAGTAAATATGCAACTTTGACTATTCAGCCCGAGATTTCCCCAGAAACACTCGGAATGTAATACACAAAAAAGTTTCAGATTCAAAAATAATTAGCAAAAAATAATGCCAGTAAAAAAAGATCAATAGCATATAATTATAAAGAAGTTTCACACTTGAAGTGAGCAATCATTTAGTTATAAATTCCTTTTATAATGGTGTCGTCGAATAATGTGAACAATCTCGTTTGAATTTTTCTTTCTCTGTACATGACTAGGGGTTAAAAAATGACCTTAGCTTTCTAAATTAAGCTAAAAAAAATTATACACGATGATCTTACACGTTATGGAATATTTACTGTATGCTGGCAGAGTCTCACATTGCCGTGATAACACATCAAAACAATTGAGATGGTTTTGATGATCATATGAAAATCATTTCAGGAAAAAAAAATATCATTTCAATATTCACATGAGATTAATAAGTACAAGTACGTTCCTCAGGTTTTTAGATTCTTAGTAAATAGGAGATTTAAAAAATACTGCACTCATTAGGAATGTCATTACCCTAATATATTGTCGGCTTTTAGATTTTTACATTTTTTACTTACCAACCAGAGTCTCGAAAGACATTTTTTATATTTAAAGTAGCTGTCACTCCATGGATAAAAAAAATAGTTCCAAGTAAGAATTCGATACGACTGAAGGCAATCGTTTTAAGAGTAATTGAAAACAACTTTGCAGGAGTGATGCTGATTCGCGTCTTTATGAACGAAACCTAAAAATATGTAACTTCGACAGATGAGCTCTGAATTTGTCGGGAAAAACACACAATTGTTCATAAATTTCATAAAGTATTTTAAAGAAAAAAAAACACAACTAATTGTAAAAGCTGCTGGTGTACGGAGAGGTGAGGTACCATATGTAAAGAAGTCGATTCACATGCGAAATGGATTGGACTTTGAGATGGTTATAACATAACTTGTTTGATAAGAGCGTCATCGAAAAAAGTTCTAAATATAGAGTTAGATGGAATTTTATTTTCATGCTACAAAGGCTTTAAAACGACATCGTAAGCCTATTAATTTAACTAAAAAAAAAAAAATTGCACAGTATGTATGGTCTCGCTAGACCATAAGATATTCCCATGGGTAAAGCCACATCGGAGTGTGAAGAATGTCATGAAACTAAATGAGGATGTTTTGATGGTCAGATATAAATCAATTCGACAAAGTAAAAATATCGCTCCAATACTGATACTGAACAGACAAACATTTAAAATTTGGTTCTGGACGTCTACAGATTTCTCGTGCATGACAGATTAAAAAGAAAACAACGTTGCTTGCACGAGCATTGCCTTGAACGGTTATAAATGGCGCTTTGTGCATCTTTTAATTTTTAATGTAGCATGCCTAGAGTATTAAATCTCTAGTTTTTCAGTTACAGTTGCTCTCACTTCAAGGATTAAAAAAAAAAGTGGGATCTCGTAAAACTGATTGCTTTAAGATTAAATCACCACAGTTCTATAGTATTGTTGCTAAAAATCGCATTTTTAAAGGAAAAACTCTAAATATGCAACTTGGACAAATGATTTCTTGATTTCCCTGGAAGCAATCGGAATTGTTTACAAAACATAAAAGATTTCGGAGGATCAAAAATTGTCAAAAAAAAAAAAAAAACGCTATAACGACAACTCGAGTAGCATGTTAAAAAAAAAAAAAAATGGCTTGTCACATGAAATGAGCTGTGATTCGAGATTGGTTTTACGCAATAAATTGTTTGGTTTTGTGGTAGTTGAAAAAAGAGGAAAATCTAGAGTTTCAATCTATTATCTTTTTCTGTATGTTGCATGAGATTTAATTTTGGATCTTGACATTTTAATAATAACCTACGAATAAAAAGAAAGAATTTGTCAAATTGTGCCCGGTGGTCTTTGACCTTTGATAAAGTCATAAAGCCGTAATAACTAGCATAGAAACAATCGATAGCGTTTTGATGGTCATATAATAAATAATTCGGCAAAGTAATAATATTCCATTATGAGATATGAATCTAATTTTATAATCGTTTGAAATTTGATTCTTCAGGTAAGCAGATTTTTAGTACATTATACAAAAACATTAAGCTTCCAGTAGGAATGCAAGAACGGTTATACATACCCCGTCTGAATTTTATTGTTTGTGCTTTAGCAAGCAGGGTGTTTTAAATTCCTTTTTTTTTTTTAATTAAACTTAGCTGTAACTTCAAGGATGAAAAATAGTTCCAAATAAGATTTTCTTTCGATTGAAGGTACTCTTTTTAAGAGTAATTCAAAGCAATTCTGCTTGATTTATGAAAAATTAGCATGTTTTGGGGCCAAACCGCTAAATATGTAACTTTGAAGAATGAGCTCCAACTTCGTCGGGAAACACACCTAATTGTTGATAACATTCATAAATATTTTAAAGATAAAAAAATCACAAAATTTTTATTCTGCTTCTACAAGAAGAGATGAAGTAGCATACATGGTAAAATCGATTCACACATGAAATGGGCTGGCATTTGAAATGGGAATACCATAATTAATTTCGTTTCCAAAGTCGTAGTCGGAAAAAGTTAAAAATGTTGAGTTAGAAGGAATTTTTCCATCTATATGATAAGGGTTTGAAAACGGTGTCGGGCCAATTAATAAAAAATAAAAAACAGTAAAAGAAAGGAATTATTGCACAATATACACGGACGACTTAGGCCATAATATATTTTTTCAGGGGTTAACTCACCCCGGGCAGTGATAATTATCATAAAACCAATTTAAGAAGCTTTGACTAGGTCACTAGGGGGTGGTGTAAGTACCACAATTTTCAGATCCCCCCCTCCCCTAAAATATATGAGATGGTCTATTTGAATGAGAAAATAGCATTGGTTGGCTAAAGAATTAAATCTAACGTCCCCGTGCATACCCCTTCAAACATGGACCCCCTAAATTTAGCCTTTTACCCTCCCAAAACGCCTTCCGATAGTAGTAAAAATTGATATTCAACACAGGAATTCTAATAAGTTGCTTTTTATTTACATTAGACAGTGGGCATAAACAGCAAAACAGTTAACAGCAAACATACAGTGCAGATAGAATAATGCTTGGATTTAAGTCCATAATATCCATTTTGAGGGAGTCCAGTCCATAGTCTGTGTCAAGATACAAAGCCCGTTTACCTACAGTTCGTTCTGCTGGCTCAAAATTGTGTCCATGGTTTGACTGAAGTCATTCAGCGTTACCTCGCATTACAGATACGACTTAAGATTAACTGCATATGAGTTCATTGGTAGCCTTCTGTGGTCTCTCATCAATCGGAACAGATCACTGGACTTTGAGAGAGAGAGTGACGTGTCACGAGCATAGCGAACCTCCAGGTAGTCATCCAACCTCGGTGTGTCAGTGCTGCAACATATTCAACTTCAGCAACTAATATAAAAGACCCTCCCATTCCGCTCAGTGTATCAAGGTCTTTGTTTCTCTGACGATCTACCACTACATTAGCAATTTCCTTGTCTTGCTTCTTCAGTTCCGATTGCTTTGTGTTCCACGCCAGCATGATTTATGGTATCATTCCTCCTTTTGCTGATCATGCTGCCATAGTACCTGAAAGACCCTGGTTATCTTCGGTCAATGAGGTCTGAAGACTTGGCTTTCACCTGTGCTGCAGATGCATTCCCAAGCTGTTTGGTATACCGTCTTGACAGCTCATAGTTAACGAAACCCACACTGCACTCCCCATTCTGTTTGTGGATTGGTGCCTTCTCCAACTTCTCTGGATCCATCTGAGTGACAGAACTTCCTGCAGACGTCACAGTCTCCAGAGCTGAAGATATTGCCCTTCTTCTGAAAGCTTGGGGATGATCATCTTCAGGAGCTTCATTACCTCAGGTTGGAATGAGGCTTCTACTCATTATACTTTGAATGCTGGAACCCTTCCTGAGAAACAAGCTTGTATACTTGTTCGTCAGTCTGCAATAAGGTGATTGGGTCTACATTTCTCAGTTACTGGTACAGTTGTTGAAATGCTGGGATGATCTTGCTGTAGACGTGGTCAGAGACAGGTATGGTTCAACCACATGAAGTTCAAGGCAAGTGTCACGAATTCGATTGGCTGTGTATTTTTACAAATTCGTGGCATTGTACTTTAGGTGGGAAACCACGAACTTTAGTGGAAAACCCACCGTGTATCACTCAGTTTAACCGTCCCTGTATGCACTTTGATCGGGATAGTTTTTCGGGACATTCATCGCTGCTTCAAAAGAGGACTGTTCTTATGCATGACATTAGTGCTCCACTGAGTGATTTTATTGCTCGTATATATCGTTCACCTTGCCTTCGTTGACTATTGAAGTTAGGCCACGCCCACTTCAAGTGAACATGGCCATTCAGCTTCGGACCGCCTCGGGAGAAGGTACTCTTTGTGCCCAGCGTTGAGAGCAGCATCTTCGTTTTACAGCGATTCCCCGCATCTTCCCACCGAGTCGGTGATCGGCGTAGTGGGCTTAGCAGCGAGCAGTGCCTGCCATAGAAACAGACAGACGCCCAGGCTTGTGTAGCTTCAGCTCCGTTCCCTCCACTGACCAGTATTTCCATTCATTTTCCTTGGTTTAAGTCTAATTAGCTTTTGAATGAGTGAGTATATTTCCTTTGATATTTGATTTCACTAGTCCCCCTGTGACAGTGAATTCCCCTCTTGAACTCATTTTTGAAATTCATGTAACGTAAATTTATTTCATTGTAATTAACAAAGTTAGTTCTTTTCTTTGAGCTTAATGTAAATGTAGAACCGTGTTTGATTTCTCTACATTGAGCTTACTTTAGTGTGCTACTCCCAGCTCGCACAAACTTCTTAATCACGACTGGTATTTAAGCCAATTCTTCCATATTTAAATTTAAATCCGTTGTGTCAGCAAGGAGTTAAGCACCAGCAAGGACCTGTCCATTATTAGTATTAGTTATTGATTGTCAGGGGGTAAAAACACTTTCTCAGAGGCCAACAGTACCAATGATACAGCATTGGTGAGTAGTATCCCCTGTGTACTGTTGAGAAAGTTTATAAAATTCTCGTCCTTAGAGAATCGGCGAAGTAAGCCAAAATAAAGCAAACCTTATTACTTGATTTCGCAAGTCGATTCACTTTGTGTTTACTGATTATATATTTATCTTATATTTTTATTCATAAATTCATATTTCCCCATTGACATCTGGCAACCTCTTTCCAGCTTTAAAGTTATTAACTAAATAATACTCACTTACTCTTACCTGTACCGTGACAGCACGTAATCTTTAATTTCCTAGGGATTGGTAAGCCCCATATCTTTGGCTTCCTATATAAAGAAACTAGTAGCCATGATGCTAACTCAGCTAAGACTGAGTTGGCTATAGACTGAGTACTGACTGCTGTTTCGCAGAGAAATGCTAATAATCAAAAGTAAAGAATGCAGACACAGGGTGATGGTGATCAGTCTTATCTCCTGTGGAGGAGGATTCACTGTCACAAGGGGACTAGTGAATTGTGATCAGTTTTATCTCCTGTGAAGGAGGATTCACTGTCACAGGGGGATTAGTGAAATGGGATCAGCTTTATCTAGTTAAACTGGTAGGATTCACTGTCGCAGGGGGACTTGTGAACTGTGAACAGTTTTATCTAGTTAAACTGGTAAAGAAAGAAAAAAAAATGCAACTGGTCAGGAAAAACTCTTACGTAAAATTAATAAACCAGAAGCAATGTCCACCAGTAAGATAGTGCCTATAGACTTGTTATCATTAAAGTCTATAGGCACTATCTTACTGGTGGATATTGCTTCTGGTTTATTAATTTTACGTAAGAGTTTTTCCTGACCAGTTGCATTTTTTTTTCTTTCTTTACCAGTTTAACTAGATAAAACTGTTCACAGTTCACAAGTCCCCCTGCGACAGTGAATCCTACCAGTTTAACTAGATAAAGCTAATCACAATTCATTAGTCCCCCTGCAACAGTGAATCATTCTCCACAGGAGATAAAACTGGTCACATTTCACTAGTCCCCCTGCGACAGTGAATCCTACCAGTTTAACTAGATAAAGCTGATCACAACTAAATATTCCCCTGCGACAGTGAATCCTCCTCCACAGGAGATAAAACTGGTCACAGTTCACTAGTCCCCCTGTGACAGTGAATCCTACCAGTTTAACTAGATAAAGCTGATCACAATTCACTAATCCCAGTGCAACATTGAGTCCTCCTTCATGGGAGATAAAACTGATCACAATTCACTAGTCCCCTTGTGACAGTGAATCCTCCTCCACAGGAGATAAGACTGATCACCATCACCCTGTGTCTGCATTCTTTACTGCGAAACAGCAGTCAGTACTCAGTCTATGGTCCACTCAGTCTTAGCTGAGTTAGCATCATGGCTACTAGTTTCTTTATATAGGAAGCCAAAGATATGGGGCTTACCAATCCCCAGGAAATTAAAGATTACGTGCTGTCACGGTACATTACGAACAGCAACGTGAGAATGATGCCCGTGAAGAGCAGAAAATTCAACGTGAACACGAGCGAAAACAGCACGAGGAACGTGAGAGAACGTCAACACGAGCGTGCCGAGCGCGAGGCACATTTGAAACATGAGCTTGAGGTGTTGAAGCTCAAGTGAGACTCCTTGGCTTCAAGCACATCCGGTGCAGCCGACCCTAGCTCCACGAGTGCTGCCCCTGCACATGTTCTGGCAACCCCACGCCTTAAGCTTCCTTCATACAAGGAAGGCGAGCAAATGAGCCGTTCATAGCTCGTTTCGAGGACATGACGCAGCTGTACCAGCTGGATGAGGCAGCTAAGTGGCTCCAGTTTCTTAGCTTGTTTGAGGACCCTGCCCTCGATATTCCCCACAGAATTCGCTGGAGACAATCTCATGAGATGAAGAACGATGCATTCATCAAAGCATACGGTCTCACAGTTGACGATGCCAGGAGTCAGCTTATGAGGGCGCATCTCCAAGAAAAGGAGACTGCTGTTCAGTTCCTCGACCGTCTTACTGCTTACTTAGATGAGTGGGTGGAGAAAGATGAGACCTCTTGCACGGGAGAGGGGATAATTGACATGCTGGGCACACAGCTAGAGAAGTCATGGCCTGCTGAGCTTATGGCTCACCTTAAGATCTGCCAGGTAAGGGATGCCATCCAAATGGTGGAAAAGGCTGATGCATTCTTCACTGCGTACGAGTACCAAACTCGTAAGCAACAGACCTGGAACAGGAAGGATACTGCCAAGTCTGGGAAGCCACCTCAGACTGAATCCCAGCATCAAGGCCATTTTCAGAATAGTGGCCACTATCCAAACAAACCGCAGAAGAAGGACCAGGGGCAAAATATGCAGAAATCCAATTGGAAGAGGTACAAGCAGTACCCCAACCAGCAGCAGTATCAGCCACACAATCAACAGTCGTGACAATCCTATCCAGCACCAGTCCCATTGTATCTGAGGCAGGAGGCAAATGCAACCTTTATTCCCCGACAAGCGCACAGTGGTGTCATCCCTAGCAGCACAGGTACTTCCCCACGATTCACTAGTCCCCTTGTGACAGTGAACCTTCCTCCACAGGTGGTCAGCAATCCAACTCCCCAGATGGTGAGTACGACCCATCAGGTATCTAGTCCGAGTACGACCCCTCAGACATCTAGTCATCAGGGCATCACATTTGCAGATTTGTCCACCATGCAGCCGTATCAGTGGCTAGCCGCTTCCTCCTCAGGCCCTCCTACAGGTAAAAGTGCCTTCCTTGTTCAGCCAGGGTTTGTGTGAGGCATTTCTGTAAAGATCCTGAGAGACAATGGTTCCTCAGGCTGCTCTGTTAGGCAGAGTCTAGTTCAACCTGAAGAATACACAGGTAGACAGATCCAAGCTCAGCTTATTGATGGATCAGTGACTTTTTTACACTGGTTCGACATTTGCAATTGTCATGCCAGAACCTTTGTTTGACCTAATTATAGGTAACATACCAGGTGCCAAGTTAATTGCACAGCAGACGTTACTACTCAGACTTCAGCTGCAGTAATACGAGCCATAGCCAAGGCTCCAAACCGTGTCACCGGTGACCATTGCAACGCCGCAAGATCTGATCTGTAGTCAAGATGTTGTCCTGGAACAATGGTCTGACCCAACGCTTGCTGCTGTATGGAAGAAGCAAAAGGGTCAAGTGATTAACCCGCCCCATCCCAGCCAGTTTTCCACCACTGACCCCCCCACCCCTCCCAATCCTGGCAGATTTTGGATTTTTTTTTTTTTTTCTTTTTTGGCTCAAACCACTTTTGGTGAGAAACGATGGCAGATCACAGAGAAAGTGCTTACCTGACACTAGAAATGGGCAAAACAGGTGAGCCACCGCGCACCTGGTACCGTATTCTGTAAAGGCGCTTGGCTGCTGTTCGGTTTTCTATGGTTGAGGTACATATTGGAAATCACTCAGAATTGGTAGTTATTTATTGATTTGGAACAAAATAACATGTAGTACAAGAATATATTGGTTTTCACACAGAAATATAGGCGAAATAAGCATTGTTCCATTGAGTGAGCATAGCGAAATCGCCCAAATCAGTCGCATATGATTCGCTATGACACTTGTTTTCTCTACTTACATAATACTTTTCCGCTAACATTATACCAGGTTCCTATTTCAAAGAACTGTTTTATCATATATTTACCGGCCTTACGATTATATTTAGCGTAATATTAGCGAATATTTACATAGTGAGCGAACTCCCTATGACTTGTTGCAACTTATGTACTCTTTTTTCAACTTATATAATACTTTTCCACTAACATTACACCCGTTTCCACCTTATAGAACTGTAATAACATATTCACAGGCCTGATGATTATATTTTGCTTAATATTATCGCATATGTACAATGAAAGACGAAACTACCTTCCCAGTTCCGTCCAAAGATAATTTACACTTTGCGAAATACAATGAAAACCCAATCTCTACTACTGCATGTTGCAAATGGTTCGATTTTTCCACTATATGTTCGTCAACCTTTGGGAAGATAGTTGTATCTTTGTACATAGTGAATGAACTCGCTATGACTATTCTTTCAACTTACACTATTTTTCAACTTATAGAATACATTTCCACTAACATTACACCCGTTTCCACTTTATATAATTGTGTTCACATTTACAGGCCTTACTATTATACTGAGCGTCATATTATCACATATGTACAATGAAAGACAAACCATCTTCCCAGTTCCATCCAAAGATAACTTACAACTGGCGAAATACAATGAAAACACAATCTCTACTACTTCGTGTTGCAAATGGTTCGGTTTTTCCACTGTAAGTTCGTCAAACTTTGGGAAGATAGTTGTGATAGTAACTGAACTTGCTATTACCGTTGTTTCAACTTACACTATATTTCAACTTATATAATACTTTTCCACTAACATTACACCTGTTTCCACTTTATATAATTGTTATCACATACTCACAGGCCTTACTGTTATAGTGAGAATCAAATTATCGCATATGTACAGGCCTTACTTTTACAGTTAGCGTCATATAATCGGAAGCACACACAGTATCAATAATGTAACAATGTGTGATATTTCTTGTCAGGGTGGGGAAGAGAGGGTGGTGGGGGAGGTTGGGGAGGTGGAGAGCGGCGCCCTTCCTCACTTGCGCTCCTCTTCCCTCTCTATTTTCCTTTCCCTTTCCCTTCCCTTTCCTTCCTTTCCCCACATTACGGGGCTGTGGGGAGGAAGTGCGAGAATACTGCAGGGTGAAAGACGTGCTAAGGAGTGGCTCCTTCTCGCCTGCCTGCTGCCCACGTACACCACGTGCTTGTACTCCCTCCCAACACCACTTTCACTTTCACCACTCACTCCCGCCAGATCACTTTTCCTTTCACCCCTCACTCCCGCCACACCACTCGTGTCTTTCCCAGACAACACAGAAGGACCATACCTTATTTTCCTTCTCACCACACCTTGCCTGCGTGTATGTACCAAAAATCACACGTGAAATTTGAAAATGTGCAAATGACGGCAAAACATATGGATACGTCGTCGGGTGTCACCGTGACAAGACGTGGGAACGTATCCATACGTCGTCGGGACGCCTCGGGTTACGTACTCAGGTCCTACCGAGAGTCAAGAACACCCCAGGGCAAGGTTCTACTGCAGTTTGTCGTTCCAGCTAAGTATCGCCAAGCAGTGTTAGAATGGATCATCGTTCAGTGTCAGAAGGTCACATGGGCAAAAGGAAAACCCAAGGCCGTATGCATGCTGACTTTTTCTGGCCAGGAATGGGACAGGAATAGATAGGTTTGTGCATTCCTGCAATGTGTGTCGACATACCACCAATCAGGGACATGTCCTTCCCGCGCCATTTGAATTCTACGCCCATAATCTCTTAATCAGTTGTGAGAGAGGGCAGTGGTAATATGGGTGCAGGCCTAATGACTCGCCTGTTGGCCTCAGAGAACACATTATGTCCAGGGCCATTACATCCATATGTACCGTAGGTTAAGGGGGAAGTTCGAGACCCCCACAGAGGCAATCCGAGGCTGTGTGAATTACCTTGTGGTGTGTCTGGAGCTGTGGGCCTCTCTGAGGATTCTTGGAGAATGCACATTATCCATATGAACATTCAAACCCACGTTGGGTGTTAAAATGTGACCTGCCCGAGTTTGCATAGGGATTCTCAGCTTGCCAATATTAAGTGTAAGTGTAGAGTTAGGTTTAACCATTAAAGTGGATGTTCTAAGAGATTTAGGCAATCCAAGGGCTACGTTTATTGGTTATTTATATACCCAACAAGAAAATAATGGTATAGCCTACCTTTTGTAGCATATGTACTGACTACTAGGCAGACAGAGAAAGTGTAAGTTAATAAAAATTGTCACAGACACTATTGATGCTCCACTTTGATTTCGCAGATACAGCTGGCGGGTGTAGCAGTTTAATCGTGCAGATCAGCTGATTGTCTCTGCCACATGCCATCGCCTCTTTTCTTCTGCCTTGTAATCTCCACTTACTATTAATTTGTATTATATCATTATGCACATAGGTACAGTTTCACTATAACTGTCACATCTACAACGTGTATTACATACACCACGCTTCATAACAATTGTTAATGTAAATGTAGCGAACTTTCTCTCAGCTTGACCTGAGTACAGGATTTTTCACCATCGTCACAGTTTTTTCCCTCAAGCTTGCCTCTATTACCATAAAAACGAGGTTTTTACGCTCATTGGCGAGTTTTTTTTTTTCCTGTAGCAGGACAGTACACACACCACAGTCTGAATCTGGTGGGACTGAGTTAGGATGTTTATGTATATACTATTAAATTTTCAGAATATTTTGATTTCAATGGGGAGTAATGTCACGAATTTGCGTGATTGCGTATTTATACAAATTCGTGACATTGTACTTTGATGGGAAACCACGAATTTTAGTGGAAAACCCACTGTGTATCATTCAGTTTAACCATCCCTGTATGCACTTTGATCAGAATAGTTCTTCAGAACATTCATTGCTGCTTCAAAAGCGACTTCTGCATGACATTAGTGCTCCACTGAGTGATTTTATTGTGCGTGTATGTCGTTTGCCTTGCCTCCGTTGACCACTTCCAGTGAACATGGCCATTTTCTCACTCCCATACCTGGCTTGGTTACATCAGTCAGCTTCGGACAGCCCCGGGAGAAGATACTCGTTGTGCCCAGCTTTGAGAGCAGCATCTCCGTTGTACAGCGATTCCCTGCATATCCCCACCGAGTCGGTGATCGGCATAGTGGCCTTAGCAGCGAGCAGCGCCTGCCGTAGAAACAGACAGATGCCCTGTCTTGTGTAGCTTCAGCTCCGTTCCCTCCACCGACCAGTATTTCCGTCTTTTTTCCTTGGTTTAAGTCTAATTAGCTTTTGAATGAGTGAGTGAGTGTATTTCCTTTGATATTTGAATTCACTAGTCCCCCTGCGACAGTGAATTCCCCTCTTGAACTCATTTTTGAAATTCATGTAACGTAAATTTATTTCATTGTAATTACCAAAATTTAGTTCTTTTCTTTGAGCTTAATGTAAATGTAGAATCGTGTTTGATTTCTCCGCATTGAGATTACATTAGTGTGCTACTCCCAGTTCGCACAAACTTCTTAATCACAACTGGTATTTAAGCCAGTTCTTCCATATTTAAACTTAAATCCGTTGTGCCAGCCAAGAGTTAAGCACCAGCAAGGACCTGTCCATTATTAGTATTAGTTATTGATTGTCAGGGGGTAAAAGCACTTTCTCAGAGGCCAACAGTACCAGTGATAACAGCGTTCGTGAGTAGTCTACGCTGTTTACTATTGAGATAGTTTATAAAATTCTCGTCTTTAGGAAATCGGCGCAGTAAGCCAGTGTAAGGTAAACCTTACTACTTGATTTCGCAAGTCAATTCACTTTGCGTTTACTGATTATATATTTATATCAGATTGTTATTCATAAATTCACATTCCCCCATGACAGCGAGCACGTGCAGGTTACATCATCTTTAGGAAATCCAAGTCCAGAAAGCACCTCACAATGTAGGCCAGCAGATTGGTAACATGCAGATAGGATGCCACATCATCCAGATGGTACAGACTGATAGCGCAGGTCAGCATCAAGCGACTGAAACGCTCATCCTTGGGGCTGACAGTCTTGTTTGATCGTGGGGCGGTGGAGGTCAAATTCATGCGACCTGTTCCATGATTTATGATCAGAGTCATGATTGATAAGTCTAGTGATGGGCTTGTTCAATGACACTCGTTGTTGCTGTTGTTGCATTGAATGAAGTTTGAGTAGATCTTGTCTCTTCTACCCAGTGTTCTCTGTTTCAGCCCAATGTTTGGTAATGACCCTGTTGAACATCAGAGTTGGGTGCACACTGCAGAACAGAATGATCACGAATGCGATCAGAGTCCAAGCTCTGCCTCCAGTTTATCCACTTTGATATTGTGAGATGTCTGGTCTGTGATCACAAAGTCAATTTTCTCGGAGAGTTTTGGCTGCTAAACCGTGCTGTCTCCAGAATTTCAAGGATTGCCACCCTGAGAGCAGCTTCTTCCCTGACTCTGAAGCAGTGCTCAATGTGGGCAGTAACCTATATTTTCCGTTAATGGTGTTACCCTGAACAGAAAATGACCCATCACTCTTCTTCTTTCACTCATCGCAAGATAGGTCACAACATGTTCATCCGAGTTCATGATCTTGACAATCTCATCTAGTGCCAACACGTCAATTTTCTTCCTTGCATCATGACACTCCTGGATTCTGGCAGGGTGTCCAGATCAATGACCTGCTTCGTCATGTACACCCGAAAGCACTAATCTCTCCCCTCTAATAGCTGGAGTCGCGGCCAGTGAGCGACCAGGCGATCGAACACCCCACATCCACCGTCCCTACCCCAACCCCAAAGCGTTGTTGGATATATGTGGGACGGACAGAGCTGGTGATGTTACAATGTGTCAGGACTGTTTTTATATACAGTCAGAACCAGTAGGGGTAAGTATATAAAGGCAATTAATGTGTATTACTATGCTGGTATCCACAACATACGAAAAAGGCACGAAAAGGAAAGAAGACATACGGCGTATTATGTGTTATTGACTATATACTTACATACTATATTATAATGTAACTACAGATAAATATAGTATAGCATCTGATGAAAGATGTGATGTCGTTTCTTATACATTCTCACTCCCACCTCCACCACCCTTCTCTCTGATTTGCTGTCTCCACCAAACGCCTCTCATACCCTGTCATCCCCCATCCCCATCCATTGTTAACCAACATAAAGATAATGATGAAATGATCTGTAAAGTATTAATCATATTGTATTATCACACGCTTCTGCATTATCACCAACAAATAAAAAACATACAATACTCCGGTATACCTGCCAACCATTTCATCCTGTTGTAAGGTGTTACATGACATACACACTGCAAGTTGGACCTTGTGTTACAATGACATACGGTTGTTCATCGTTAACACAGGTTGTGTGGCTTTGGACGTCCGTTAATCCATATGAGCGTGGTAATTTAAGCCTTACATTATAAACTCGTAAGGATTATGTTCCTGTCATTACTGGATGAACGAAATGAATCAGGGATCGGCTCTGACGAACCACGAACTCTGTTTTAACACAACAGTGACACAATGTCGTTATGTATACGATTGACCCACATTCAGTCATATACATACTGACACTGTGTCACTATTGTGACAAGCGGTCGGAATATTTTCGTTAAAACAGAGTTCGTGGTTCGTCAGAGCCGATCCCTGATACGTTTCGTTCATCCAATAATGACAGGAACATAATCCTTACGAGTTTATAATGTAAGGCTTAAATTACCACGCTCATATGGATTAACGGACGTCCAAAGCCACACAACCTGTGTTAACGATAAACAACCGTATGTCATTGTAACACAAGGTCCAACTTGCAGTGTGTATGTCATGTAACACCTTACAACAGGATGAAATGGTTGGCAGGTATACCGGAGTATTGTATGTTTTTTATTTGTTGGTGATAATGCAGAAGCGTGTGATAATACAATATGATTAATACTTTACAGATCATTTCATCATTATCTTTATGTTGGTTAACAATGGATGGGGATGGGGGATGACAGGGTATGAGAGGCGTTTGGTGGAGACAGCAAATCAGAGAGAAGGGTGGTGGAGGTGGGAGTGAGAATGTATAAGAAACGACATCACATCTTTCATCAGATGCTATACTATATTTATCTGTAGTTACATTATAATATAGTATGTAAGTATATAGTCAATAACACATAATACGCCGTATGTCTTCTTTCCTTTTCGTGCCTTTTTCGTATGTTGTGGATACCAGCATAGTAATACACATTAATTGCCTTTATATACTTACCCCTACTGGTTCTGACTGTATATAAAAACAGTCCTGACACATTGTAACATCACCAGCTCTGGCCGTCCCACATATATCCAACAACGCTTTGGGGTTGGGGTAGGGACGGTGGATGTGGGGTGTTCGATCGCCTGGTCGCTCACTGGCCGCGACTCCGGCTATTAGGGGGGAGAGATTAGTGCTTTCGGGTGTACCTTCCAGTTTCTGCCAAACATGCTGTTTCCAACTGATGACAGCTGCTTTAGCCTGTGCTTCAGACATGTGGCAGCAGCTCTTCAGTTTATCAACTGTTTCATTTTTCAGCTTATCGCACTTTCCTGATGCGCTCACGGATATGCTGGTATTTTTGCGGCAGTTCATCACTTGGCTGGATAACTAGCTGTGGAGAACAAGCGGTGCTTTTTTTCACACCCATACTGGTGCCTTCGTAACTGGATGACTTCTCACTAAATTCAGACGAGGCAACTAGCTTGTTCAGCTCTCTCAGAAAATGATGTACTGTGAAAACATCATTCTCTGGGTTCTCTGGTCATTCTCACCCCATGTTTCTATTTCATTCCTGGCAGAAGAAATCAAAGACCTCGTGCATGATTATTGAAGGTTTCTGCTCTCTTAACAAAACTGGTTTTTGTCTTTTTTTCCGTTTCTGAAATACACAAAGTCTCAATAGACCTTCAGAATGTGTGTGGATGGTACAGAAGTTGCAAAAGAGTTAGTGTTCCTATGTTCTGCAAGCAGCACAGCTGCTTCATCTTTGGAGTGATGAGCTTCACCAACTCACTTAGGTCGCCTCAGATAGAGCATGTTCAGTATATTTCCTGTCGGAAGCACCACAGTCCACACCACAGGGTGCCTTCCTGGAATGTGATCTTGTAGTGTCAGTAGCCATATCTACATACTAGCACTACTGCTGCAGCCTTTTGTTCACTATATGGACCTGGAAAAGAAACATTATTAAAACAGTTAAACTGAAGTTTTTGGTGGGAATTTAGTGACAACTTTCAAAAGCTATGTACAGTGGGGTTATCATATGAGAGGTCAAATATTGGTATTTTCTGATTGACCTATGCAGTTTCCATAATGCGAGAGCAGTACTGCACAGGAAAAATCGCCTTGGAAGAATAACACCACTCCCTACTTTGAATGTGAAATAAAAATGACTCCTTCAAGCTTAAATTATCGATTCAGTACATATATGTGAAACTGACGGATGTTTAGAATTCGATTCCCTGAGTCAGGAGATTTTTCATGCATGACCGATGTTAAAAAAAAAAGTAAAAAAATTAATAATAATAATAATAATAATAATAATAACAAATTGTTGCAGGCAGGAGCATTTCTATAAACGTTGTATATTATGGTATCTAGGCCATCTTTTGATTTTTACTTTAAAAAGCTGGATGTCTTAAAGGAGTTTTATTCAGTAAACATTGATGTCATTTCTAGGATTTAAAAAAAAAAAAAAAAAAGCGCCGTGAGATTGGTGGTGGGTTAGTGCCCCACCCCGTAAAAAGAACTAACTAAAAAAGCAAATAAAGCGCCTCGGACCCGGACGGACCATACGTTGACGACTAAGGAACGGACAAAGGACATTCTGAGGGTAGGAACGTGGAATGTGAGAGGAGTGAATGATGGAGTGAGAGAGAGATTGTCCAGGTGTTTGAGGATGCAAAAGTGGATATATGTGGATTGACTGAAACTAAATGGAAAGGTGAAAGGGTGAGAGAATGGGAATACGGTGTAGGTATATGTGCGGGAGTCAGTGAGAATGAGAGGGCAAGAGAGGGAGTATGTCTGATGATAAACAAGAAGTGGAAGGAGAATATAAGAGAGTATGGAACAGTGGGTGCAAGGATTGTATGGGTGAGGATGAAAGTAGGTATACAAGCATGGGCGAATGTATGTGTATGCTCCAACAGAGGATCGAGTGGCAAGAGTGAAAGATGAGTTTTGGGCGAGAGTAGAAGCATGCATGAACAAGTTTGAGAGGAGCGAGAGTGCTGTTGATTGGAGACATGAATGGCAAAGTTGGGAATGTACGAGTGGATGGAGTGGTTGGTCAGTGGGGTGTGCCAGCTGAAGTAGATGGAAATGGTAGTGCTTTGGTGGACATCTGTGCTGGTAAGGGGTTGGCAATAGCCAACACCTACTTTCGTCATAAGATGATCCACCGGTATTCATGGAGAGTAATGAGGAGGATGGAAGTAACCATTTTAAGACTAATTCACAAGAATAATACAAAAGAAAAGAATTGCATGATCGAGTTAGGCCATTATACATACTACCGAGGATAAAATCACTGCAAGAAAATTGAGGAAGATATGAAAAAAAAAAAAAAATGATTCACAATAAAAATTTTGTTCCGGTAGAGATAAGAAACTGACAGGGAGTTAGAATTTGGTTTCCGAAATCAGCAGAATATCGTGCATGGTAAATTCATAACTGTTGTAGAAGAGTGATGCTAAAGATTTTTTTTTTTTTTTCGGAAATGCTACACATGCAGCTTTGACCAATGAGTTACAAATTTATCGGGGAAGACACGAAATCGTTGGTAAAAGTTATAAAACTTTGCAAAAGATAAAAGAATTGAACTTAAAAAAAAAAAAAACTACTTTGAGGTCAAGTACCTTATAAAAGAAATAGCTTCAAACATTAAACGAGATAGGATCTAAGGTGGGTTTTCCACAGTAATGTTTTATACGAGGGACTTCGAATATATATATATATATATATATATATATATATATATATATATATATATGGGGAACGAATGATTGGGATGTGTGTTGAGCGAGAGATGGTGATTGGAAATACGCTGTTCGAGAAGAAAGATATAAGTATACATGGGTGAGACAGGAGGGTGGACTGGTTGTGGATAAAGCATTGATGGACTATGTGGTTGTGTCTAGGAATGTAATAGGAAGATTGTTGGATGTGATAGTTCTGAGAGGGGAGGGTGGAGGTATGTCTGACCACCTGGTGGAAGGAAAGTTAAGAGTAGGTAAGAGATGGGTGAGCTAAGAGGATTAGGTGTGGCAGGGTGGTTTTGAAAGTGAGTTGGATAAAAGAGAGAAAATGATAGAGTATCAGGAGAAATTGAAAGATGTGTGGAACGCAAAGATCAGGAAAAAGGCATTGTGGAGGAGGAATGGCAGTTGTTTAAGTGCTGTGGTGGGGAATGCAGAAGAGGTGTGTGGTGTGAGAAGAGTGGGTGGTGGTGTAAGAAAGGGAAGTGAATGGTGGTTCGAGGAAGTAAGTATGGCTGTGGCTGAGAAGAGACGTGCATATGAAGTGTGGCTGCAGAGGAACTATGAGGTGTCATATGAGAGGTATAAGGAAAAGAAGAATAGGGCGAGAAGGGCTGTGAGTGATGCTAAAGTGGCAGCAGATGAGAGGTGGGGTAGGGGACTGACTGAGAATTTTCAACAGAATAAGAAAATGTCCTGGAAGGTGAAAAGGGTGCGAAAGGGAGAGTCTGGGAAGGAAGAGCGAGTAAAAGCAGAGGATGGAAGGATGTTAATTGAGATGGATGCAGTAAGGAAGAGATAGGCAGAGTATTTTGAAAGATTGTTAAATGTAGAGGAGGAAAGGGTGGCTGAAATTGTGGCGGATGGAAGGGTACAAACAATAAATGTGTTGGGAGAGTTGAATCATTCTTTGATCACGAAGGAGGAAGTGGAGAAGGCAGTAAAGGAGATGAAAACAGGGAAAGTTGCAGGTATGGATGGGTGTGCTGTGGAATGCCTGAAGGGTGGTGGAGTGACTATTGTTGACTGGTTAGTAAGATCGTTGAATGTGTGCTTTGTGGAAGGTATGGTGCCAATTGACTGGGCAAGTGCTTGTGTGGTCCCGTTGTATAAAGGCAAGGGTGATAAGTATGAATGTACTAGCTTTAGGGGTATAAGTCTGTTGAGTGTTGTAGGTAAGGTGTATGGTAGTGTTAATTATGACAGAGAGGGTACAGAGGGAGTGATTGGCGATGAGCAGTGTGGCTTTAGGAGAGGGAGGGGATGCGTGGATCAGGTGTTCGCAGTGAGACAAGTGAAAAGTATTTTATGAAAGGCATGGATGTGTTTTGGGCATTCATGGATTTAGAGAAAACGTATGATAGAATTGATAGGGAGGCTTTGTGGACTTTTAAGATCGTATGAACTTGACGGTAGGTTGTTAAAAGGGGTGAAAAGCTTTTATGTAAATAGTGGAGCGTGTGTAAGAGTGGGAAATGCTGTGAGTGAATTCCCGTGAGAGTGGGGCTGTGACAGGGATGTGTGATGTCGCCTTGGTTGTTTAATATTTATATGGATGGTGTTGTAGGAGAGGTGAATGCAAGAGTTTTAGGTAGAAGTCTGAGTCTGGTGAATGTTGATGGTGGAGAGTAGAATCTGAAGCAGCTGCTGTTTGCGGATGATACTGCACTGGTTGCTGATTCAGAGGAGAGATTGAGACAGTTGGCAGAGGAGTTTGGAAGGGTGTGTGAAAGGAGGAAATTGAAAGTAAATGAGAATAAGAGTAAAATGATATTGCTTTCGAGGATGGTAGATGGTAGGGGGATGAATATAGTTTTGAACGGTGAGTTGGTTAAGGATGTAGTGTTTTAAATATTTAGGGTCACATGTTGCAATGTGCAATAGATGCAGAAGTGAAGTTTAGAATGAATGAAGTAGGAAAGGTGCTGGGAGGAATGGAAAAAGTGTTTAGATGTTCACTTAGAATGGATGTAAAGAGAAGGCTGTATGAGGGTGTTGTGGTACCGACTGCGTTATATGGGGCTGAAACATGGAATATGGGTGTAGCATAGAGGAAAAGTTTGAATGTAATGGAGATGAGGTGTCTGAGAGTATATGTGGAGTGACGCGTATGGATCGAGTGCGAAATGTTGAAGTGCGAAGGAGAACTGGAGTTGTTCGGGAGATGGCTGGTAGAGTTGAGCAGAGGGTGTTGCGATGGTTTGGGCATATGGAGAGAATGGATAATTAGCGATTGGTGAAAAAGATAACGATCTGATGTGAGAGGTGTAAGGCTGAGTGGTAGACCACGAATAGGATGGATGGACAGTGTGAAGAGAGTGCTGGATGCTAGAGGGATATCTGTTGAGCAAGGAAGAGTGGCTGTGCGTGACAGAAATAAATGGAGAGAAATTGTGAATGAATAAATGATGACGCAGCCATGAGGGGATATTCTCCCACATTTGGTCTGATCAGCTAGTCACGTCAGGTGCGGGTAAGGGGATAGGTCTATTATGATGCGGCATGGGTAAACCAGCTCTGCTGTCGGGCCCTGCTACGGATGTCACATTGCACTGCGCAGTTGACACTTGTGCGGTGCGATGCGGTGAGGATCTGTCCCTTCTCTCCTTTGGGGGTAAGATGAGAATGAGTTTGAATGGATGAGTAAATGTGTGTCGTCCTGTCTCGGCTACCTCCCTTTCCTTGGTATATATATATATATATATATATATATATATATATATATATATATATATATATATATTAGGGTGTGTCCAAAATTTTTTTTTTCTCTTCCCCCCCCCCCCATTTTGTTCCACTGCTGGTAAAAACAAAATGTGTGAAGTTTCATTTGATATGAGTAATATTTAGAGGTCGCCCTCAGACTGAGAAGTTTTGCCGTATGACCTAACGGTGTCCATTTTCTTTTCAGATGGATACTCGTAAGAAGATATATTTAACTGAATATTCAGTGCCAGAAATCAAAGGCACAAAGCTGCCATTATATAGGCAGGCTTTTGGATATTTCCTCCATGAGCACACTGAGATGGGGAAGTCTGTCAAAGAATCAATGAAGATATCCATCAATGCAGTGTTGCAGGTCTGGGAGAAAGCAAGCCTGCCAACTCGCCAGACTCACCACTGTATGAAAAAGCTGGAAGACTTCTCTGACATGTGGAAAGGACTACGCAAGCATGCTACACGTCAGTCAGAGGCTCACAAGAAGCAGGAGGAAGAATTTGTAGCCAGACTCGATGACATCTTCGATATTGCTCATGCAGATGTAGAGAAGATGGTCAAGTACCGTCAAGACTTTGAGTTCCTCCAGCTGCAGCGTCAGAAGGGACGTCATGGGTCGATAGGTGGTGTTGATAAGGTTCACATGAAGAAAGTTGACTCCCTTGCCAAGCGTCTGACTCAAGAAGAGGTGCGAAGGAATCGGTCGGCGGCGGAAATCGAGATGGCCACGAGCACGGCAGTCCTGGAGTCATCATCTAGCAGCAGCGAGGAAAACACCCCGGACGAGATGGAGGTTGAAGGGGCATGTGGTGGACCAATACCCAAGAAGAGACGAAGCGTCAAAAATGTCATGACCCCTGAACTTGCAGCAGCACTCGATCGGACTCGAACCTCCTTCCGCTCGGCGGCTTACCTGCTCTCTGGCGCTGCCTCTTGCTTCGGCGTCGACCCAGTTGAGTTCAACATCAATCCATCCTCAATTCATCGCCAGAGGGAAAAAAATCCGTGCCAAGAGAGCTGAACAAATCAAATCCCGTCTCCTGGGGGATAGTCCCTTGACTGTTCACTGGGATGGGAAGATGATGGAAGACCTGACCTCTTTAGAACATGTGGACAGGCTGCCCATTTTGGTTTCCTGTGCTGGAGAAGAGCAACTTCTTGGTGTCCCGAAGCTCCCCAAGGGCTCTGGTGAAGCTCAAGCAAAGGCTGTCATGGACTGTCTGGAAGACTGGGGTCTTGTTGGCCGTGTGAAGGCACTATCCTTTGACACCACTGCATCCAATACTGGTCGAAAAGGAGGAACATGTGCCCTGATTGAAGCCATGATGGACACCAATCTACTGTTCCTTGCATGCAGACATCATGTCATGGAGCTTGTCATTGGAGCAGCATTCGATGCCGCACTGGGAGTTGCGTCTACAGGCGAGATGAGTGTAAAAACATCATTCAAATGAAATTCTATGCCATTATTATTTTGTGAACTAAAGAATTAGGAAAATTTCCAATCTGTAGAATCGTTTAATTAGTTATTTGTGGGTAACTCATTCACTCTTTCTTGTTCTTCTACAGGGCCTGAGATTCTTCTTTTCAAGCGTTTCCGGGATCACTGGCCTGTCATCGGGCAGGACAGATCTGACACAATGTAAACGAACGAGGAGATGATGAAGGCAACAGCTAGTCACCGGGATGATTTGATTGATTTTCTTAATAAGCAGGGGGAGCAGGTCAGGGAAGACTACGCAGAGTTCGTCAACCTCGTTCTTACAATCCTCGGTGCCAAGAAGGATGTGAAGTTTCGTCGACCAGGTGCAATGGACAG
This sequence comes from Coenobita brevimanus, assembly GCF_032717465.1. Taxonomy (NCBI): domain Eukaryota; kingdom Metazoa; phylum Arthropoda; class Malacostraca; order Decapoda; family Coenobitidae; genus Coenobita; species Coenobita brevimanus. The sequence continues at coordinate 22,418,213 of NC_136998.1, read as the reverse complement.
GGCTCGATGGATGGCCAAGGTCATTTATACTCTGAAGATATGGATGTTTTGGAAGCAATTCAAACTCACCAAATCTGAAGAACGCTGAATTCAGGACCTCACACTGTTCATTGTTCTCATTTACGCAAAGGCCTGGATGACCGCTCCACTCCCTATCAAAGCTCCACTGAACGATTGGGAGCTCATGAAAAACCTTATCCAGTATCAAGGTAACAAGAAGATTGCTGAAGCCGCACAGGAGAAGCTCGTGGCTCACTTCTGGTACCTTTCTGAAGACCTGATATGTCTCGCCCTCTTCGATCACCGCGTCTTTCTGGACACGAAACGAAAGATGGTGCAAGCCCTAGAGGAGGAGGAGCCAGAAAACCCCCCCAAGAGGCCGCGCATACCAGAAACAACGTTCAGCAACGCCCATGGCCTGGAACAACTGGTCACCAAGAACTCCCGCTCCCTTTTCAGTTGGCTGGCTCTCGATGACAGCTTCCTTCTCAAGGATCCAACTTCTTGGGAAACCAATCAGCACTACACCATGGAACGCTCTGTCCTTGGCTTTCTGTCATGAATGACAGAGCAGAGAGAGCAGTAGCCTTAGTTCAAGATTTAAACAAGAAGCTAACCAAAGGAGAGGACCAGCTTCAGTTCCTGCTACAAGTGGTAGCAGACCACCGCAAGAAATTTCCTAAACCGACAAAAGGAATTCCTCTCACAGAAGTGAAGGGGTTTTATTTTCTTGGTTCTCACTTCTCTTTATGTTCTTCTTTGTGCTCGGCCTTGTTCAGTTACAACTTAGAATATACTACATACTACTGGTCTTATAGGTCACTTAGAAGTAATTTTCACTATCATACACAGGTTTAAGTTTTATATGTGTAGTTCATAAAAATTTTAATGTAACATTGTTAGTCATAAGTAAATAAAGCAACAAAAAAAGTAGTAAAGAGGTTAATGGTTGAGGGCCACTGTTGCTGGCGGTGTCCAGGGGACAGCAACATGTATTAAGAGATATACAATCAATTTTTTATATATATAATATATATGGATGATAAGCCTTTCACAATACATCGGGAGGTCTTTTCTTTTTCGTTTAAAAAAAATTCACTATTTTGCTGGTAGATAGAGAGCCTGGGCGACCTGTAAATATTGATGGATTAAATTTTCGTTTGGTATTCAGGTGTTTTTCAACCAGTGGAATAATTTCAGAGGGTGAGAAGCATCAAAATTAGAAAAAAAATTTTCACCCTATACCTAAGACATACCCTAATATATATATATATATATATATATATATATATATATATATATATATATATATATATATATATATATATAATTTTTCCCCGTATGACCTAGCCTCCAAAATGGGATCGACCGTCTGGACTAAATTAAAAAAAAATAATTGCAAGTTATACAGGTTGGCTTACACTCTGATATATACAGTAATACTTTGGTAAATTCTCAAAGAGTTGTGATAACTCATAAAAAAAATAATGAAGGTTTTTGATGGTCATATGAAAATGAAATTGGCAAAAGTAAAAATATCATTGCAATACTTAGATATGGAGCTAACACACTTACAAATTGGTTTCGTCCACAGATGTTTAATACACACACACACACACACACACACACACACACACACACACACACACACACACACACACACACACACACACACACACATCCTAATTGCACGAGGATTGCCATGAGTGGGTACTCATGGCAATCCTCGTGCAATTAGGATGTGTGTGTGTGTGTGTGTGTGTGTGTGTGTGTGTGTGTGTGTGTGTGTGTGTGTGTGTGTGTGTGTGTGTGTGTGTGTGTTAATATAATCGTTGCCTTTTGGAATTTCTATTTCTATTTAGCCAGCAGGGTCTCTTAAATGGTGTCAAAAGAATAAAAAAAGATTTCATTACGATTCATAATAACGCAAAACTTAGAGCGAAATATGAACTCAAGAATTTTAGAGACAGCACCTGTTTGATTAGACTCCTATAATATTGTAAAGAATGAAAAAAAATATATATATATATTTCAAAAATATACTTCTATAAGGAAAGTTGGATTAGCACAAATAAGGAAATCGATTGTCACGAGAAATGGGCTGGCATTTGAGGTAGTAATACCATAATAAGTTTCCTTTAATAAGGACTTCGTCAAAACAGTAAAAAACATTGAGTTATAGGCGATTTTATTCTTACCTTTATGACAAAGGCGTTAAAATTTTTTGCACATTATCAAGATCGAGTTAGGACATCAGACACATTTCCCTGTGTAAAGTCACTCAGGGCAGTTGTAGCTATCATAGAAAAGGTTTTGACTGTCAGATAAAAGTGCAATTGACAGACTTTAAAATGTCTTTCCAGAACAGAGATTTGCTATTGAAAATCGTTCAGAATTTTGTGGCCCAAGTTCGCAGTTTTCTAATGCATGGAGGATATATATAAAAAAAAAAAAATGTTGCAGGAGCATTGACAGTAACGGTTATAAGTTGCACCTTGAATAGCATTTGATTTCTTGATAGCTGGCTGAGGATTTTTTTTTCTTTTAATCAGCGTTCTGTCACTTCAAGAATAAAAATTGAGCCAAAAGGTATCTCGTTACAAGTAATTGTAACCGTTTTTAAGGTAATTCACAACAGTTCTGCAGTAGTATTGCTAATGATCGCGTTCTTAAAACGAAAAGACTACATATGGAACCTCGCTGTAAGCTTTAAATTTCTTTAAAAATAGTTGTAAAAAAAAAAAAAAGTAAAAATATTGAGGATCAAAAAATTATACAAAATTATCTTTAATGAGAGTTCCAGTGACATATATAAAGAAATAGCTTCATACTCGAAATGAGCTGGGATAAAAAAATTATACAAAAAAAGCTTTAATGAGAGTTCAAGTGACATATATAAAGAAATAGCTTCATACTCGAAATGAGCTGGGATTGGAGGTTGGTTTTGCAATATAAATTTCGTTTGACATGGGAATAATCATAGAAATGTAAAATTGTTGAGTTTGAATGTATATTTTTTCTCTATATGACTCGAGCTTTAAAAATGGAATCTTGACTCTTGATAAAACTGAAAAAAAAAAAATGTATATGGAGTTTTAGCACATAGTGGTCTAACACCTTAAGGTATATTTATGTTGGTAAAGTAGTGATAACGCATAAAAACATCTGAGAAGGTTATGATAGTCATAGAGAAATGAATCTGGCAGAGTATATATACCATTCTCATACTGAGATAAGAAACATAACCATTTAGAATTTGGCTCCTCAAGTCAACTGATTTTTATTTTAAAAAAAAAAAAAAAATGGGTGATTGAACGGGGAATGACAAGAACGGTTAAGTCCTTCAAATGAATTTTTTTTTTAATTTGTGGATGTCATTTCAAAGATAGAATATAGTCTTGTGAATGAATTCGTTACGTTTAAAACACCGTATTCTCAAAAGTTTTCGAGTCTACTCAACAGAATAATTTTAAGGTATCTTTCCTATCATAACCTTTCCGATCATCAGTATGGGTTTCGTCAGGGACGCTCCACTGGCGATCTTCTTACCTACCTTTCAGACTCCTGGTCATCCTCCTTTCGGAACTTTGGCGAAAGCTTTGCCATTGCACTTGACATCTCATAGGCTTTCGATCGAGTCTGGCACAAATCTTTAATTTCCAAACTGCCTTCTTACTATTTCTATCCTTCTATTTGAGCCTTCATCTATAGCTTTCTTTCTGATCGTTCTATAGCTGCTGTTGTAGATAGCCATCGTTCTTCTAGATCTATCAACAGTGGTGTTCCTCAGGGCTCTGTCTTATCACCAACTCTCTTCCTTTTATTCATCCCCTAAGCTGTATATCTAACCCTATCCACTCATACCCTGATGATTCCACCTTTCACCTTTCCATTCGGTTCCCGCAACGTCCATCTCAGCAGCTACTTCAACAAACGAGGGATGAGGCTATGGCACACCTAATGTCTGACTTGGCTCGTATCTCTGACTGGGATAAAAATAATCCTGTTGTTTTTAATGCATCAAAGACTCTAGTTTTACACCTATCAACCCGACAAAATTCTCCACAGGAGTACCCACTAATGTTTAATAATATCCATTTCAATCTTGCATTATCCTAGAACAAGCTTAGGGTTTCATTCACTCGGGACTTATCTTGGAAAGATCATATTACATCTCTTGCAAAATCTGCTTCCAAGAGATTGGGTGTGCTAAGCCGACTCCACTCTTTCTTTACCCCTGCACAGTTGTTGACTTTATACACGGGTTTTATTCACCCATGTGTAGAGTACAACTCTCATGTGTGGGGAGGCTCCCCACATACAGCTCTTCTCAATAGGGTGGAGTCAGACTTTTCGTCTCGTTCCTTCAACCTCTGTCTCTTCGCAGCACTGTTGCATCTTTATCTCTTTTCTATCGCTATTTCAATGGTCACTGCTCCCCTGAACTGTCTTCTTGCATCCCTCCATCTCTACGTAGCACTCTAGCAACAAACTTTCATGCCTTTTCTGTCCAACTCTTTCATGCAAGAGTTAACCGTTACCCTCAGTCCTTCATTTATGCAACAGGTCAGTTCTGGAACTGTCTCTGTATTTCGTACTTCCTATGATCTCGAGTCTTTCAAACGCAGTGTTTCCAGGCATCTGAAAATGATCGGATCTTCAATTTGGCTCTCTTTTGTATTGCTTTTCTTTTTTTCTTGGAAGAAATTGTTTGCAGGCTCTTAGCTTTTTGGTTCCTTCTTCCTCGCATGAAAAAAAAAAAAAAAAAATCAGAACCAGTAGGTGGTAAGTATATAAAAGTATTTAATGAGCAATACTATGCTGTTATCTACAACATAAGAGAAAGGTACGAAAATGAAAGAAGACTGTATTATGTGTTTGTCTAGACACCAACAGTATGTCCTATATTATTATGTCACAAATAAGTATAGTATTGTGAACATCTTTTCAAGAATATTGTCTTTCCTCATCCATTCTCGCTCCCACCTCCACCACCCTACTCTTTGGGTTTCTGTCTCCACCAAAAGTCTCTATTACCCTTTCGCCCCCTACTCCCGCCTTTTGTTAACCAGGATAAACTAAGATGATGAAATGATCCGTCAGGTATTGGTCATATTAATATTTTCATACACCGCTGTATTAAGCACCAATAAATCAATAACATACAATATTTCGGTATACCTGCCAACTATTTCATCCTATTGTAAGCTGTTGGCGAGACAATACTTCATTCTGGACCTTGTGTTACAAGGACATACGGTTGTTTATCGTTAACACAGGTTGTGTGGTTTTTGAGTTCCATTAATTCATAATAACGTGGCAATTTAAGCGTTTCACTATAAACACGTAAGATTTTTGTTCCTGTCATTATTAAATGAATGAAACTATTTAGGGATCGGCTCTGACGAACCACGAACTCTGCCTTAACAAAAATTTTCCGACCTCTTTTCACAACAGCGACACAATGACATTATGTATTTGACAGTTGCCTCTCCAAACTAGATATCCCATAATAAGAATTATTATTTTGTACAAATAATTGTTAAGGAAGCCCATGAGTTAACGCATCATCAAAGTGTGCCGCAGACTTCGGCCTGAGTCCGAGAAAGGTACTGGATTCCTAAAGAAATTTCTCAAGAATTGCATTATATGTTGAAGTGTGAAAAAGGACCATATAACTATTCAGGACCACCTGCTTTACCAATGGATAGGGTAAATATAAGTTGGCCCTTCAAAGTAGGTGGACCTGATTACACAGGGGCTATAACTATTGCAGATGAGGGAACTCCTAATAAAATGTATATATGTTTATTTGTACCTACACAAGGGCACCATGGCAAAAGGGATGCACTGAATGAATGATTGGTATTGTCATGAACTGCCTTAGGAAAACCTAACAAGACTAATATCACTATAGAGGAGCTGAGAACAGCAATAACTGAAATTGAGGCTAGGATTAATGATAGGCTTTTAATCTATTTGGATGACACTAGCGTATCAATTGAGGCTTTGACATCAGCTCATATGATGTATTTCAGAAAGTCCATGCAGTGCCTTGTGTGGATATCAAGAGGATGTAGATAATCCCACCACAGAAAATAATGAACCAGGACATCTGCGTGAGGGATATCAACATTTGAAAAAGGTACTGAACACCTGGAATAGACACTGGAGAGAAGATTATCTTCTGAGCCTAAGAAATTGGTTTTATGGGGTTCAAGCAAGTCAGTAATAAACATAGAGGTGGTCTTAGGAAAAACTGACCAACCAAAATCCCAGTGGCAATTAGCTAAAGTCATCACTCATCCAGATTCGGACAGGGTGCTGAGACTTGTAAAAATTAAATGTAGGGGACATATCAACATAAAAAATATTGATAAATTTGTCCCTTGAGTTAACGGTTACCCCAAAGACTGAATGGTGGAGAAAAAATGGGTCAAGCTGCACGGCCTTGACGGGCCTCAAAAAAGGGTTCTCGAGATTTGAGGAAAGATCTCCTGGGATAGAAGTAACATTACATGATACAGCATATCATTTTTCGCTGGGCCTCAAAACTGTGGGAAATATTCTAACCAAGATCGATATTTGAGTTCTTTCCTTTTTAAAAGAGGAAAAACATAGAGAATATTCATTACTAATTCGGGCGGTTTATTAGCTAAGAGATTTAACTCTAGTTCCCTTCAATAAATCTTATTATAAATAAATTAAATGTTACTGGGAAAACTATACTGTAATTTAGGAAGTTTCCATTGTCATGACTGCGCCGGAGTGGTAGGATGATGTGGTATCCTGACATGAAAACGGAGGGTCTAGCATATTTTAACATAGATAAAGTGAACATTTGGCTTTAGTTTTATTCGAACTACGATTAAGTTAGATTCTCCTTGTAAATTTCATGAAGTAATTCAATGTATTTCGGTAACTGAAATTAAATGATATTTGCCATCTCTGTATAATATGAGAGGAGATTCGACATTTTTCATTGTTTCATTAAGCTCGTTCGAGCCGTACGCTGCAAGAACTAGCACCAAGGACTCTTGGAAAGGCCCAGGCAAAAAGACCGAGACCTCAAACCCGTCGTCATCTGTTATTCCGATTCTATCTAAGTAACCGCTATGATTTGGCATAATCGGGGGACAATAATGGGTGAGTTAGGGTATTGATTATACATAGTTTCTGTAGAAGACTCCTTTTATTTAAATTCAATATTTGTTGTTAGATTCACACTTATAAGAAGAGTAAAAAAAAAAAAAATGACTTTTTGTATAAATCAACGCTGCTTTCACATCAAGGATAAATATCAGCATCAAGTTGTATCATATTTTGAATGAGCCTGTCTTTTAAGAGTAATTCACAAGTTCTGCTATAATAATGCTGAAAGTCGCGTTTTTAAAGCGAAAAATATTCCGGCTTCGACAAGTGACAACTAAATTTCTCGACAAACGAGGAATTAGTTAAAATTAACAAATCATTTCAGAGGACCAATGTTAGAAAAAAAAAAAAAAAAAAACTCTCCTGCAGCATTAGGGAAGGTCAAGTAACATACAGAAACATGGATTTAATGCGATAGGAGCTCGGATGGGATGTGGGTTTTGCATAATACGGTGACTTTCGTTACATACGGAAGTCGTCGAGAAAGGAGGAAAATGCAGTTTGACTGTATTTTCCTTTTCTCTGTATGACTCGGACTTTAAAATGAGATCTGAACTCTCTTGAACAATCTAAAATAATGGACATTTTTGCACGTTATAGATGATCAAAACTTAAAAATCATAATTATGTGAGAAAAGTCTCATAGTGCCATTATAACCCCAATAACTAATTGAGAATGTTAAATAGTGATATATAAATGAAATCGGCCGAGTAAATATATCATTCCAGTAGACAAAAAAAAAAAAAAAAAAGGAAATTTAGATTTTTTCCGTCCACACAGTTTTAGTATATATATATATATATATATATATATATATATATATATATATATATATATATATATATATATATATATATATATATAGAGAGCCTCTGTGGTACATTGGTAAATCGTGCCTTTTCATACATTGAAGAACAAGGGTTCGCGCCCCGCCAGGGTAGTAAACTTTGGGAGCGTTCTTCTGGCCACGTGCTGCTTTGGTGGACATCAGGGATGCTGTGGTTGAACCAGTGTCGCATACTATAGAGAATGGTTGCACCCAGTCGGCTTGCGCGGGCCCGATTACACTTGGTTCACTGACTACACACACATCCAAAGCCAATCCAACACAACAGCTACACTTACAAGCACTTCTCACCCTACATATAAAATCTAATAGGCAGTCTAAGTCCCCACTTCGGTAGGGATAGGCCTGTCCTGCAGTTCATACTCAAACGGCTGATATATATATATATATATATATATATATATATATATATATATATATATATATATATATATATATATATATATATATATATATATTGTTACGGAACAGAAAGAGATAATGAACACTTCAAGTGAGAATACCAAAATCACTACTGTCCCGCAAAGTTCCAGGTTCAAAACAAAAGAGTTAGGTAAAATTACAAGTTAAAGTTTAATGCTCAAACTAACAACTAAACATTCAGTACTCATAAGGATAATATAATGGCAAAAAACAGGTTTAATATATGGTTAACTGCAATAGCCTCTATTAACACGAAATTAGCAAGAGTAAATTTATCTAAGCCCTGATAAAATGAGAAAACCTGATAATGCTCAGTTAATGCAAGATATATTATTACGAATACAAAATATTATTACTACTGGCTAACAGTAAAAACTTTACATTAATCACAAAAACCTCACCAGGCCTACGAATTAACACCTTATGCTTTACAGTACAAGAAAAAATGTAATAACAATTATACTCAAATTACTCAGCTGCTAGACGGTTGGAGACTTCCTGAGTACTCACAAAAAAATAATAACTGTACAGAGGAGGACAGAGACGTGAACAAAATGAGGAGTAGATCTAAGTGACAATTAATGCAGACTGAGCTCATTATATAGGAGCCGGCAGAGCTTGATACAACTTGTAAGAAGGACGCGCAAATGAAGCCATAGGGGACAAAGAGTTGACACTCCTGCTCTAAACAACAGAAAGAACGACTTTCTCTACCATAAGGGAGGAGAAGGGGGGAGTGAGGTAGAACACGGAAGCTTGGTCACTATGGAAGCCACGAGGCGAATAGTGATCAAACATGCAGCATACTGTACGCTAGAATTATACAGAGGATGATGAAATCATAGGCTATGTAACACCTCCCCACAAAGAAAAAAATTTACAAAGGAAATTTCTTATTACTCTAAAACAATCTGTCTAAAGTCTAGATAAGCAATCTGCAATAACATTTTCTTTCCCCTTGGCATGTTGTATGTCTAATGTATACTCCTGAAGAAGTAAACTCCATCTTGTCAATCTCTGATTTTTATCTTTAAACTTACTAAGGAATTTCAGTGGGTTATGATCGGTATAAATGACTGTCGGGTCAAAATCAGAACACAAATAAAATGAAAAATGCTGTAAACCCAAAATCAAGGCCAAAAGCTCTTTCTCAATACTTGAGTAGTTCTATTGAGGTGGAGTGAACGTCTTACTGTAATAAGATACAGGGTGTTCAATACCCTGATCATCCTCTTGCAGCAAAACAGCCCCAGCTCCTGTATCACTTGCATCAACAGCCATCTTAAAAGGCTTAGCAAAATTTGGAGTAGTGAGCACTGGCTGACTTAATAGGATAGCTTTAAGTTTGTTGAAAGAGGATTAAGTTATCGGTCCAGACATATTTAACTCCTTTTTCAGTAGGTCTGTAAGTGGTGATACAAGAATTGAAAAGTTAAGAACAAATCTCCTGTAATAACCTACCATTCCCAAAAATCTTTGTAGCTCTTTCCTACTTTTAGGTCTGGGAAGATCACTTATAACCTGAACCTTAGCTGCTGGACGTGCAACGTGTCCATCACCAATTACGTACCAAAGGTACTGAACTTTAGCTTGACCAAACTCACACTTTGATAAATTAGCTACAAGATTAGCTTGAACCAAACGCTCAAGAAATTTACTGACATAGCATAGGTGATCTTTCCAGTTGTCACTGAAGAATAATACATCCTCAATATAAACAACACACCCTGCCAAACCCTGTGTTACAACATTCATGGAGCTTCTGAAAAGTGGCTAGTGCATTCTTCATACCATATGGCATTACAGAACATGCAAAAGTCTTTCCTAGTGTTACAAAACATGAGATCTCCCTAGCACGTTCAGTCATAGGTACTTGACAATATCCCTTTAACAAATCAAACTTACTTATGTACCTAGCCTTTCCGATCTTGTCTATGCAATCTTCCACACGAGGGAGAGGGTAAGTGTCTGTTTTGGTGATCTGATTAACACGTCTGTAGTCGATGCAAAGCCGCTGTGACCCACCTGGCTTAGGGACTAGAGTGACAGGAGAACTCCACTCGCTCTGACAGCGCTCAATCATCTTGTGGTCCTTCTGGATGAGAGGAACTTTCACTGGGTTAACACAGTAAGGAGGCAGGTTAATTGGCTTTGCGTCTCCAACATCGACACCATGCATCAAAACATTGGTTCTTCCTGGAGTGGCACGGAACACTTGCGGGTACTCCTGCAGTAATGCCGAAAACTCCTGCCTTTCCTCGGAAGGTAGATGAGAAAGCTTAGACTGGAGATCATTCATGATATCAGGATTCTTCCCCAAACTATCACTCAGGCTCATGCTGCATGGGAGAACTTCACTTGCAGACTCGGGTGGAACAGCTACAGTGCAGACTGGGTTATTTTCGTCCCGCCTGTGATATAACTTTAGCATGTTGATGTGACGAGTTCCTTGTTCTTTCTACGATCTGGTGTGGCGATGACATAGTTGACATCACTGAGTTTCTTCTCCACGAAATAAGGACCACTAAACTTGGCTTGAAGAGGTTGCCCATGAACTGGTAGCAGAATCAAAACCTGATCTCCTGGCTGAAAGCGGCGTAACCTGGACTTCTTATCATACCAAGTCTTCATCTTCTCCTGAGCAGCTCGAAAACTCTCTCGCCAGCTGTAAAGCAGTGGACAGCCGTTCTTTGAACTTCATCACATACTCCAGCAGGTTGACGTCATCTTCCTCCGACAGCCAGCATTCCTTGAGTAGCTTAAGGGGTCCTCTTACTTCATGGTCAAACAGTAGTTCAAAGGGTGAGAAGCCCAGTGATTCATTTGGAAATTCTCTTGCGGCAAATACAACGAATGGAAGACCTTTATCCCAGTCTTTCTGATGTTCAAACCGTATTTCTTGAGCATCGATTTGAGTGTTTGATGATATCTCTCCAACGCTCCTTGGGTCTGGAGATGGTAAGCTGAAGACGTGATCTGGGTGATGCCCAACTCTTTCAGAGACTGCTTGAAAACATTTGACATGAAATTACTTCCCCGGTCTGACTGTACCTCTTTGGGCAGACCAATCTTGGTGAAGAACCCTAGCATTTCCTTGACCACGTTTTTGTTGAGATATTTCTAAGTGGAATGGCTTCAGGATAACGAGTAGCCATATCAATCTGGGTCAACACAAGAAAATCCTGAAGAAGTCTTAGGAAGAGGGCCCACAATATCCACCAACACACGGGTGAATGGCGCCTCAGAAGGGGGAATGGGAACTAGAGGTGCAACCTTTTCGGTCTGATTACACTTCCCCACAACTTGACAGGTGTGACAAGACTTACAATACCAGGAAACATCCCTGAAGATACCTGGCCAGTAGAAGTGTTTCAAAATGCGTGCCACAGTCTTCCTCACTCCAAGGTGTCCTGCCAAACTGGAATCATGAGCCACTCTAATGATATTCTGCCTACAAACACGAGGGATGACAACTTGATGTACAACCTCCCATTCACAGTCGGCTGATGCTGTTGGGGGTCTCCACTTTCTCATAAGTACTCCTGACTTTATATAATAACAAGTTGAAGCACCAGCTGACTCTTCCTCACTGCAAGCAGAGTTAGCTAGACCTTTCAACTCAGGGTCAGCAACCTGCAACTCAACCAACTTTTGACGAGACAAATTATCAACACTACGGGGTACTGCCTCATCTGGTCCAAATTAGCAAGAAAAGTGTCAGCTAGGATAACATCATTATCCTCTAAGTCACCAGTAACCTTAGACTTAGCCCTAGTGACAGCACATGCAGAGAACACATCAGGGACATCACAATCCTGGGTCGCAGTTACTGGTTCACAAGACAACTGAGGAGCTGGACACACTTGACCTCCACCAATATCATTTCCAAGTAAGAAAGTTACACCTGACATTGAGAGTGTCTCAACCAACCCAACCATAACGGAACCATTAACAAAACCAGACCCTAAATTCACTGTGCACAGAGGGACAGAGAAGTAATTATTCCCTACACCTTGTAAGATTAGTTTCATCACAGATATTAACATTAGAGCCTAGAACACTGGTCAGCATAAGGAATTGGCAAGCACCTGTATCACGATATATTTTAACTGATTTCCTGTCATTAATGTCCAGAGGACTGACAAAACCATCAGACAGGAAATTAGCACATGAACTCTTGAGAGTGTGACTCACGTTACTGCTCAAAAGAGGAGCTTCATGAGAATTTAATTTACCCCTCAAAGCAGGTTCAGTTAACTCGGTTAAAGAATTCTGGGAACTCTCAAGGGTGGACACTAGACCAATTGACTGAATATTTAAAGACTCCTTTTTGTTCACATCACGCTGTCTCCTGAAACATTTCTCCATAGTATTACCAAGCTTCCTACAATAAGTACATTTACATTTCTGAAAACTAGAGGTGGAGCTGGTATTTACTTCCTGAGAAACATCATCTTTATTCTCTTTCCTGTTACCTGTACTCTGAGTAGAGGCAACGTACTTACTCTCAGCTTTCCTTTTTTCTTTAGAATATCTCTTGTGAGTGAGAACATATTCATCAGCTAAAACTGCAGCAACAGACAAATTATCTATTCTCCTCTCATCAAGATATAGGCTTACATCTTTATTAATACACCGTTTGAAGTCCTCCAGCAAAATCATCTGCTTAAATTTACCAAAATCAGAATCCATATTCTTAGATTTTAACCACTGCTCTAACAGATCTTCTTTGATTTTTGCATACTCAACATGGGATTGCTTATCTTGCTTATAAGTTGTCCTAAATTTTACTCTATAGGCTTCAGGAACAAGCTCATAGGCCTTAAGAATCAAGCTCTTAACTACATCATAATTATCAGTTTGATCCTGAGGCAAAGATGCATAAGTTACTTTAGCTTTACCGGTGAGAACAGTTTGAAGGCGTACTGGCCAATACTTTCTGGGCCAATTAAAACCTGTAACTACCATCTCAAACAGTTGAAAATACTTTGTCAAATCAGATTCTTTAAAAGGAGGGACAAGTTTAACACTTTAGCCACATCAAAATCATCAGAGCTAGATGATCCAGTTCCACCTTGTTTCATGCAATGCTCATGGTCTGCCTGAATCCTGGCAAGTTCAACTTGTGCCTGAAACTCAGCCTCCTTAGCACGGGCCTCCTGCAGGGCTAGCTGCAACTTAGCTATTTCAATCTTAGTTTGCTCATCTAGAGGAGTTACATTAAACAAGCTTTCATTAATCATGCCAACAATTTGATCTTTAGAATGATGAGAGCGAACAGCAATTCTCAATTGTTGAGCAACGAGCTTTAAGTTCATTCTTTGTTCTGTTTTCTACATCACACACTGTATGCACATATGACAAAAAATCTTTGGCTTCATCAAGCGTAGTAATAGTAGACATCATGAATAAATCACAGTCACATAATATCAAGCAATATCCTAATGATAATATCCTGAATATCCTGATAAGAGGTCGGCAAATTTATGTTACGGAGCAGAGAGAGCTAATGAACACCAAGTGAGAATACTAAAATCACTACTGTCCCGCAAAGTTCCAGGTTCAAAACAAAAGAGGTAGGTAAAATTACAAGTTAAAGTTTAATGCTCAAACTAATAACAAATCATTCAGGACTCATAAGTACGGCAAAAAACAGGTTAAATATATGGTTAACTGCAATAGCCTCTATTAACACGAAATTAGCAAGAGTAAATTTATCTGTCAGCCCTGATAAAATGAGAAAACCTGATAATGCTCAGTTAATGCATGATATATTACAGATACAAAATATTATTACTACTGGCTGACAGTAAAAACTTTACATTAATCACAAAATCTTCACCAGGCCTACGAATTAACACCTTATGCTATGCAGTACAAGAAAAAATGTAATAACACTCAAATTACACAGCTGCCAGATGGTTGGAGACTTCCTGAGCACCACAAAAATAATAACTTTACAGGGGAGGACAGAGATGTGAACAAAATGAGTAGATCTAAGTGGCAATTAATGCAGAGATTGAGCTCATTATATTTGGGGCCGGCAGAGCTTGATACAACTTGTAAGAAGGACGCGCAAATGAAACCATAGGGGACAAAGAGTTGACACTCCTGCTCTGAACAACAGAAAGGACGACTTTCTCTAGTATAAGGGAGGAGAAAGGGGTAGTGAGGTAGAACACGGAAGCTTGGTCACTATGGAAGCCACGAGGCGAATCGTGATCAAACATCCAGCATACTCTACGTTAGAATTATACGAAGGATGATGAAATCAAAGGCTATGTAACAATATATATATATATATATATATATATATATATATATATATATATATATATATATATATATATATATATATATATATATATATATATATATGCTACTTGTAGGAGGTTTCCTATGATTCCAAAGGTCCGTTTATTTATTTTTTTTTATACTCTACCAACCAATGTCTAATGATTGTTTTTTTCTCATTTATGGTAGGTTTCACTTTTTGGATAAAAAAAATCACAATAAGATTTCCTTGGATTGAAAGCAATCCATAGAGGAGCATTTGAAAACATTTTTTTTGTTAATTTCTTGTCTTTTCGGGCGAAACTGCGAAATATGAAACAAAACTATCTAAATTTATTCGTGAAACACACCCAATTGTTGATAAAACATAATATAACTAACAATCTTAAACCAGTTTTTGTTCATGCTGATTTTTAAGCTATTTCTGATCAACGTCAGTGCGTAGATTCCGAATATGCTCTTTGTTTTTGTGTAAATCTAGAGTTACAGGAATTATGCAACAACATATGTATCGTACAAGGACAAGAACTGCAACTTGTTTGGATTTCGAGAATGTTTATAACATTAAAGAAACTATAAATTCTCGGGTGTATATAACGTATATAACTAGAAAATCAGAAAACAGTAACAGCACAAGGAATGCAGGGCTCATAGTGTCTAGAAGTTCACTTTTGATCTTGACATTCCTCTGTAGTTTTGATGACGCGCAACAGTTTCCAAAAGTAATCACCCACCTGCTCTGATATCTGTTTTCAATCAGCAGAATGTCCTGGTGGAACCGCTCGCCATGCTCCTCGCTGACTGCACCCAAGTTGCTTTTGAAGAAATCAAGGTGGGAATGTAGATAGTACAAATTAACACTGCAACCAAGCCGATAAGATGCGCCGAACAGATCATCGACGAGCTGTGCGGAATCTGGTCTCCTTTGGTTTCAAAGAAAACCTTCCACAACCCCTCTGAAAGCATTCCAAGCGCGCTCTTTACAGTCGGTCATTTTACCCTGGAGTTCACGACTTGCAAGCATTCATCGAACTTGAGGCCCGTTGAATATGCCAGCCATCACCTATGCCATGCTCAGTTTGGGAAACATTGATTGGATATGCAGAAACGCATCGCCATCCTTGTCGATGACTTTCACGAACCGTTTCACAAGACCGCGGTTTATGTGTACCAGTGGCAACAATACCTTCTCTCTGGAGATCAGTGGAACAGAACGTTGCTCGAGCATGATGTGAAACTCTCTGAGTGGCCAGTCTTTCCTTACGAAATGTTCTGCGTCGCTCCGGCTGTCCCACAAGCAGCGCTTTGCATTCCAAGTAGGAACGAAATCATTTTGAAATCCCCACGCCTCCCAAATGTGATCTAAGTTCTTGATCTTTATCAGAAAGATCTTCACATTCTCATAACCTTTTTTCATTTCCACAGAATTTGCAGCTCGAATCAATAGGAATTCGTTCCCGTTATTCAGAAATACAGCTTTTAGTCTCTTCACGGAACTGTCTATGAAAAGTCGCCATTCGGAGGCCTTGTAATACATTCCCATGGCTTGGAACAAACCCTTAACATCAAAACAATAGCACAACGAGGTCTCTTCACAAAATTTAAAGGATGCAAACCTGCCGTGGTGAATCCTATGACTCAACTTGCAACTTGGATCCAAGTTCCATTCACTTAGACGTGACGACGCAGCTCAACATTGGACTTGGTAAATCCTAAATCTCGGACCAAGTCATCCAGTTTTTGCTTATTGGGAAAGTGTGGGGATTCTCGGGAATATTCTCACACATACGATTCATCATCAATTTCCACTCCGTCATTGACGATGTCCTAATGATCAGCAATTACGTCAGCGCACCGTAATAAACAATTGCCAGTTGTTGACAAAAACCTGGATATTGACAAACAAAACATACACCATTGGAATCAGCGCCGAAAACTAAGAAGATCCAAATAAATTGAATTGAAATTTAAAAAAAAAATTGTTACAGTGTAATTTTGAATAAAAAATGAGAAAAAAAGCAGCATGCATTCAGCAGAGATATAAATATTGAAATCTATTCTCACAAAAACTGAGCTGGCATTTTTCCCTTGATAAGTTCGTTGTCGAAAAAAGATAATTTTTTGTTTAGTTAACAAATTCCTTTTTATAGTGGTGTCGAATAAAGTGATCAACCTCAAATTTGAATTTTTCTTTTTCTGTATATGATGAAGGGTTTAATAATGACCTTAACTGTCTAAATTAAGCCAAAAAATTGCACACGGTGGTCTTACACGTTCTGGAATATTTACTGTATGTTGGCAGAGTCCCAGACAGCCGTGATAACATATCAAAAGAATTAAGAAGGTTTTGATAATCATATGAATATCATTTCGGCAAAGAAGAATATCATTCCACTGCTCATATGAGATTAATAAGTACAATTACGTTCGTCTTTAGATTCTTAGTAAATAATATATTTAAAAAAAAAAAAATACTGCATCATTAGGAATGCCATGACCATATTAAACGTCGACTTTTAGATTTTTACTTTTTTTTTTACTTTAGGAAGCAAGGTCTCGAAAGACTTTTTTTTTTTTTTTTTAAAGTAGCTGTCGCGTCATGGATTAAAAAAAATAGTTCCAAATAAGAATTCGATACGACTGAAGGCAACCGTTTTAGGAATAATTGAAAACAATTCTCCAGGAGTGATACTGATTCGCGTTTTTATGGACGAAACCTCAGAATATGTAACTTCGACAAATGAGCTCTTAATTTGTTGGAAAAGACACAATTGTTCATAAACTACATAAAATATTTTAAAGAACGAAAAAAAATGCCAGAACTAATTGTAAAAGCTGCTTCTGTAAGATGTGAGGTACCATATGTAAAGAAATCGATTCACATGCGAAATGGGTTGGAATTTGAGATGGTAATAACATAAATTTTGTTTGATGAGAGCCGTCGAAAGAAGTCCAAATATAGTTACAAAGAATTTTATATGTTACAAAGGCTTTAAAACGGCATCGTGAGCCTATAAAATTAATTGAAAAAAAAAAAAATTGCACAGTATGTATGGTTTCGCTAGACCATATTTCCGTGGGTAAAGCCACAACGGTCTGCGAAAAATGTCATAAAACTGAGGACGTTTTGACAATCATAAAAATTATTTGGACAAAATAAAAATATCGCTCAAATACTGAGATACTGAACAAACATTTAAAATTTGGTTTTCGACGTACGTAGATTTCTCGTGCATGACATTAAAAAGAAAACAACGTTGCATGCAGGAGCATTGCCTTGAACGGTTATAAATGGCGCTTTGATCATCTTTAATTTTTAATGTGGCAGGCCAAGAGTATTAAATCTCTTTTTTTTTATTACAGTTGCTCCCACTTCAAGGATTTAAAATAAAAGGTGGGATCTCGTAAAACTGACCGTTTTAATATTAAATCACTACAGTTCTACAGTAGTGTTGGTAAAACTCGGATTTTTAAAGGAAAAACGCTAAACATGCAACTTGGATAAATGATCTCTTGATTTCCCTGGAAGCAAACGGAGTTATTTATAAAACAAAATATTTCGGAGGATCAAAAATTGAAAAAAAAAAAAAAAAATGCTATAACGTGAGGTCTAGTAGGATGTTATAAAAATGGCTTCTCACATGAAATGAACTGGGACTAGAGGTTGGTTTTGCCTAATAAATTTTGTTTTTTATTAGGGTCGTTGAAAAAAAGAGAAAAATCTAGAGTTTCAATCTTTTTCAGTATATTGCTTGATTTAAATTTGGATATTGATTAAGCTAGAGAAAATAAAAGAGAATTTGTCAAATTATGGCCGGTGGTCTTTCATCTTCAGATATATTTCCATTGGTAAAGTCATAAAGCCGTGATAATTAGCATAGAAACAATTGATAGCGTGTTGATAGACATATAATAATTAATTCGGCAAAGTGAAAATATTCCATTATGGAGATATGAAATTAATATGATAATCGTTTGAAATTTGATTCTTCAGGCAAGCACATGAGATGCAAAAAAAATGATGCTTCCAGTAGGAATGTCAAGAACGGTTATACTTACCCCTTCTGAATGTTATCATTTGTACTTTAGCAAGTAAGGTGTTTTAAATTCCTTGGTTTTATCTATTCAACTTTGCTGTAACTTCAAGAATGAAAAATAGTTCCAAATAAGATTTTCTAGCGATCGATGGCAATCTTTTTTAGAGTAATTCAAAGCAGTTCTACTGGAGTAATGAAAAATTAGCGTGTTTTGGGGCCAAACAGCTAAATATGTAACTTTGAAGAATGAGCTCCAACTTTGTTGGGAAACATTAATTGTTGATGAAATTCGTAAACATTTTGAAGGCACGTGACAAAATTTTTAATCTGCTTCTATAAGAAGAGATGAAGTGCATATAAAGTGAAATCGATTCACGTGTGAAATAGACTGGCATTTGGAATTGGAATACCATAATAAATATCGTTTCCAAGGTCGTAGTCGGAAAAGTGAAAAATGTAGAGTTAGGAGGACTTTTTCCATGTATATGGCAAGGGTTTTAAAACGGTGTCTGGCCATTTCATAAAAAACGATAAAAGAAAGGAATTTTTGCACAATATACACGGGCGAGTTAGGCCATAAGATATATTTTCGGGGGTAACGTCACTCCGGACCTTGATAATTATCATAAAACCAATTTTAGAAGCTTTGACTAAGGGGTGGTTTTAGTACCATAAATTTCAGATCCCCCCCTCCTAAAATATGGAGATGGTCTATTTGAGTGAGAAAATAGCATTGGTTGGCTAAAGAATTAAATCTAACCACCCCGTGCATACCCCTTCAAATGTGGACTCCCCAAAGTTAGCATTTACCCTCCCGAAACCCCTCCCGATAGTCGTAAAAATTGATATCCAACACAGAAAACCAAATGTTTTTTTATATACAGGAGACAATAGGCAAAACAGCAAAACAGTTGTTAATAGCAAACATACAGTTCAGGTAGAAAAATGCTGGGATTTAAGTCTATAATGTCATTTTGAAGGAGTCCAGTTAATAGTTTCTGTACAAAGCCCGTATACCGACAGTTCGTTCCGCTGGCTCAAAATTGTGTCCATGGTTTGACTGAAGTAATTCAGGGTCACCTCGCATTACAGGTAATGTTATTAAGATACAGCTTAAGATTGACTGCATATGAGTTCATTTGTAGTTTTTTGTGGTCTTTTATCAATTGGAACAAACCACTGAACTTTGGGAGGGAGACTGACGTGTCTCGAGCACAGCGAATCTCCAGGTAGAGCCATGTCAGTGGCTGCAACATATCAACTTCAGCAGCTAATATAAAAGGGCCTCCCATTCTGTTCAGTGTATGGAGGTTTTTGTTTCTTCAACGATCTACCACCACATTAGCAATCTCCTTGTCTTGCTTCTTCAATTCCGATTGCAATGTGTTCCACGCCAGCATGATTCCTTTCTTGATCATGCTGCCATAGTTCCTGAAAAACCCTGGTTGTCTTCGGTCAATGAGATCTGAAGACCTGTGCTGTAGGTGCACTCCCAAGCTGTTTGATACCCGCTCTTGACAGCTCATAGTTAAGAAAACCCACACTGCGCTCTGCATTCTCTTGATCCATTTGAGTGACAGAACTTTCTGCAGACGTCACAGTCTCCAAAGCTGAAGATATTGCCCTTCTGCTTCTGAAAGCTTGGAGATGATCATCTTCAGAAGCTTCATTACCTCAGGTTGGAATGAGGTTTCTACTCATTATACTCTGAATGCTGGAACCCTTCCTGAGAAACAAGCTTGTATGCTTGTCAGCCTGCAACAAGGTACAACTGTTGAAATGCTGGGATGATCTTGGTGTAGACGTGGTCAGAGACATGTATGGTTCAACCAGATGAAGTCCAAGGCGAGCACCTGCAGGGAATATAACCTTTAGGAAATCCAAGTCCAGAAAACACCTCACAATGCAGGCCAGATGATTGGTAACATTCCCATACTTCTGCAGATTGGATGCCACATCATCCAGATGGTACAGACTGATAGCGCAGGTCAGCATTAAGCGACTGAAACACTCATCCTTGAGATTGACAGACTTGTTTGATCGTGGGGCGGTGGAGGTCAAATTTATGCGACTTGTTCCATGATTTGTGATCAGTGTCATGATTGATGAGTCTAGTCGTGCAGTCCAGGGCTTATTCAGAGACATTCGTTGTTGCTGTTGTTGCATTCACAATGAAGTATGAGTAGATCTTGTCTCTACCCAGTGTTCTCTATTTCAGCCCATTCTTTGGTAATGACCCTGTTGAACATCAGAGTTGGGTGCACACTACAGAACAAAATGATCAGGAACGTGCTCCAGTTTATCCCCTTTGATATTGTGAGCTGTCTGGTTTGTGATCTCAAAGTCAATTTTCACGATCAGAGTTTTGGGTGCTAAGCCACTTGCTGCCTCCAGAACTTCTAGGACTGCCACCTTGAGAGCACCTAAGTTCTGGACTCCTTGTGGGCAGTAAGCTGTATTTTCCGTAAATGGTGATACCCTGAACAAAAATGTCCCAGCAACCTGCTTCTTTGACCCATCGTCAGGATAGGCAACCACAACTTGTTCGTCCGAGTTCATGATATCTTTGTCAATCTTATCTAGTGCCAACACATTAATGCTCTTGCCTGCATCCGTGACACTCCTAGATTTTGGCAGAGTGTCCAGATCAATGACCTCTGTTTCATGTGCCTTCCACTTTCTGCCAAACATGTGGTTTCCAACCGATGACGGCTGCTATAGCCTGTGCTTCACACATGTGGTAGCAGCTCTTCAGTTATCAACTGACTCATTTCTCAATTTGTCGCACTTTCTGATGCTCTCAGATATGCTGGTATTTTTTCGGCAGTTCATCACGGCTGGGTAACTAACTTTGGAGAACAAGCGGCGCTTTTTTGTCACCCATACTGGTACCTTCATAATTGGATGACTGCTCACTAAACTCAGATGAGGCAACTAGCTTGCTCAGCTCTCTGAGAGAATGATTTACTGTGAAGACAGTACATCATCCTCTGGGTTCTCTGATCTTGCAGAAAGTCCCAGTCCATGTAGGTCATTCTCATCCCATGTTTCTGTTCCACTTCTTGCGTATATTAGGATCCTGGCAGAAGGTATCAAAGACCTCGTGCTTGATTATTAAAGGTTTCTGCTCTCTTGACAAAACTGTGGTTTTGTGTTTGTTTCCGTGTCTGAACTAGTTACAAAGTCTCAATAGAGTTTCAGAATGTTTTTGTCTTGAGTGGATAGTGTAGAGGTTGCAAAAGAGCCCGTGTTCCTAAATAAGATCTGCAAGCAGCAAAGCTGCTTCAATCTTTGGAGCGATGAGCTTCAGCATGTTCAGTATGATATTTCCTGTCGGAAGCACCATTTAGTCCACACCACAGGGTGTCTTCCTTGAATGTGATCTTGTAGTGTCAGTTGCTTCAGCCTTTTGTTCACTATAAGGACCTGGAAAAGAAATATTATTAAAACAGTTGAACTGACGTTTTTGGTGGGAATTTGGTGACAACTTTCAAAGGCTATGTACAGTGGGGTTATTCTCAAATGAGAGGTCAAACGTTGGTATTTTCTGATTGACCAATACAGTTTCCATAAAGTGAGAGCGGTACTGCACAGGAAAAATCGCCTTGGAAGAATAACACCACTCCCTACTTTGAATGTGAGATAAAAATGAATTCTTCAAGCTTAAAATATCGTTCCAGAACACATGAAACTGGAGGACATTAAGAATACGATTCCCCAATTCATATTTCCCCTGCATGACCGACGGAAAAAAAATATAAAATAAATTGTTGCAGACAAAACAATTTCTATTAACGTTATTTATAGTATCTTGGGCATCTTTTCATTTGTTCTCTCAGCTGTATCCAAAATTCAGAAAACATTACAGAGGGTGAAAAAATTCCGTCTCGGAAAAAAATAAAGAATAGTTACAAGGGTAATTGAAGTAACGCGTAGCATAATATCGATTCGCAGGAAAAGAAGGCTAGTATTTGATGGATTTAAGCAAAAAGAGCATCGTTTGATTAGAAACGTAAACAACTTGGAAATTTAGACATATTAAGGATATTATTTTTATTTGTAAAACAAGGGCTTTAAATTGACATCTTGAGCCTCCTGATCAAATTTAAAAAGTGAATTATTTTCACAGTATGACTGTTCTTGTGGTATCATCATGCCAATTTATGAAAAAAAAAAAAAATCACTCCGAAAGGCAATTAAATCGTTTCAAAAGAAATTGCTTAAGTACTGATTATCAGATATTTATTAGAAGGGATAGATAAATAAATAGTCGTACCGAGATCTAAAATTTTTAAACATTTTTTGATTCCTCATAGACGCTGTTTTAATGTTTAAGATGGGTCTAAAAGCAATGGCTGTGCTGGGGTGTCGACCAGAACTGTTGTGTGTCGTGTTAAGATTTACTATATTTTAATTTTTCAGTTATTGTATTGGCTTTCTTTTGTATTCATCGTAGCCGTGACATCAAGCATAAAAAGTAGGGCCAATTATGAACTAGTCACCGCTGATAGCATTTACTTTGGAGGTAGTTCAAAGCTATTTTACAGGAGTGATGGCTGTATAAACTTATTTTTGACCGAAATCCATATATATGCAATTTCCATAAATGTACTCAAATATGACTGGGAAACAAGTTATTTCAAAAACTAAGACTTCTGAGGGTGAAAAAAATGACATTTAGGAAACAAAATTTAAATCGACAAGTGGGGGTGACCGAAATAAGCGAGAAACTTTGAATGAGAAAGGTTTTCATTTTTATCTGCAGTACAAGCACTGTAAGGTTTCATCAGGCCTCCAGACTGAATATAAAAGAAAAAGAACATTTGCACAATGAAATTTCGTTACAATATGTCACATTTCCTTAGGTAAAATGTCTCAGAACTGTGGTAACTCGTGAAAAGGATTATTGATGAGGTTTTGACATATGAAAATTATTAATAGTCTAAACACTATCGCAATACCGAGGTATATAATTAATGGACACTGACCACTACTTGGAGGTGGCCAGAATCAAGATCCAAGTAAGATGGAGAAACAGAAGGAGGGATGGACAGGAGGAAGAAGTAGTTGCAAGGAGAGTGGAAAGGTTACAAGAGGATAAGAAAAAGGCAGAATATAAGAGAGAAACGGAGGAACGATTGGGTGAATATGAATTGGAGCAGATGGGGGAAGTGAAAGGCGTGTGCAAGATATTCACAGAATAAATATGTGCAGTATGTGATGTGGTGTGTGGGGTGAAGCGAAGACGGAAGGAGTTGCAAAGAACAGCATGGTGGAATGAAGAGGTGAGACAGGCTGTGACACAAAAGCAGAAAGCGTACGATGAATGGATGAGAAATAGGGGCGTGGAAGAAGTTGAAAGGCGGGAGAGAGTTATATGTAGAAAGGTAGAGGTGAAAAGATTAGTAAGAGTAAGAAAAGAGTGGATGAGGAATTTGGAAGGAATTTGCGTGTAAAGTATAGGGACTAAGAAAATGTTTTAGAATGAGGTGGAGAGTAAGAGTGGCCGTGAAGTTAGCAGAGGAGAGATAAAAATGGTTACTAGTGGAGAAGGGAGAAAAAGTGAACAGATGGAGAGAACACTTCAAGGAATTGAACATAGAAAATGGAAGTAATGTGAGTATAAAAGGCTGGCGAATGGCTGGGAGAAGAACAGGAAGAAATTAGTAGGATAAAAGTTGTGGAAGCAATGAAGAAAGTCAAATTAGGGAAAGCCCCAGGAATTGATAGCGTGTGTGGTGAAATGCTGAAGCCTGGGGACGAGATAGTAGTAGAATGGATGTGGAAGATGCGCAGATTGGCCTGGGAGGAAGGTAGAGTCCCGGAGGATTGGAAGTCAGGTATAATTTTTTCCTAGTATAAAGAGGGGAAAAAGAAGTGTGTGGTAATCAGAGGGGCATTTGTCTTCCTAGTGTAATAGGAAAAGTGTATGGTAGGATATTTATTGACAGTTAGGGAGATAAGAGGAATTAGTTAAAGAATAGGGAGGCTTAAGGAAGGGAAGAGGTTGTGTAGATCGGGTATTCATTCTTGGATCTTTAGTGGAAAAGTTTCTAGAGAAGGGAAAGAAGTTGTATGCGGCCTTCATGGATTTGGAGAATGCATATATCAGGGTGGATAGACAAGGATTATGGAAGTGAAGCTTGGACGTTGTTCGAAGGACACAAGTCAAGAGTGAGAGCAGTGGAAATGGGTTATTTAAGAGGAGCCTGTGGAGTCACATGGAGAGACAGGCTGACAAATGAGGATATAAAGGAACATTGTGGTGTGGATGTGGATGTGATAGCAAGCGTTAGGAGGAACACACTGAGGTGGTTTGGCCATGTGGAGAGGATGGAGGGTGAGAGACTGACGAGGTGAGTGTGAGTGAGGTGGAGGGGGGGAGAGGGAAGGGGGGGGGCCGACGATGAGATGGAGGAATGGATTGGAGAGGTATATGAGAGAAGGGGGTGTGAGTTGGGAGCCGGGCAGTGAAATGGCGGGGGACAGGGTGACGTGGAGGCGAATTGTTTGTGGCCACCCCGTAGGGGATTAAGGCGTCTGGCAATGGATGGATGGATTGATTTTTTTCGGGTAATCAGTTGTAAGGGGAAAGGCTTCCCACTGAGTCTATCACGAGTCTATAGTAATGAAAATTTTAAATGATGTAAGCCGTCGTCCTCCCCCCCCCCCAACATTTCCATCACACAAGACCGGCGTGCTGACTGAAGGCGATTTGTCTGTGGCCACCCCGTACGGGATTAGGGCGTCTGGCAATAGACAGATAGATACTTTATTTTTCATGTCAGTATACATAGCTACAAAAAATGCTGGTTGAAGTAACACTGAACTATTGAATTTTTACGTTAGGAAAAGGGTCATTTGTTACTTTTCTTTTATTCTGAAGTGGTAACTTCAGGATAAATAAAATTGTACGTTTTGTTACGATAAAAGTATTTTTCATAGGAGTAATTCAAAACTATTATCCTTGAATGATGCTAAAAACCGCATAATTGAGAGCGAGAACACTAAATATGAAACATCCACAAATGTACCCTAAATTAGCTTGGAAACACTCCAAATTATATCTTAAATTCAGGAAACATTACTGTGGGTCAAAAATATCGACTAAAAAAAAAAAAAACTAAAGGATAAATCAGGCAACACGTAGAATGAAATATTCACATTTAACGAATGCTGGAATTTGAGGGGTTTAAGCCAAAGAGTTTCGTTTGATTATAGACTTGTAAAACATTTGGAAATTTAGAGATAAAACGGATATTATTTTTATCTGTGTAACTAGGGCTTTGAAGTAGATCTTGAGCCTCCTAATCAGATATGAAAGTGGAATATTTTCCCATTATGATGGTTCGTGTGATATCATTATCCATATTTACCAAGGTGAAATCAATCCGAAACGAGATAAATCGTTTAAAAAAAAATTGTTTAGTTTCAATTATCAGAGATATATTAGTAGGAAACAGAAAATAGCCGTACTGAGATACACAATTTAAAAACATTACTTGGTACCTCATATATGCAGATTTAATGTTCATGATGGGTCTAGAAAAAAACAGGTTACAGGAGCATTGACCTGATCCGTTGTGTCTGTCGTGTTGAGATTAATTGGATTTTCTATTTCCAATAAGTGAATTGACCTTTTATCTTTTTTTCTTAGCCGTGACTTCAAGGATAAAAATGAGTGAATTGTTTGGTAATTACGGCTGAGATCATGAGAGACATGTACAAACCTATTTCTGGGCAAATAGGTGTGTGTGTGTGTGTGTGTGTGTGTGTGTGTGTGTGTGTGTGTGTGTGTGTGTGTGTGTTTTAATAACAGAACGGAGGAAAGAAAAACAAATGAATAAAAAAATAATCCATACACCAGATTACTGGTGTCCTCTGTTCATAAAATGTCTGTAACAGCTAGACTTGAACAGCTGTGGGTTGATATCTGGAGGGTTACAACTCTGGGGAAGAGAGTTCCAGAGAGATGCAGTTCGGGGAATGAAAGAATTCTGATAGGCAGAAGTTCTGCAATATGGCTGTGCCATTCCAGTCATGAGCGCTACCAGATGCCCATGCAGCACGAGAGAATGCATGGAGAGGTGGCACCATGGACGCAACTTCGTCTGAACATTTCCCCCCCAAAATATCTGTAAAATAATGCAAGGGAGGCAACATTCCTTCTTATTTGCAAAGGAGGTAGTTTATAATGACATAGTTGTTAATATTTCTGACAGCTTTGTTCTGAATTTTGTCTTAATGCAACCTCTCCACATCCATTCCACAAGGGTGAGCAATATTCAAGCTGAGAGCGCACATGACTCTTATAAATTATAGCTAACTGCTCATCAGCGAAGAAGTTACGGACTCCGTACAATAATCCAAGTTTCTTTGAGGTGGTTCTGGCAAGTGATCTGACATGAGAGGTATAGCTGAGGTCATTGTTGAGACGCCAAGAATTTCAATACTTTTGGCAATGGGAATATTACCTTCAGGTAATGTACGAATCTGGCAATATCTGTCTATTAGTAAATTGTATATATTTAGTTTTACTTGCATTAAAAGAGACAAGGTTTTTATTATTTGTCATTAAAATCTCAAATCATCCAGATCAAAAGTATGACCCGAAACAAATGAGTTCCCTAATTTCCGAGAAGGGAGGGTTTGATAATGGTAAAGTGGTTCTATATGTTCGAACATCCTAATTTTCAGGTTTCGAATAGAACTCCCAATATAACCTGCATTACAGTAGTTAAACATGTTTCGGATTAAATCATTATGCCTAAAAAAGGATCCAATAATATATGAATTTGTAAAGATGAACCTGTGGATAAACTGCATTAAGCAGTTTATTTAATTCCATTCTGGTGAGAAAACTGCTGTGCCCATAGTAAGGGTGACGAATATGAAGAACTTGTTTGGGAACTAAAGACACAGGATTTGTGCAACCAAATAATTTATCTAAGAACTTATGCAAGGTACTTTAAAAAAGATGTGAAGGGTATTCATTATTCAAGAAATATGTTCTAAGCCTAGTACTTTCCAAATGGAATAAATTCTTATCCGAGGAAATTTTATAACACCTGAATAACAAAGTCTTAATGGAATTGAATTTAAAGACCCTGGGTACAAAAGACAAAAAAATAAGACCTAGTCCTTGAAAGGCACTCTTCCTATAAACAGATGTACTGAAACTAGAATCATGTCTATATTTTCCTCTGTTTCTACAGTGACTTCAATATTAGGGTGCTTATGATTAATGTAATTCAAAAAAATCATTTACATGATCAGACTGCCTAAATTACAAAAAAAAAGTCTTCAACACATCGACGGTGCAGCAATGGTTTAAACTGAGCAGGCCAATCTATTTCTTTGTCATCACGAGGTGTCAGGGCTTAAGCCCTGACACCTCATGATGACAAAGAAATACGTTAGTCAAGGTAGGACCCAAAGGAGAACTCATTGCAACTCCATGAACTTGTTTATAATAATTATTGTTAAACAAGAAAATGCAATCTTTGACGGCAAATTCAAGAAGAGATTTAAACTGTTTCTTGGTAAAATCTAGGAACTCGTCTGCATACAAAAGAGTTATCTGTACATATCTGTAGGGTCTCATTGAGGGGAATATTTGTAAACAAACTTTTTATATCAAAACTGGCTATATAAACCGTATGGGAGTAGCATATCTTCCTAATTTCTTGTGCAAAATCTGTCGAATTATGAACTGTATATTCATTATTTGTGAGAGGGCTAAGTATAGGTAGAATTTTGTAAGGTTGTAATTAAATGTACCAATAGCTGAAAGAATCGGTCTAATAGGATAGTCCATACAAAATACCAGGCACTGATCCAGATGCAAACAAATAGTCATATGTATCTGAAGTTATAACCTTATCTTTTAAGGTCCTTAAGTGTATGTTAAGTTTATCTGCCAATTTCAGAATACATGAAAGTGGATCAATATCTAACTTAACAAATATAGAAGTATCAGATAAAATACCTTGAACCTTTTCAACGTAAGCACTCATCCAAAATTACTACCCCTCTTCCCTTATCAGGCTTAGTAATAATGATGCTACTCTCCTGTTTCAGAGTTTAATACATTGAATTTTGCCAATTACATAGAGATTTTGAAAAATTATTGACATTCTTCACGTTTGCTAAGCTTTCTAATCCATAAATTCGTAAATACATCACCAGTATTTAGAGGAGAACATTTGGGTACTCCTAGACCGTGAAACTTTTTACCATGTGTTAATTTAGTCTTCTTAAGTC
This sequence comes from Coenobita brevimanus, assembly GCF_032717465.1. Taxonomy (NCBI): domain Eukaryota; kingdom Metazoa; phylum Arthropoda; class Malacostraca; order Decapoda; family Coenobitidae; genus Coenobita; species Coenobita brevimanus. The sequence goes on along the minus strand of NC_136998.1, from coordinate 22,389,196 downwards.
TCTTGTTAGTGTTGCAATTAATTTTGCGATGAGTACTTTAAAATCTAGCCAAGATACTTTAGTTTTGAATTTTGTTAGACAATTAAAATTAGGCTTCGTTATTCAGGTGTTATAATACTTCCTCGGATTGGAATTGTTCCATTTAGAACATATTTCTTGAATAATGGATACCCTTTGCATCTTTTTGAAAGTATCTTGCGTAAGTTCTTGGATAAATTATTTAGTTGCACAAATCCTGTCTTTAGTTCCCTAACAAGTTCTTCATATTAGTCTCCCTTATTATGGGAACAGCAGTTTTATCATTAGAAAGGAATTAAATAAACTGCTTAATGCAGTTTATTCACAGGTTTCATTTAGGTTCATCTTTACAAATTCATATACTATTGGATTCTTTTTTAGGTATAAGGATAGAATCCGAAATTTTTATGCTCTAGCACTGTGTACAAGTTTAATCGTTCCTACTGTAATGCAGGATGTTTTGGGAGTTCTATTCGAAACCTTAAAATTAGGATGTTCGAACACAAAGGCCTGTCATATAGAACCACTTTACCATTATCAAACCCACCCTTCTCGGAAATTAGGGAAATCATTTGTTTCGGGTCATACTTTTGATCTGGATGATTTTGAGATTTTAATAAATAATAAAACTAGTCTTAGAATAACGGAATCATTGTTTATACACGACTTAAAGTCTTCAATGAATACCTATGATTCTTCCATTAAATTATTTACCCACTGACTCCTTGTATTCTATTCAACCGTCTCATAAAGCTTAACCAAGTTTATATTTCCATAGACTTTTATCTACTGATCAGTGGCTTTGTGTGGTTCTCTCAGTGTGGACGTGTGTAGGTTCGATCTTCAGTAATTTTTTTTTTTTTTTGGTATATTTTTTAATTTACTTTGTACATAATTTATTGGTTTTATTATTTAGTGAATCAGGCGTTAATTGTTGCAACTTCATTTTTTAATTCATATTGTGAATATTTTACTTTTGTCTGATGATGGTGTTGGATTACCTCGAAACGTCACTATTGAAATAAATCGTGAGCAAGCCCAGTCCATTGTCTCCTTGTCCTTGTTTTCAGTTTCATATACGCCATCAGGTTCCCTACTGGATCCTCAGTAGTTATATATATATATATATATATATATATATATATATATATATATATATATATATATATATATATTGTTACGGAACAGACAAAGATAATGTACACTTTAAGTGAGAATACTAAAAATCACTACTGTCCCGTAAAGTTCCAGGTTCAAAACAAAAGAGTTAGGTAAAATTACAAGTTAAAGTTTAATGCTCAAACTAACAACAAAACATTCAGGACTCATAAGGATAATGTAATGGCAAAAAAAACAGGTTAAATATATGGGTAACTGCAATAGCCTCTATTAACACGAAATTAGCAAGAGTAAATATATCTAAGTCAGCCCTGACAAAATGAAAATACACTGGGTAATGCTCATTTAATGCAAGATAAATTATTACAGATACAAAACAATATTAAAACTGGCTGACAAAATGAATCCTACGTAAATTACAAAAAAAAACTCACTAGGCCTACAAATCAACACATGCTATACAGTACAAGGAAAAAATGCAATAACTTATACTCAAATTACACAGTTGCTAGATGGTTGGAGACTTCCGGAGCACTCACAATAATAACAGGGGAATGTGAACAAAATGAGGAGTAGATCTAAGTGGCAACGATGCAGAGACTGAGCTCATTATATAGGGGCCAGCAGAGCTTGATACAACTTGTAAGAAGGACGCGCAAATGAAGCCATGGGGACAAAGAGTTGACAATCCCGCTGTGAACAACAGAAAGGACGACTTTACTATAACGGTAGAAGGGGGGAACTGAGGCAGAAAACGCTCGTGATCAAATATGCAGCATACTGTGCGTTAAAATTACACAAAGGATGATGAAATCAAAGGCTATGTAACACCTCCCCACAAAGAAAAGAGAAATTTACAAAGGAAATTTCTTATTACTCTAAAACAATCTGTATATGGCATTACAGAACATGCAAAAGTCTTTCCTAATGTTACAAAACATATCTCCCTAGCACGTTCAGTCATAGGTACTTGCCAGTATCCCTTTAACAAATCAAACTTACTTATGTACCTAGCCTTTCCGATCTTGTCTATGCAATCTTCCACACGAGGGAGAGGGTAAGTGTCTGTTTTGGTGATCTGATTAACACGTCTGTAGTCGATGCAAAGCCGCTGTGACCCACCTGGCTTAGGGACTAGAGTGACAGGAGAACTCCACTCGCTCTGACAGGGCTCAATCATCTTGTGGTCCAACAGGTAGCCAAGCTCCTTCTGGATGAGAGGAACTTTCACTGGGTTCACACGGTAAGGAGGCAATTTAATTGGCTTTGCGTCTCCAACATCAACATCATGCATCAACACATTGGTTCTTCCTTGAGTGGCACGGAACACTTGCGGGTACTCCTGCAGTAATGCCGACAACTCCTGCCTTTCCTCGGGAGGTAGATGAGAAAGCTTAGTCTGGAGATAATTCATGATATCAGGATTCTTCCCCAAACTATCACTCAGGCTCATGCTGCATGGGAGAGCTTCACTTACAGACTCGGGTGGAACAGCTACAGTGCAGACTGGGTTATTTTCGTCCCGCCTGTGATATAACTTTAGCATGTTGATGTGACATAGTTGCTTGCTCTTTCTACGATCTGGTGTGGCGATGACATAGTTGACATCACTGAGTTTCTTCTCCACGAAATAAGGACCACTAAACTTGGCTTGAAGAGGTTGCCCATGCACCGGTAGCAGAATCAAAACCAGATCTCCTGGCTGAAAGTGGCGTAACCTGGACTTCTTATCATACCAAATCTTCATCTTCTCCTGAGCAGCTCCTAAATCTTCTCTCGCCAGCTGTAAAGCAGTGGACAGCCGTTCTTTGAACTTCATCACACTCCAGCAGGTTGACGTCATCTTCCTCCGACAGCCAGCATTCCTTGAGTAACTTAAGGGGTCCTCTTACTTCATGGCCAAACAGTAGTTCAAAAGGTGAGAAGCCCAGTGATTCATTTGGAGATTCTCTTGCGGCAAATACAACGAATGGAAGACCTTTATCCCAGTCTTTCTGATGTTCCAAACAGTATTTCTTGAGCATCGATTTGAGTGTTTGATGATATCTCTCCAACGCTCCTTGGGTCTGGGGATGGTAAGCTGAAGATGTGATCTGGGTGATGCCCAACTCTTTCAGAGACTGCTTGAAAACGTTTGACATGAAATTACTTCCCCGGTCTGACTGTACCTCCTTGGGCAGACCAAACTTTGTGAAGAACCCTAGCATTTCCTTAACCACGTTCTTTGATGAGATATTTCTAAGTGAAATGGCTTCAGGATAACGAGTAGCCATATCAATCAGGGTCAACACATAAGAAAATCCTGAAGAAGTCTTAGGAAGAGGACCCACAATATCCACCAACACACGGGTGAATGGCGCCTCAAAAGGAGGAATGGGAACTAGAGGAGCAACCTTTTCAGTCTGATTACACTTCCCCACAACTTGACAGGTGTGACAAGACTTACAATACCAGGAAACATCCCTGAAGATACCTGGTCAGTAGAAGTGTTTCAAAATGCGTGCCACAGTCTTCCTCACTCCAAGGTGTCCTGCCAAACTGGAATCATGAGCCACTCTAATGATATCCTGCCTACAAAAACGAGGGATGACAACTTGATGTACAACCTCCCATTCACAGTCGGCTGATGCTGTTGGGGTCTCCACTTCCTCATAAGTACTCCTGACTTTACATAATAACAAGTAGAAGCACCGGCTGACTCTTCTTCACTGTAAGCAGAGTTAGCTAGACCTTTCAACTCAGGGTCAGCAACCTGCAACTCAACCAACTCTTGACAAGACAAATTATCAACACTACGGGGTGCTGCCTCATCTGGTGAGTGGTCCAAATTAGCAAGAAAAGTGTCAGCTAGGATTACATCATTATCCTCTAAATCACCAGTAACTTTAGACTTAGCCCTAGTGACAGCACATGCAGGGAACACATCAGGGACATCACAATCCTGGGACGCAGCCACCGGCTCACTAGACAACTGAGGAGCTGGACACACTTGACTTCCACCAATATCATTTCCAAGTAAGAAAGTTACACCTGACATTGGGAGTGTCTCAACCAATCCAACCATAACGGAACCATTAACAAAACCAGACTCTAAATTCACTCTGCACAGAGGGACAGAAGTAATTATTCCCTACACCTTGTAAAATTACAGTTTCATCAGAGGAATTAACATTAGAGCCTAGAACACTGGTCAGCATAAGGGATTGGCAAGCACCTGTATCACGATATATTTTAACTGATTTCCTGTCATTACTGTCCAGAGGACTGACAAAACCATCAGACAGGAAATTAGCACATGAACTCTTGAGAGTGTCACCCACGTTACTGCTCAAAAGAGGAGATTCATCATGAGAATTTAAGTTACCCCTCAAAGCAGGTTCAGTTAACTCAGTTAAAGAATTATGGGAACTCTCAAGAGTGGACACTAGACCAATTGACTGAATATTTAAAGACTCCTTTTTGTTCACATCACGCTCTCCTGAAACATTTCTCCGTAGTATGACCAAGCTTACTACAATAAGTACATTTACTTTTCTGAAATCTAGAGGTGAAGCTGGTATTTACTTCCTGAGAAACATCATCTTTATTCTCTTTCCTGTTACCTGTACTCTGAGTAGAGGCAACGTACTTACTCTCAGCTTTCCCTTTTTCTCTAGAATATCTCTTGTGAGTGAGGACATATTCATCAGCTAACACTGCAGCATCAGACAAATTATCTATTCTTCTCTCATCAAGATATAGGCTTACATCTTTATAAATACACCTCTTGAAGTCCTCCAGCAAAATCATCTGCTTAAATTTACCAAAATCAGAATCCACATTCTTAGATTTTAACCACTGCTCTAACAGATCTTCTTTGATTTTTGGATACTCAACATGGGATTGCTTATCTTGCTTATAAGTTGTCCTAACTTTTACTCTATAGGCTTCAGGAACAAGCTCATAGGCCTTAAGAATCAAACTCTTAACTACATCATAATTATCAGATTGATCCTGAGGCAAAGATGCATAAGTTACTTGAGCTTTACCGGTGAGAACAGTTTGAAGGAGTACTGGCCAATACTTTTTGGGCCAATTAAAACCTGTAGCTACCCTCTCAAACAACTGAAAATACTTTGTTAAATCAGATTCATTAAAAGGAGGGACAAGTTTAACATTTTTAGCCACATCAAAATCATCAGAGCTAGATGATCCAGTTCCACCTTGTTCCATGCGATACTCATGGTCTGCCTGAATCCTGGCAAGTTCAACTTGTGCGTGTATCTGTGCCTCCTGAATACGATCCTGAGACTCCGCCTCCTTAGAATTTGCTTGAAATTCAGCCTCCTTAACACGAGACTCCGCCTCCTTAGCACGAGCATCCTGCAGGGCTAACTGTAACTTAGCTAATTCAATCTGCGTTTGCTCATTTGGAGGAGTTACATTAAACAAGCTTTCATTAATCATGTCAACAATTTGATCTTTAGAATGATGAGAGCGAACAGCAATTCCCAATTGTTGAGCAACAAGCTTAAGTTCATTCTTTGTTCTGTTTTCTACATCCAACACTGTTTGCACATTTGACAAAAAATCTTTGGCTTCATCAAGTGTAGTAATAGTAGACATCATGGATAAGTGTCACAAAATATCAAGCAATATCCTTATGATAATATCCTGAATATCCTGATATGAGGTCGCCAAATTTATGTTACGGAAGAGAGAAAGATAATGTTCCCTTTAAGTGAGAATACTAAAAATCACTACTGTCCCGTAAAGTTCCAGGTTCAAAACAAAAGAGGTAAAATTACAAGTTAAAGTTTAATGCTCAAACTAACAACAAAACATTCAGGACTCATAAGGATAATGTAATGGCAAAAAAAAAACAGGTTAAATATATGGTTAACTGCAATAGCCTCTATTAACACGAAATTAGCAAGAGTAAATATATCTAAGTCAGCCCTAATAAAATGAAAATACACTGGGTAATGCTCAGTTAATGCAAGATAAATTATTACAGATACAAAATAATATTAAAACTGGCTGACAAAATGAATCCTACATAAATTACAAAAAAAACCTCACTAGGCCTACAAATCAACACCTCATGCTATACAGTACAAGGAAAAAATGCAATAACAGTTATACTCAAATTACACAGCTGCTAGATGGTTGGAGACTTCCGGAGCACTCACAATAATAACAGGGGAGGACAGAAATGTGAACAAAATGAGGAGTAGATCTAAGTGGCAACGATGCAGAGACTGAGCTCATTATATAGGGGCCAGCAGAGCTTGATACAACTTGTAAGAAGGACGCGCAAATGAAGCCATGGGGACAAAGAGTTGACAATTCCGCTCTGAACAACAGAAAGGACGACTTACTCTACTATAACGGTAGAAGGGGGGAACTGAGGCAGAACACGCTCGTGATCAAACATGCAGCATACTGTGCGTTAAAATTACACAAAGGATGATGAAATCATAGGCTATGTAACAATATTGTTAATTGTTGCAATTTCATATATATATATATATATATATATATATATATATATATATATATATATATATATATATATATATATATATATATATATATATATATATATATATATATATATAATACCTAAACAATTTTCTTGTAAACGATATATTGCATTTCGGAGTGATTTTACCTTGGTATATATGGATAATGATATCACACGAACCGTCTTTTATATTTGATCAGAAGGCTCTAGAGCCCAATATGAAGCACTAGTTATAAAATTAAAAAAAATATCCGCTTACTTGTGAAAACAATTTAAAATTTTAGAAAATTTAAATTGTTTTCACGACAAGTATTCGAAACTGTTTGGGCAGAGACTCCTTAAATTGGTGCTGTTGGTACGCATGGTTAGGTATCGTTGGTGGTACTGCTAATAAACACATCAACGCCATTGTGTGACTGCAAACATCCATCGACTTTTAAATGGTGACAGTTCAGTAATATTCATACGTGTGTTAAAGACTATAACCCATTATACTCATTATATTGTGATAAATGCATCTTGGGAAACATAGTAATTGCGACGGGCAGAGTTGCCATGTTCGAATACTGACTGCGATGGGCTGAGTTGTCATGTTGGAATATAAATGAAGGAATGAATTCTCCGAGCTAGGCCTGTATTAGATCATATAGCCCTGATAGGGTGATGAGAGCGCTATACGCTCGAACTCTTTACTTCATGGTCTTGAGCTACGCACGCTATCATTGAGTCACCCAACCCCCCTTGAATATAAATGAAACATTATTAAACAGCATGAGAAATATATCCATCACAGGTCTTTATCACAGCTACAAATAGATTACCAATGCAGAGGTTGGTAATAGCCTATAGGGTCTACATATAGGACAATTTTAACCACACCATTATTTACATACTACCCGAATGTGGCGATATCTCGGTTTCGGAAGGTATTGGAGTGTTTCGTTACGTGAATGGCACAGCTTCATAGTAGGTGTCGCGTCGAATGAACAGAGGTCTGTATTTTACATACAATGTCCAGTATAAGAATGAATCTCGCATGTCACCTCCACAATACGTCTGGTGTATCAGTGGCATGGGTTTATACGCTGCTCTGGGGATTAGTTTGTTAGGTTAATTTACTGTCTTTACATTTCGTTTACCTCTACCTGTCTCTCTAATATTTTTGTGCCGTTCACATTATACTGGGGGTCATATATCTCCAAGTCATAATCAGAGATATTATATAAACACTTTCTCAAAATAAATCAGTTCTGGGATTCTTGTATACTATTTATCTAGAGTGATGATGGCCTTGTGCTGGCACTCGTGAAAGCATTACTGGTGAACCATAGAAAGGGTAACCGTGCCTATGTTAAAACTAGTCTTTGTAATCATTATAACATCAAATATATCTACATATGAAAAAGTGATTTGTATTACATTAGAAAGAAAACGGTATATACAATCCCAGGTCATATACAGGTGTATGGCAACCACTCCCCAGCATGCAGGTCTACCAATTTTGTTGCCGCTTCAAGCAACACGTGTCAGATACATCGTCCAATTTGTCAGAATGTATAGTACTTTTTTTTAAAGATAATTTTGGGAGCTACTGTACTGTATTCGTCTACCCTCCACCCTCCCCACATCCAAGGGTGACTCGTATTGTCTCAACCACTCTTCCATCATCCATTTGTCTTGGGAAATAATGGTTTTGTTATGATAACGAATAAAAACACACTACAATCTGCTTTAATCCATAGTATATTTATACACCACCATCTGAACGCAGTAGTATATTCATATGATGGTGAGGTCTTTAATCATACAGTTTATCATTTTGACGATCGTATCCAGTCAGTGTGTAACGTTAAACAGTCGGAAGCTATAAGTAGATGTTGTAGTGGTCGGTGGAGTGCCTCTTCCCGTACTCGACGTAATCACTTACTAAACAAACTCTATTACAGGTCATTACCATTAGTTACTACTAATACCCAATGTGTGAAGTGGAGGGATAGCATATACTGGTAATGACTATTGACGTATTGCTGATAAGTAAAACACATGATCAATATTATCTTGGTTATTGATGTCTTAATACATGATAACGGATAACGCTGGGCAACAGGAACTGGATGACAGCTTGTCTGCTGGTCAAGCCGAGTCCGAGGCCTGTGTAAAAATACAGGTTCTCTCTTCACCATGACATGGTTGCTGGCTTTACCAAAGTCAGTCAATATTTAGACGCCATTCATTGCTGCTGACAGTATTATAAGTACCAGGGTCAATTTCATACACAGGACAGCCAACAGCAGAGTGAGCCGCGTGGTGTGCTGACCCCGCGCACACCATACAACCAGGGTCAGATTACCAGGTATAGGCGAATTGGGCAACTGCCTTCCAGGCCATCCAGATTTCCAGAGCGGAATAAATATATGCTTTGGGCGTCCAAATAAGGGCCATCACCCATCAGGCCATCAAAAGAGGCCATTATAGGTCATGCCAACATTTCACTGGAAACGAAAAAAAAATCTGTTGCAAGCCAAAAGTCTGCAGTGCCTACCAGGGAACAGCATGGTTACTCTGGCGCTGCATACAACTAACCCCCTCCACCCCTTGCCTCAGCCACTTATCACCACTCACTCCAGCAAGAGACCCGCCACAACCTGATAATATCAGGAATATAACCTTGCCTTATATAGTTATAACTGCAATAGGTGTAATTTGCGATTCACACGTTTATAACACGACATATTTCGGAAAAGGTAACCAGTAACTAAATTGGCCGAATGGATGATCTGCATAGTAACCAAACCAACTTGTCTCGATTGCAGCTTACGTTAATCAACATTATCGTGCCATACAACAGATAATTCAGTTTATTCGTTTTCAGCGAGAACGTTTCCAACAAAGGTGTGACGGGTTACAGTTCACACTGGTCAATGTTGCTAACAGCAACGTAATAGACGTAGGGGTCAGGTTAACCTTATGATTATTTGCTCTTCAACTTGTGTCCCATGTTTGTTACTGCTTTCCTTTATCTCTGTGTGGCCATGGTTTTTCCCATTAACTATCGTCGGCTGAAACGTCAATTGCCACAGAGAGGGAAGGATGTTAAAATGGACAAACGTTTTGGTTACGCAAATATTTAATAAGGAATACTAACTGACTACCGGTATAGTTAAGAACACATTTTAAAACGATATGAAATTATGGGGTCAGACATTGGATTTATTTGATAATGGAATGTTGTGGGTAACCCTGTCAACACCGAGTAGGACCACCCACCACCTTTGCTATCGTCCTGCTCCAGTTGCCCTACAATAACATGTATAGTGACAATAGTGAATGTTTTACCAGAGATCTGGTGTTTTAGCCTGACTTACCCTTCACAGTTAAAGGCTACGCTCAAACTAATGTATTACAATTCGCTATTGCACTGCATATCTGATTGAATATAATTTAGAAAATAAGGTCTTACTGTGTATTGATCATTAAATGCTTATTTGCCATATCGTTAAACTATATCACTATTATATGGCGCAGTGGACAGTATTGAAATGCACACATTGGTGATAATAAAGACGTGTTTATTAGTATTGGTGGAACACACACACACACACACACTATACACTCCGGCCCATCTCCACATGCCACCACCACAACGTGTGACGGTCGGCTACCCCCCCACACACCACCAACCACTACACACATCACATAGATTCCGACTGTTTACTGTTACACATTGACTGGATACAACCGTCAAAATGATAAATTGCATGATTAAAGACCTCACCATCATATGAATATACTACTATATCACCCAGCGTTCAGATGGTGGTGTATAAATAACTATACTATGGATTAAAAGCAGTGTAATGTATTTTTATTCGTTATAACAAAACCATTATTTCCCAAGACAAATGGATGATGAAAGAGTGGCTGAGACAATACGAGTCGTGCACTTGGATGTGGGGAGGGTGGAGGGTAGACGAATGAATGGGAACGAGGGAGGGGGGGGGTGGAACTGGGAGTGCGGTGGTGCCACATATACCAACCTGCTCTCTGTTTTTGCTGGAGACTGTACCATATGGTTGGGAAATATTCATTCAGAATTGGCTTAAAATAACACGAACAGGAGCACAGGAGCACCGCTCATTGTGAAATAATTGTTCACCCTTGTGAAGATTTTTTTGATCGAGTGTACTCCGATATGCTAAGTTTATATTTTAGGAGTAAAGCATTAGAAAGGACACAGTATACACCCTAAGACAAAAGCAAAGCTTTCCGTGGGACAAGCAGACCAAGCGGCTGAAAGGTGAGGTAAAGAGGCATGATGCAATAAACGGAGGAAACAAAGGCTAACATTCCTTCAGGCTCACACTGCACTCACGTCCCTGGGGATTTTCATGGAGGGCTGAAGGGATTCACAGGTCGCAAGATTCACCTGGCCATACTTGAAAGAAAAAGAGAGAGTGTTGGGAGACGATACGAAATGAATGAGGCACTGTACGCTGGTATGCTACGTTTGAGAGACATTGAAAGGAGCGAAAAGCCAAGGGAAAATAAAAATGGAGTGATAGAAGGACAGTGGAAGTGGAGAGATAGCATATACCGGTAATGACTATTGACGTGGAACAAAGTATACGAGTCCTGGATTATGATAGAGGGACACACACACACACACACACACACACACACACACACACACACACACACACACACACAGCAGATTATTTTGTCCCTCCCTCCTCAGGTCACACACACGCTTGGCTGCCTTTCATTTTAATTTCCCTCTTCCCTGTGTATCATGAAATATATCACAACATCAGATCTTTTATCAGTACCCCTCCTATGTTTCCTTTTTTGGCTCGATTGATCGATCGAGAGAGAGAGAGTGAGAAACACCAGACAAGTGAAGATGTCTTTCCAGATTAGACGGTACACCTGCTGGTCATCATATGGACTCCTAACCTACCAATTTTGTTGCCGCTTCACGCAACACGTGTCAGATACATCGTCCATTGTGTCAGAATGTATAGTACTTTTTTTAAAGATACTTTTGGGAGCTACTGTACACTAAAATAGTTGGGAAACAATCCCAATTGAATTTAAATTTCAGTAAACATTAGTCTGGGTCAAAAAGTTTTGGATCAAAAACAATTAGTAACAATGATAAACTAGGTAACACGTAGGATGAAATAGATTCACGCTTAAAGAAGGCTGAAATTTGAAGGGCTTATACCAAATAGTTTCCTTTGGTTAGAGACGTGTAAAAAAAATGAAAATTTAGAGGTAAAACGGATATTATTTTTATCTTTATCATCAGGGCTTTAAAGAAGCGTCTTAAGCTTTCTTATCAAATTTAAAAAGTGGAATATTTTCACAGTATGATCGTGTGATATTTTCCCAGTTTAACAGTGTGAAATGAATCCGAATTGCGATAAATCGTTTGAAAACAAAAACGTTTAGGTATTAATTATCAGATACATATTAATAGGGAAAAGATAACCGTAGTGAAATATACAATTTAAAAATTACTTGGTTCCTCATTTTTGCAGGTTTATTGTTCATGATGGCCAAAAAAAAAAAAAAAATCAGAATGAAGGAGTGTTGACCTGAACTGTTGTGTCTATCTCTTTGAGATTAACTGGATTTTTTTTTTTTGATATTTTTTTTTACTTATTTAACTGAGACTACGGATAAATGGAGTGACAATTATGATCAAGTAACTTCTGGCAGATTCCGCTTTGAGGGAAGTTCAAAATTATTTTATTGTAAGTCTGGAAGTCCATAAATTTGATACTTCCACAAATGCTTTAAAACTTGATTGGAAAACAAAGCTCGACGACATTTCTGACATAAAAGCTCTCATTTAGGAAACAAATCTTTTATGAACAATGTTTTAATTGATATGGATGCCACCGAGAAAAGCTAGTCGACTGCAGAAAAAGCACTTTATAATTGCATCGTGCCTTCTCAGTAAATATAATAGAAAAAAGAATATTTGCACATTATGAAGGTTCGTGTTCCTTTATAAGCCACAGCTTCTAAGGTCAAATCCCTCAAAACTGTAATAACTCGTGAGAAGGTATAATGTTGAGGTTTTGACTGCAAAAATCACCTCGAAGTATAAAGTATGGCGACCCAGATTTATGTACTTAATTACCATTTATAACTTAATTATTCATTTCCGTAGACATAGCTACAAAAAATTCAGGTTGAAGGAGCACTTAATGAACTGCATAAATATCGTCTGGAGACCGTTTGGATTTTTATGTTAGGAAGAGTGTCATTTGTCTCGTTTATATTTGCAGAAGTAATCAAGAAAAAAAAATTGGTTTTTGTTTCGGTAAAAGCGTCCGCTTTAGGAGTAATTCAGTACTTCTATACAGAAACACAAAACCCGCAGGATTTAAGGCGAAAACACTATGTAATTTCCACAAATGAACTCTAAATTAGCTGGGAAACATTCACAATTACCTGAAATTGAAAAACCATATCTGAGGGAGATAAAATTCCCCCTCGAAAAAAAAAAAAATAATAATGACAATGTGGTAACATAGAATGAAATAGATTCGCTGGTAAAGATGGTTCTCTCTCGGATTTCTATTTGCAGAGCGTTGTGGTCGCCCCGGTCTTCCCAACGATTTAAGAGGCGCTTACCATCTGCAGACATGTATTAGGCTGACTTCAAGGAGAGGCGTACTGTCCCGAGTGGGCCTTTCGTGCTTCACATAGTGACTGGCCTGCGGGAGGAGGGAAGAGAGGCTAGCCCGAAGCTGGCAGCTGACGGGCATATACCAGGACCGGCCCGAGCGCTGCAGCGTCCTCTGCACTAAGAGGCAGAGTTCCTCTGCTTTTTCGGGGGACACACCCCGCGATCCCTCAGCTCCAAAGATTAGAGACGTGTAAAACCTCTAATTTTATAGATAAAATGTTTTCTCTATATCTGGGGCTTTGAAGTGGCAAATGGGGCCATCTGATCAAATGTTAACGAATATTTTATTTCCAGACATAATTAGGAAAATGTTATTACATAACCATAGTGAGATATATTATGGAAAAGCATTACTTGGTTCATTAATCCAAAGAAAATTAGGTAGCATGGGCTTTGACTAGAACTCTTGTCTGTCGTTTTTATATCGTGGATTTTTTATTTTCGACATTTTTTGTTTCCTTTCCGTGACCTCAAATCGAAAAAGAAGTGGCAATTGTGAACTAGATTCGGCTAAAAGCATCTGCTTTGGGGGTAGGTCAAAACTATTTTAATGGTGTGATATGCGTATAGACCTATATTTGGGCAGAATCGATAAATATGCAACTTCCACAAATGTACTGAAAGCTGAGTGGGAAACAGTTACTTCCAAAAGGCAGTCAATACTTATGTCGATAAAAAAATTACATTAATGAAATATAACAAGAAATCACTCGATGCGTTAATAGAGCTGTGTCACCGAAACAAGTGAGTAATTTCGAACGAGAAAGGCTTTCATTTTTTTTTTTCTGTACTTTCTAATTACTTCGACCCCCCTGATTGAATATAAAAGGAAAATATTACATTCCAACCTAAGCTAAATATCCTTAAGAAAAATCTCAGAGCTGTAATAACTCGTCAGAAGGAATAATGATGAGATTTTTTCAAGTAAAAATTAATACGAGAAAGTATAAACACTACGCAACACTGAGATAAAATTAACTACCATTTGTAACTTTATTAATCTCCGTAGACATAACTACAATAAAATGCAGGTTGAATGAACACTGAACTGTATTAATGTCGTGTGCAGATTGTTTGGATTGTCACTTTAGGTAAAACGTAATTTGTGTCTTTTATTTTAATTTGATATGTTAACGAGGAAAAAAAATAGTACAGGTAAGAAGAATCCTCATTAGTAGTAGTTCAAAACTTATACTTGAGTGTTCCCTAAAATCAGATAATTGAGAGCGAGGAAACTAAATACGCAGTTTCCACAAATTTACTCAAAATTAGCTGGGAAACTCGCAATTATCTAAAATTCAGAAAACATGAGGGAAAAAAAATTTCACATGGGAAAGAAATCATTAACAAGGATATATGAGGTAACACACAGGATGAAGTTTATTCATAGGGAAAGAAGTTTGGCTTTTGATGGGTTTAAGCCGAAAGAATTTCGTATATAGGAGTAAAAAAAAACTACAAAATTTGAGATAAATAGGATATTATTTTCATTTGTATAACGATGGCTGAAGCCCAATCAAATATAAAAGAATGGAATATTTTCGCAGTATGACTTCGTTTGAACTCATGATCCATATTAATCAAGGTAAAATCACTCTGAAAGACAATAAATCGTTTACAAGAATATTGTGTAGTTACTGGTTATCAGACGATAGGAAAAAGAAAATAGACCTGTACTAAGATACCTAATTGATAAACATTATTTCGTTCCTCATGAGTTGAATGAAAAAAAAAAAATTTCCGATTGTCGAGCTGAAATGTTTTCTGATTCCTCATACTCGCCGCTTTACTGTTCATAGTGGGATTTTTTTTTAAATCAGGTTTTCGGATCGTCGACCTGAAGTGCTGTTTCTGGCCTAATGAGATTGCCTGGATTTTTAATTTTCAATGATTTTTTTTTTATAAGCAATTTCCTCATTGATAAAAAGTAGTGGCAATTCAGAACTAGTTACGGCTGATAACAACAGATTTGGAGGTAGTTCGAAACTATTTTTTTTGAAGTAAAATTTTTTTCGTTGAAATAGCAAAATATGCAACTTCAACAAATGTACTCAAAATTGTTTGCAGAACA
This sequence comes from Coenobita brevimanus, assembly GCF_032717465.1. Classification (NCBI taxonomy): domain Eukaryota; kingdom Metazoa; phylum Arthropoda; class Malacostraca; order Decapoda; family Coenobitidae; genus Coenobita; species Coenobita brevimanus. The sequence continues at coordinate 22,373,782 of NC_136998.1, read as the reverse complement.
CTCCAAATTGGTCGTAAAATTAAATATTTCTGAGGGTGAAAAATCACCTTTAGGAAACAAAAACATAAATCGTCGGTCGCAAAAATTATCTGTGGGTGTGACTAAAGAATGAGATAAATGTCGAATAAGAAAGATTTTCGTTTCTTTCTGCGGCAGAAGCATTTTAGTGTTATGTCGGTCTAAAGAGTTAATATAAAATAGTTCGGAAACACTCCTAACTGAATCTAAAATTCAGAAAACATTAGTGTGGGTCAAAAAAAAAAAGGAAAAAAATCATTAAGAAGGATAAATAAGACAACAATTAGCATCAAATACTCACATTCAAAAAAGGCTTTAATTTGAGGGGATTAAACCAAGTAGTTTCGTTTGATTAGAGACATAGAATACAGGGAAATTTGGAGATTAAACGGATAGTATTTTTCATCTTTATCACTAGATCTTTAATGTGGCATCTTGAGCATCCTTATCAAATTTAAAAAGTGGAACATTTTCCCAGTATGACCGTGTGATATCATTTTACCCTTTTTTTCATGTGAAATTAAACCGAAATGTGATAGTTAAAGAGATTTGGTTAGGTATTAATTATGAGATATATATTAGTAGGGAAAACAATATAGCCGTAGTGAGATATAAGATTTAAACAATACTTGGTTCCTTGTATAAGAAGGTTTATTGTAAAAAATGGTCTAGAAAATAAATCAGAATCCGGAAGCTTTGACCTGAACTGTTTTGTCAGTCGTGTTGAGATTAGCTGGATTTTTTTTTTCCGATGATTTTTTTTTTTTTCATTTCTTTCAAACCGTGACCACCGATAAATGGAATGGATATTGTGAACTAATTACTACTTATAGCATCGGCTTTGGGGCAGTTAAAATCTGCTTTATTGGAATGATGGGTGTGTGAATTTATTTTGGAGCGAAATCACTAAATATCAAACCCACAAATATTCTCAAACTTGATTGGAAAACACATCCCATTCTTTCCGAATATCAGACGACATTTCTGACTTATAAACTCTCATTTAGGAAACATAACAGGAAATCAATTGACACAAAGAGAGCTAACATCTGAGTTTACGAACAATAAATTTCAATAGGAACGTTCGCGCGAAGAGGAAAATCTGTCAGACACCGCCAGAAACTGTCTCGTTTTCGTTTCTGCGGGCAAAAGGAGTCAGGTTATTTTCAGTGTTATTTTTCTGATCGATAATTACGTTATTGGTTAAGCTAATAGCTTTTAAAAAATCTAAATCACTCTTCCTTATGCTAATTCACCCAAAATATCACCGATAAAATAATATATTTGTATATTCTTTCCTAAGATTAGTACAATATTTGCCAAAAAGACGGTTGACTGTAAGAAGTAAAGAAGGCGTACTTGTACAAAAAAGGGCACATATGGTCTATCAATAGTTTAATATTTATTAAACTCTTAAATATTAAGGCGTACCGAAGCTTAGCGCTGCCAGACGTACGAAGATGTTACAGATGATGAGCAGATCAGCCAGTGAAGACAGACGGCTGTTTCCGTTTTCCCGGAAAACTTGTTTTACCGGAGGCAGCATATAAATATCGATTTTTTTTTTTAATTGAATTGTTTTATTCTTACTCATAGTGAGTTTAATTTGTTAGTATAAATTTTAACTAATTTCTGTTATTGGATAAAGATATACATAAATATTTTTATGCACCAGGCTGCAACCGCTGTGGTATATTTTTTTTTATATAATTACTTTTGTTTATGCTGCATTGACACAATACTGCTAAAAAGAGAAGAAATAGAATATTTATGCATTTTTACAACAAGCAAGAAGAGTGACAAATGACATTCAATTATATTTCTTTTTCCATCTGAAAAATTAAAATATTGTTGACATCTGGCATTTCTTCTGGCGATCGAACGCTCATATTGACGTGGGTTCAACCGGAAAAATAGAAATTTCGAATGATAAAAGTTATCATTTTTAACTGCAGTAGAAGCACTTTATAACTGCATCTAGCCTCCTGACAACAAAATTGACAAAGAATATTTGCTCATTATGAACGTTCTTGTTCCAAGATACGACACAGTTCCATAGGTAAAAGCTTTCAAAACTGTAATAACTCGAAAGAAGGAATATTGATGAGGTTTTGACTCTCAAAAATTTACTACGAGAAAGATTAAACTATCGCAATCCCGAGATATATATCTTTATTACTAATCTCCGTAGACACAGCTACAAAAATATTCAGGTTAATGGAGAACTGAATGAACTGCTTAAATATCATACGGAGAATGTTTGGATTTTTACGTTCGGAAGTGTCATTTGTAACTCATTTTCATTTGTTGAAGTAATCAAGGAAAAAAAAATTGGTACATATTTTGTTACGTTAAAAGCATCATAAAACCCGCAAAATTTAGGGCGCAGGCACTAAATATGTAATTTCCACCAATGAACACGAAATTAGCTGGGAAACATTCCCAATTACCTGAAATTGAGAACCATATCTGAGGGTGATAAAATTCCTCCTCGGAAAAAAAAAAATAGTAACAAGACTTAATGAGGAAACACGTACGATGAAATAGTCTCGCTCGGAATACTATATACAGAACGTTGTAATCGCCACGATCCTCGCAAGGATTTTCGAGGAGGTTACTTTGTGCAGACATGTATTAGTCTGACTTCGAGGAAAGGCATACAGTCCCAAGTAATCCTCTCGTGCTTCATATAGTGACTAGCCTGTGGGAGGAGAGATGGGAGGCGAGCCCGAAACCGGCAGCTCACAGACACACCTCAAGACCGGCCCGAAAGCTGCAATATCCACTGCACCTAAGGGCTTCTCTGCAGGCGGACCGACCCTGCAATCCCTCGGCTCCAAAGAGTTTCGTTTGATTAGGGACGTGTAAAACATGTAAATTTAGAGATAAAAAGGATATTTTCTCTAACTAAGGCTTTGAAATTGCATATTGGGCCTCCTAATCAAATTTTAAAAATAGAATGTTTTCATAGTATGATGCTTCGTGTGATCATTATCCATGTTTACTGCGGTAAAATCTCTCCGAAAGACAAATAGATAGTTTAAAATAAAATTGGTTAATTACTGATTTTCAGATGTATATAATTAGGAATACGTTATTACATAACCAAAGTGAGATATATTATGGAGAAACATTACTTGGTTTATGATTAGTAAAAAAAAAAAATTAGGTAGCATGGGCTTTGACTAGAACTGTTGTGTCTTGTGTTAAGATCGTGGATTTATTATTTTCGATATTTTTTGTTTCTTTCCTCTCCGTGACAACAAATAGAAAAAGGAGTTGCAATTGTGAACTAGTTTCGGTTGAGAGCATCCGCTTTGGGGGTAGTTGAAAACATTTTTAATGGAATGATACGCGATTAGACCTATATTTGGGCAGAATCGATAAATATGCAACTTCCACCAATGTACAGTCATAAGAAAAACTATCCTTACCCTTCAGAGATATGCACTATGACACAAGAACGATGTGTTGTGGAATCGCGGGACTGGAAAGTTTGTATCTCAAACCCGTCAATGTCGGCTATATGAGACAGATATTAGAATTTGTGCTAGATTTAATAAAAACTAATTAGATCGTTTGGACGTGCATAGAGAAAATACGCTGTATCCGGCAAAGAATTCATTAAATAAAATATAACCGAATGGTCTGAAATCGGCAACACACATGCGGACGGGTAATGAGTATGTGCACCCATGCCAGACGTATGATATTACTTCAGCCGATATAAGCCAAGTCAGTAAATTTCAGTGTAATAATGATATGTATTGCTATCTGCATATAATAAACTTTGAGTAGAAGGAAAATAATAAATAATTAGTCTAATTGCTTTAATATTTTGTATATCCACCCCTGCGTCCAAAAGAGCCTATAGATGCCTGAAGCATCCATCTGAATCATTTAACCACCCAACTAAAGCAAACAAATGAACTCGTACACCCCTGCTAGACTAAAAAAAAAAAAAAAAAAAAAAGGTCGATGCCTATAGATTGAATACCCTCCAAAATAATTTATTGTATTCTATAGATAAAAAGTTTTGAATAGTAGGAAAATAATAAACGTGCCGAGTTTCATTATTAATCCCCGGCGGGGCGCTCAGGGTAACGCAAACACGTCCTATATATTTCCCCGCAATATGGCTCATTCTTGCTCATTATTCCAACTCTTGTAATGGGATTGTGATATGGAAACACTAGCTAGGGGAGGGGCGAACAGCAGGGACCCATCCACATAGCCCATCGAACATTCCTGGGGGTAACGATACTTTTTCTAATGACTACTCAAAGTTGAGATTGAAAAACATTCCCAACATTCAGTAAATATTTCTGACGATAAATTGACATTGAAATATAACAAGAAATCTCGATGCGTTAAGATAGCTGTTGGTGTCACCGAATCAAGTGAGAAATTTAGAATGAGAAAGGCTTTCATTTTTGTCTGTGGTAGAAGCATTTTCAAATTACATCGAGCCCCCCTGATTGAATATAAAAGAAAAATAATACTTGCATATTATGAAAGCTCGTATTCCAACCTAAGCTACATATCCTTAGGTAAAATCTCAGAACTGTCAGAAGAAATAGATGAAATTTTTGCTGTCACGTAAAAATTAATACGAGAAGGAATAAACACTAGGCAATACCTAGATATAAAATTAAATACCATTTGTAACTTTGTCTCCGTGGAGATAGCTGCAATAAAATGCAGGTTGAATGAACTCTGAACTGTATTAATGTCGTTTGCAGAGTCTTTGGATTTTAACTTTAGGGAAAAGATCGTCATTTTTTTTATATGAAATGTTAACGGAAAAAAAAAAAATCCTCATTGGGAGTAGTTCAAAACTCATACTTGAGTAATCCCTAAAACCGCATAATTGAGGGCGAGGACACTAGATTCGCAATTTTCACAAATGTACTGAAAATAAGCTTGGAAACGTTCCCAATTGTATCTAAAATTTAGAAAACATGAGGGAAAAAAAATTCGCATCAGAAAAAGAAAAAAATCAGTAACAATGATAAATGAGTTAATGCGCAGGATGAAGTCTATCACAGGGAAAGAAGGCTGAAATTTGTTGTTTAAGAGAAAAAAAGTCGTATTTTGGTGTTAAAAAAAAAAAAATAGAGATAAAGCGGGTATTATTTTCATTTTTATAACCATGGCTTCAAAGTGGCCTCCTGAGCATCATAAGCATATATAAAAAAAAAATGGAATATTTTCGCAGTAAAACTGTTATCAAGGTAAAATCACCGTATGGTTTACAAGAATATTGTGTAGTTTCTGGTTATCAGGCTTTAGGAAAAAGAAACTTGAAAGCCTTACTGAGATATATAATTGATAAACATTACATGTTTCCTCATACTCGCCGCTTTACTGTTCATGATGGGAATATAAAAGAAAATCAGGTCGAATCGTCGACCTGAACTTGTTTTGGCCTAATGAGATTGCCTGGATAGTTAATTTTCGATCACTCACGGATACAAGTAGTGACAATTGAGAACTAGTTACGGCTGATAATATTAGATTTGGAGGTAGTTCGAAACTATTTTACGTAAGTGATGACTGTATGAATTTATTTTTGGTCGAAATATGCAACTTTAACAAATGCACTCAAAATTTTTTGCAAAACACTCCCAATTGTTTGTAGAACGAGACATTTCTGAGGGTGAAAAATCACATAGGAAACAAAAACATAAATCGTTGGACATTAGAGCTGTAGGTGTGACTAAAGAAAGAGAGAAATATCGAATAAGAAAGATTTTCATTTTAATCTGCGGCAGAAGCACTTTAATGTTATATCGATACTCAAGAATGAAAATAGAAGATAACGAATATTTGCACATTATGAAGGTTTGTGTTACAGCATAAGCTTCATTTCCTGTGATAACGCATGAAAAGCAATATTGATGAGGTTTTGACATATGAAAGTTTATAGAGATAGTACAAACACTATCACAATGTAGATGACATTAATTATAATTTTAACTTACTTTCTCATATCCACACACATAGCTATAAAAAAATGCAGGTCGAAGTAACACTGAATGAAATGTATTGTTCTCTGGAGATTGCATTTTAACGTAAGGAAGACTGTCATTTCCTATTTGTAATTTCATTTGAGTGATGGCTTCAGTATAAAAAAAAAATGGTTCAAGTTTGTAATGGTAAAAGAATTTTCTTCAGGAGTATTATAAAATTACTACACTGTACTGTAGTGATGCTAAAAACGCATAATTTATTGCGAAAAAATTATGCAACATCCGCAAATGTACACTAAAATAGTTCGGAAACAATCGTAATTGAATCTAAAATTCAGAAAACATTAGTGGGTCAAAAATATATAGATAAAAAACAATTAGTAACAAGGATAAATTCGGTGATTCAAACGTAAAGATGGCTGGAATTTGAGGGGCTTATACCAAATAGTTTCATTTGGTTAGAGACGTGTAAAACACATGAAAATTTAGATCTAAAACCGAGATTATTTTCATCTTTATCATTAGGGCATTTTCAGGATCCTGATCAAATCTAAAATGTTGAATATTTTCACAGTATGACTGTTCGTTTATCGTTTTCCTAGTTTAACTGTGAAATTAATCCGAATTGCGATAAATCGTTTGAAAACAAAATCGTTTAGGTATTAATTATCAGATATATAATAGTAGGGAAAAGAAAATAGCCGTAGTGAGATATACAATTTAAAAATTACTTGGTTCCTATATTTGCAGGTTTAAAAAAAGAAAATCAGAAAGAAGTGTTGACCTTTTCTGTTGTGTCTGTCGTGTTGAGATTAACTGGATTTTTTATTTTGGATGATTATTTATTTTTTCTTTTACATCCAATTGTTTGCAAAACTCAGACAATATTTCTGACTTAAAAGCTCTCATTTAGGGAACACAACAAGAAAACGATTGACACTTGACAGCTAGCATCTAAGGTGTTTATGACCAATGTTTTAATTGATGTGGCTGCCACCGATAAAAACTAGAAATTTCAAATGAGAAAGGTTATCATTTTTAACTGAGGAAGAATTTTATAATTGCATCGTGCCTCCTGAGTAAATATAAAAGAAAAAAGAATATTTGCACATTATGAAGGTTCGTGTTCCATGATAAGCCACAGTTCCTTAGGTCAGATCTCTCAAAACTATAATATCGCTTGAGAAAGTATATTGTCGAGCTTTTGACTCTCCAAAAATTACTACGAAAAGTATAAAGGATCGCTACTGTGATTTATGTACAGTCACGCGTACTAATTTCTGCTCAGGGGTTACCCCTTCCTTCCCTCCTCTACCCTGGACAGAGGGAAGGGAGGAATCGCGAATAAGTCTACCCCGCCTTCTGCCCCCAACTCCCCCACCCTCCACCTCCACCTGCCAGTTACTGATTAGACGCAAATTTTCTCATGTCCTGTAAACATGACTAAACTGTGGTCGCAGACGCTTTCAACGGCCAAGATTTGGACTATATTTTTAGAATAAATTATTACCGTATTGAACTGCATTCTCAGATAGAAAATATTCACCATCATTGTAATCCAGTGTCGTCCGCTGCACAATTCTGGGTTCCAGTGCTTACCTTTTCACTTCCCCCAGCTCTCTCTCTCTCTCTCTCTCTCTCTCTCTCTGAATTTACTTTTTCCACTTTATAAATTTATATAACTTTCTCTTTGCTTCTCTCCCCCTCTCCCCCTTCTCTCTCGTTCTTTGTCTTAAGTCTTCCCCGCCTCTCACCGCTCCCCTCCCCCCACCTTAGGCCTGATCAGCAGTCAGTTATACCGTCACCGCTCCTTCGTATATCGTGTGCAGGCAACATTCATCACACAGGTCAGACGTATGGAAAGATATATATATATATATATATATATATATATATATATATATATATATATATATATATATATATATATATATATATATATATATATATATATATATATATTGTATATTGTATATATATATATATATATATATATATATATATATATATATATATATATATAATTGTATTTCTCATTGTGCCAAGTTCAAATAGAGAACACCAGACCAATATTCGTAATTTTTATTAGAGTGACCATTCCACTTGACATAGCTGGGTAGCTGGACTTATAAACTGCACACACACATACACACACACACACACACACACACACACACACACACCGCTCGCTGGTGCAGTGGTAACGTTCTCGCTTGCCAACTGGTGGACGGGAGTTCGCGCCTCGCTCAGGTTGCGAAAAGTTTCACTGACGAAGTGGGTGGTTATTTTGCCCCTTGAGCAAGGGGACGGGTGTGTGCGTGTGTGAAGGAGGGTAAAAGCTGACGATCACGACCATCAAGTGATCCTGACCATTGAATGAGGAGTTTGACTGGGACAGGGAAGGTTTGGAGCCAGCAGATCCAGTTGTTAGAATGTGTAGTCGCCAGGCTCAGTGCAAAATTTAAGTCGTGTGTGTGTGTGTGTGTGTGTGTGTGTGTGTGTGTGTGTGTGTGTGCAGTTTATAAGCCCAGCTACCCAGCTATGTCAAGTGGATCGGTCACTAATAAAAATTACGAATATTGGTCTGGTGATCTTTATTTGAACTTGGCACATAATAAGAAGTACAATTATATATATATATATATATATATATATATATATATATATATATATATATATATATATATATATATATAATTGTGCCAAGTTCAAATAGAGAACACCAGACCAATATTCGTAATATATATATATATATATATATATATATATATATATATATATATATATATATATATGTATTATTATATATATATATATATATATATATATATATATATATATATATATATATATATATATATATATATATATATATATATTATTATTACCCTTCCCTCTGTCCAGGGTAAAGGGGGGAAGGAAGGGGTAACCCCTGAGCAGAAATTAGTACGCGTGACTACTTAATTACCATTTATAACTTTATTCATCTCCGTAGACATAGCTACAAAAAATGAAGGTTGAAGGAGCACTTAATGAACTGCATAAATATCCTCTGGAGACCCTTTGGATTTTCATTTGTTGAAGTAATCAGGAAAAAAAATGGTATTTGTTCCGGTAAAAGCATCCGCTTTACGGGTAATTCAGCTCTATTATACTGAAACACAAAACCCGAAGATTTTACGGCGAAGACATTAAATATGTAATTTCCACCAATGAACTCTAAATAGATGGGAAACATTCCCAATTACCTGAAAATCAGAAATCATATCTGAGATAAAATTCCTCCTCGGAAAAAAAAAATAGTAATGACAAAGAGGTAACACAGAATGTAATAGATTCACACGTAAAGATGGTTCTTTCTCGGATTACTATATCCAAGCAACGATTTAAGAGCCGGTTTTCATCTGCCGACATGTATTAGGCTGACTTCGAGGTGATGCGTACTGTTCCGAGTGGGCCTTTCGTGCTTCAAAGAGTGACTGGCCTGCGGGAGGAGGGAAGTGAGGCGAGCCCGAAGACGGCAGGTGACGGGCATATTCCAGGACCGGCCCGAGCGCTGCAGCGTCCTCTTCTTTTTCGGGGGGCCGACCCCGCGATCCCTCGGCTCCAAAGAGTTTCATTTCATTAGAGACGGGTAAACCCTCGAATTTTATAGATAAAATGTTTTCTTTATATCTAGGGCTTTGAAGTGGCAAATTGGGCCACCTGATCAAATTTAAAAAATTGAATGTTTTCATAGTATGATTGGTCGTGTGATCATTATACATATTGACCACGTTAAAATCACACGGAAAAGTAATAGATGTTAAAATAATATTGTTTAGGTACAGATTTTCAGATATATATAATTAGGAAAATGTTATTACTTAGCCATAGTTTTATATATTATGGAAAAACATTACATAGTACATTAGTCCAAAAAAATTAGGTAGAATGGGCTCTTATGTCTGTCGTGCTTATCGTGGATTTTTTTTTCTTTATTCTTAGTTTGTTTCCTATACGTGACCTCAAATCGAAAAACGAGTGGCAATTGTGAACTAGATTCGGCTAAAAGCATCCGCTTTGGGGGCAGGTCAAAACTATTTTAATGGTGTGATTTGCGTATAGACCTATATTTGGGCAGAATCGACAAATATGCAACTTCCACAAATGTACTGAAAGTTGAGACGGAAACAGTTTCTTCCAAAAGTCAGTCAATATTTCTGACATTAAATATAAAAAGAAATCACTCCATGCGTTCAGTCACCGAAACAAGTGAGAAATTTCGAATCAGAAAGGCTTCATTTTTGTCTGTGGTAGAGGCACATCGAGCCCCCCTGATTGAATATAAAAGAAAAATAATACTTCCATATTATGAAAGCTCGTGTTCCAACAAAAGCTATGTATCCTTAGGTAAAATATCAGAACTGCAATAACTCGTCAAAAGGAATAATGATGAGATTTTGACACGTAAAAATTAATACGAGAAAGTATAAACACTACGCAATACCGAGATATAAATTAACTACCATTTGTAATTTTATTCATTTCCGTAAACATTACAATAAAACGTTGGTTGAATGAACACTGAACTGTAGTATTGTCGTGTGCAGATTGTTTGCATTTTCACTTTACTCGAAAGGTCATTTGTGTCTTATTTTGATTTTATATGTTAAGGAAAAAAAATAGTACAGGTAAAAAGAATCCTCATTATTAGTAGTTCAAAACTCTTATACTTCAGTGTTCCCTAAAATCTGATAATTGAGAGCGAGGAAACTAAATACGCAGTTTCCACAAATTTACTCAAAATTAGCTTGGAAACTTTCGCAATTGTATCTAAAACTCAGAAAACATTTGTGGGAAAAGAATGTCGCATGTGAAAAAAATTCAGTAAAAGATAAATGAAGTAAAACGCAGAATGGTCTATTCTTAGGGAAAGAAGGCTGGCATTTGATGGGTTTCAGCCGAAAGAATTTCGTATATGGGGGTAAAAAAAAAAAAAATAGATTTTTCTTTGTACAACTAGGGCTTCAAAGTGGCCTCTAGCCTCATAATCATGTATAAAAGAATGGAATATTTTCGCATTATGTTCGTTTGACATCATGATCAAGGTAAAAATTACTCCGAAGACAATAAATCGTTTAGAAGAATATTGTGTAGTTACTGGTTATCAGACGAGAGCAAAAACAAAATACAGAGTCGAACTGAGATACATAATTGATAAACATTGAACTGTTGAACTGTTGGTTCTGCTTCCATATACACGCCGCTTTACTGTTCATGATGGGAGTAGAAAAAAATCAGGTTGTCGGATCGTCGACCTGAACTGTTTTTTCTGGCCTAATGAGATTGCTTAGATTTTTAATTTCCGATTACTTTTTTTTTGTTTAATTCATTAGCAGTTTCCTTATGGATAAAAAGTAGTGGCAATTGAGAACTAGTTACGGCTGATAACCTCAGATTTGGAGGTAGTTCGAAACTATTTTTCTGGTGGTATAATTTTTTTTTTCGTCGAAATTGCAAAATATGCAACTTTAATAAACGTACTCAAAATTGTTTGGAGAACAATCCCAATTGATTGTAAAAGTTAGGAGACATTTCTGAGGGTAAAAAATCACATTTTGGAAATAAAAAAATAAATCTTTGGACACAAAGAGATCTGTGGGTGTTACTAAAGAGAGAAACGTCGAATGAGAAAGGTTTTCATTTGTCTTTGTTATATCGATCCTCGAGAGTGAATATAAAAGATAAAGAATATTTGCACATTATGAAGGTTCGTGTTACAATATAGCTTCATTTCCTTAAGTACATTTTTCATGCGATATCACAACGCATGAAAAATAATATCGATTAGGTTTTGACATGAAAATTTATCGAGATAGTACAAACACCATTAGAATAAAGATGACAATTATTTACCATTTGTAACTTTCTCATAGCTACAAAAAAATGCAGGTTGAAATAACACTGAATGAAATGTATTGTTGTCTGGTGATTGTTTGGATTTTTACTTCAGGAAGACCGTCATTTGCTACTTGTATTTTCATTTGACTAAAGGCTTTAGTATAAAAATAAAATGGTGTGTTTTGTAATGGTAAAATAATTTTCTTTCAGAGAAATATAAAATTATTACTATACTTTAGCATAAATTAGCGCGAGAACACTATGCAACATCCGCAAATGTACACCAAAATAGGTGGGAAGCAATCCCAATTGAATCTAAAATTCAGATATCATTGCTGTGGGTCAAAAAATTTTGGATAAAAAAAATCAACACGTTGGACAGAACAGAATCACACCTAGAGAAACCTTCAATTTGAGGGGTTTATACCAATAGTTTTGTTTGGTTAGAGACATGTAAAACACATGAAAATGTAGAGGTAATACGGATATTTTTATCTTTTTCAATAGGGTTTTTAAGTGGTATCTTGAACCTCGATCAAATTTAAAAAGTGGAATATTTTCCTAGTATGACTGTTCGTGTGATATCATTATCCCAATTTAACAGTGTCGAATTAATCCGAAATGCGATAAATTGTTACACTTTGCCATAATAAATAAAAGTGGTTAAGCTTTAATTATCAGATTTATATTAGTAGGGAAAAGAGAATAGCCGCAGTGAGATATACAATTTAAACATTACTTAGTTCCTCGAATATGCAGGTTGATGTTAATAATGGTCGAAAAAGAAAATCAGAATGCAGAAGCGTTGACCTGAACTGCTGTGTCTGCCTTGTGTAGATTAGCTGGATTTTTTCATTTTGGATGTCTTTTATTTTTCCTTCTTTCTTTAACCGTGACTTCACGGATAAATGGAGTGAAAATTGTGATCTAATTACTACAGATAGCATCGGCTTTGAGGCAGTTCAAAACTATTCTATTGGAATGCTAACTGTATGAATTTATTTTGGGGCGAAATCGCTAAATGTCAAACCGACATATGTTCTCAAACTTGATTGGAAATCATCTAATTCTTTCCAAAACTTAGACGACATTTCTGACAACCACTCATTTAGTGAAATCAAGAAATCGTGTTCCACCGGGAAAAGCTAAAAATTTTGAATGAGAAAAGTTATCATTTTTAACTGCAGTAGAAGCACTTTATGATTGCATCGGGCCTCTTGACTGAACACAAAAGAAAAAGAATATTTGCTCATTATGAACGTGTTCAAAGATAAGCCACAGTTCCTTAGGTAAAATCTCTCAGAACTGTAATAACTCGTGAGAAGGAATATTGATAAGGTTTTGACTCAAAAATTTACTACGAGAAAGTATAAACTATCGCAATACTGAGATAAATAATTATTACTCATATCCGTAGACATACCTACAAAAATAAAAAATAAAAAATGGAGCTTGAGGTAACACTGAATGAAGTGTATAAATATCGTCTAGAGACTTTTTGGACTTTTACGTTAGGAAGAGTGTGATTTGTGACTCATTTTCATTTGTAGAATGAGAAAAATAAATGGTACAAGTTTTGTTACGGTAGAAGCATCCGCTTTAGCAGTAATTCAGTACTTTTATAAACAAAAACTGCAGATAGGGCGATGACATTAAATATGCAATTTCCACCAATGATCTCTAAATTAGCTGGGAAACAATCTCAATTACCTGAAATTCAGAAACAATATCTGAGGGTGATAAAATTCCGCCTCGGAAAAAAAAAATTAGTAACAAGACAATAAGGTAACACGTATGATGAAATATTCACAGGTAAAGAAGGTTCTCGCTCGGATTACTATATGCAAAACGTTATAGTCGCCCCGCTCCTCGCAAGGATTTTCGAAGCGGTCGCCTTCTGCCGAAATGTATTAGGTCTTTATTTGCGCAGGTTGACCTCGAGGTGAAGCGAACAGTCCCGAGTAGGCCTCTCGTGACTGGCCTGTGGGAGGAGGGAGGAGAGTCGAGCCCGGAGACGGCAGCTCACAGGCACACCTCAAGGCCGGCCTGAACGCTGCAGCGTCCACCGTACCTGAGGACAGAGTTACTCTTCTCTGCAGTGGGACCGACCCCGCAATCCCTCGGATCGAAAGTTTCGTTTGACTGGAGACGTGGAAATCCTGTACATTTAGAAATAAAAGGGATATTTTCTGTATTACTAGGGCATTGAAGTGGCATATGGGGCCTCCTGATCATATTTAAAAAATGGAATGTTTTCATAATGTGATGGTTTGTGTGATCATTATCCATATTTACCACGGTAAAATCACGGCGAAAGACAAAGAGATCGTTTTAAATAAAATTGGTAAGGTACTGGTTTTCAGATATAATTAAGAAAATGTAAATACATGACTGTACTCAGCTATGAAATTTAAAAACCTTACTTGGTTCCTCCTATATGCAGGTTTATTGTTCATGACTGGTCTAAAAGAAAATGAGTTTGCAGGGGCCTTGACCTGAACTGTTGTGTTTGTCGTGTTTAGATTAAGTGGATTTTTTATTTTCGATGTCTTTTTTTTTTTTTGCTTGTTTCGTAGCCGTGACTTCATGAATATATAAAGGAGTTGCAATTGTGAACTAGTTACGGCTGAGAGCATCCGCTTTGGGGACAATTCAAAACCATTTTAATGGAGTGATATCTGTTTAAACCTATATTCGGGCAAAATCGATAAATCTGCAACTTCCACAAATGCACTCAAAATTGATTTAGAAACACATTTACTTCCAAACCCAGTAAACATTTCTAAAGATGAAAAAATTACATTACGATGCGTTAATAGAGCTGTGGGTGTCACGGAAACAAGCGAGAAATGTCGAATGAGAAAGGTGCTTATATCGAGCCCCCTGATTGAATATAAAAGAAAATTAATATTTGCATATAATGAACGTTAGTGTTCCAAGATAAGCTACATATCCTTAGCTAAAATCTCAGAAATGTAATAACTTGTCAAAAAGAATAATGATGAGCTTTTGACTCATAGAAATTAATTCGAGAAAATATAAACACTACGCAATACGGAGATATAAAATTAACTAATAATTGTTAGTTTATTCATCTTCGTAGACATTAGTATAATAAAATGCAGGTTGAATGAACACTGAACTGTATTAATGTCGTGTGAAGGTTATTTGGATTTTCACTTTAGGCTAAGAGTCATTTGTGTCTTTTATTATCATTTGAAATGTTAACTTGTGGAAATAAATCGTACAGTTGTTCAAAACGATTATACTTGAGTGATCCCTTGAACCGCAAAATTGAGGGCGAGAATACTAAATAAGCAATTTCCACAAATATACCCAAATTAGCTTGGAAACGTTCCCAATTGTATCTAAAATTCAGAAAACATTTGATGGAGAAAAAATTTCCTATCGGAAAAAAAATCAGTAATAAGGATAAATGAGGTAACACGCAGGATGAAGTCTATTCACAGGGAAAGACGGCTGGCATTTGATGGGTTTAAGCAGTTTTGTATATTGGAGTCATAACGACTTTAAAAAATAGAGATAAAGCGGATATTTGTTATTTGTGTAACTATGGCTTCAAAGTGGCCTCAAGCCGCCTAATCATATTTTAAAAAATTGAATATTTTCGCAGAATGACCGTTCGTTTTACATCATGTTGCATGTTTATCTAGGTAAAATCACTCCGAGAGGCAATAAATCGTTTACAAGAATGTTGGGTAGTTACTGGTTATCAGACGTTAGGAAAAAGAAACTACAAAGCCGTACTGAGGTATGTAATTGATAAACATTACTTGGTTCCTCATACGCGCAGCTTTGCTGTTCATGGAAAAAAAAAAAAAAAAAAAAAGTTTTCGGAGTGTCTACCTGAACTTTTGTTTCGGGCCAAATCAGATTGCCTGGATTTCCGATGTTTTTTTTTTTTTTTTTTTTTTACTTTTAGCTGATTCTTCACAGATAAAAAGTAGTGGCAAGTGTGAAATAGTTACGGCTGATAGCATAAGATTTGGAGGTAGTTCGAAACTATTTTACTGAAGTGGTGGCTGCATAAACTTTACTTTTTGGTCGAAATTGCAAAATATGCAACTCTAACAAATATACTCAAAATTGTTTGCAGAACACCCAAATATTTATAAAACTTACGAGACATTTCTGAGGGTGAAAAAATCACATTTAGGGAACAAAAACATAAATCGATGGACACTTAAAGAGAGCTGTGGGGTTGACTTAAAAAAGAGAAAAACTTCGAATGAGAAATATTTTCATTTTAATCTGCGGCAGAAGCACTTTAATGTTATATCGATCCTCAAGAGTGAATATAAAAGATAAAGAATATTTGCACATTATGATGGTCCGTGTTACAGCATAAGCTTCATTTCCTTAGGAAATATCTCTCAGAACTGTGATAACGCATGAAAATGAATATTGAAGAGGTTTTGGCATGAAAATTTATGGAGATAATACAAACACTCGCAATAAAGACGACATATAATCAATTACTATTTGTAACTTACTTTCTCATGTCCTTATACATAGCTACAAAAAAATGCAGGTTGAAATAACTGAATTAAATGTATTGTTGTCTGGAGATTTTTTAATTTTTTTTCCGTTAAGAAAACCGTCATTTGCTACTTGTATTTTCATTTGAGTGATGTCTTTAGTATAAAAAAAAAAAAAAAATGGTGCACGTCATGTAATGATAAAAGAATTTTATTTACGAGTAATTCAAAATTATTACAGTATACTTTAATGATGATAAAAACGCATAATTTACGGCGAAAACACTATGCAACATCCAGAAGAGCACACTAAAATAGGTGGGAAGTATTTCCAATTGAGACTAAAATTCAGAAAACATTAATATAGGAAAAAAAAATTGGATTACAAGAAACTCAGAAACAAGGACAAATTGGGTAAAAAGTAAGATGAAACTGATTCACATTTAAAGAAGGCTGGAATTTGAAGGGCTTAAACCAAGTAGTATAGTTTGATTAGAGACTTGTAAATCACATGGAAATATAGAGATAAGACGGATATTATTTTTATCTTTATCACCAGCTGGTATGGATTCATTCATACCAAGTCAACAATTCACTAAAAGATCGAACTCTCCAAAATGTTTTGATAGCAACTGTGCCAGAGCAACAGCCCAAAAGTCATCAGCATATAACTATTACTTGAAATCAAAAACATCTGAATCACTCTCTCAATTTGAAATTGCTTGAAATCATGCAAAAGCTGTAATAAATCTTGCTAAATCAAACTTTCTTCAAAACCAAGCATTAAAACTACTTAACAACCCTAATGACAATAGAATATTCTGGTCAACTCCCAATTCTTTCAATAATAACTTTAACAAGTCATCATCCATTCCCCCACTAAAATCTCCAGATGGCAACTTTAAAAATGACCCGCGTGGGAAAGCAGATATCTTTGCCAGTACATTTGCCAGAAATTCTACCTTAGAGGAAGCCAACCAGAACGTCCCAGCACTAGAACTTGCCTCTCCCGACACTGTTCCACTTAAGATACAGACAAGGTACGTGAAATCCATCCTAGACAATTTACCTACCAACAAAGCTCCAGGCCCAGATGGAATCCCGCCAATTGTTTTGAAAAAGTGTTCCGCAGAACTTGCCTCCGTACTTGCAAAATTATTCAGACTATGCATACGTACTTCTTCATTCCCTGATTCATGGAAAGAAGCCTATATCCACCCAATTCCAAAGAAATGAAGTCCCTCTGACCCCTCTGATTACAAAGCAATAGCTGTCATATCGTCTCTTGGTAAGGTTTTTGAAACTGTAATTAGTAAGCACATAGTTAAACGTCTTGAATCCAACAACTTAATTAGTGATAGACAATATGGTTTTCGCCACGAAAGATCCACCATTGACATACTCAATCTCTTGACTCATACCATCCATTAATCAGTTGACCTACATGGTGAAACTCATGCAGTAGCCCTGGATATTTCTAAAGCTTTCGACAGAGTGTGGCACCGTTCCCTGTACTAAACTCTTTTGTTCCTTTGATTTCCTCATATCTCAGCAATAGAGAAGTAAGAGTTAAAGTAAATCACGTATATTCCACTTTCCACTCAGTTAACGCCGGCGTGCCGCAGGGATCAGTTCTGGCACCAACCCTGTTCCTTGTTCATATTAATGATCTCTTATCTGTCACCCACAATCCCATCCATTCATATGCAGATGACTCAACACTTCATAGTTCATTCACACTCAGACATCCATTTGCAAAGTACGATATCTCTAACTCTCACCTCAGTGCAGCCATCTCTTTAAATCAAGACATCCACGATCAGTGAATGGGGACAAAACAACCTTGACTCATTTATTTCTAGTAAAACTAAATATCAATTTACTAATAGGCAGGTATTGCCAGAATCGTATATTACCTTCAGTGCTACAAATATTCCCATTTCCAAAGTATTGAAATTCTCGGCGTCTCGCTTAACAATGCCCTCAGCTGGACCTCTCATGTCAGATCACTTGCTAAAACCGCCTCAAAGAAACTTGGATTATCGTACAGAGTCCGTAACTTCTTCATTTACGAGCAGCTAGTTATAATTTATGTCGTACACCCACCCACCAAAGTTTCTGTACCCTCGCTTGGTGGAAGGAAGTATAAGTTAGAATTAGAGGGAAGGCAAACCGTGAGTGGTAGTTTGGAATTGAGCTACGAGGCGAATAGTGAAAAACCTAATGACACTGGATTCGAGACATTTCCATGCTATTCACCTGCAAAACATTTTGTTTGTAATATACATAGCATAATATATTATAACATAGACCCATCTGTTTCGGATCCTCATCATACAAATGAAGCACCAAGCCAGTAGTATATCAACTGCAACTGGTCATTTTCACTGCAGTGATAATTTTTATGAATAGGTTATTCGTGGATTGTCTATAGCTGTGATATAGAATGATTGTGAATTTAATGCTGATTTCCATAGTATATGTGCGGGTGGTTATAAATGTTGCAATTATTTTATGTGGACAAATGATCCACACTGTGATGTGCAGCGGAGAGCATTCACCAATATTTTACTATAACCAGATGAAATTAGATGCTAAGAATTCAGACTATTATGGGACAACGACGATGGAGCTGTGGTATCATGCTACGCACGTAATCCAGGCCTTAACTGTTGCTTCACCTCATACGGGCATTATTTTCCTTCTGTCTCTGCCTCTGTGATTACTCTTACTTCCCGGTATCCTCGTACTGCGAGCCGTCATTGTGTGTCTAAGTTCCCTCAAAATACTACTACTGCTACTCCAACTACTAATCCACTGTAAATACAGATGATTGTCCTTATGTCTATCTGCTAACTACATCGTCCCTGTCCCACCAAGGGCAACTCGTCACTTAACCGGCACTGCTATCCCTGTTGCACCCTTCTCTCTCCCACCCACCATGGACCCTACTACTCCCCCACTCCGACACCACATTAACCCTCACCTCATCCCTGGGCCACCAGGCCTGTTGTTCGCCCTTTACCGGTGAATATACATGGTATGTAATAATAAAAAAAAAAAAAAGCCATTTGGGAGCCGAATGCTAATCGCCCGCCAGAATATGTTGTTGGCAACGTCCAAAATTTTGGCCATGTTTTGATACCCTTTAGGATTTGTTTTGATAGCTCATGCAGTCAATGAGATATATTGGTGCTAAAGTCTGGCGATAAAAACTAGTTGGCTTTTGGCAGCCATTTTCATGACCTTGACTTTGACCCCGTGCCCATTTTTGAACTCGTCCAAGATTTGGGCCATATCTCGATACCCTGAAGGTTTCATGTTGAGAGCTGAAGCCGTTTATAAGATATAATGGGAATGAGCGCGCGCGAGCGCACACACACACACACAGATGCAGGCAAAAAAATTATCGCTCCACCTTCTGAAGGTGGGCGATAATAAAATAATAATAATAATAACAACATACATGTGCAGTACTCCTAAAGCAGGGGTTCTCAACCTGGGGTACGCGTACCCCCAGGGGTACGTGAGAGGAATTTTGGGGGTACGTGACAGGTTTCTCAAAATACTTCGGTTTTGAATAACTTCAAACCTGTTTGTAGAAAGTGGCCTACATGTGCTAGGCTAGATGTGTCCTCCACTAGAACCAGGACACTAAGTGACAACGTTAACAAGGAAACTCTTGGAGTTATGTCATTTGAGAGAAAGCTCTCTTGGACTACACTTGCCACACAACCTTGCAAACCCATAATACATTAGTCATCCTTGCTCGTTTTCTATCGATCACGTAACTCCTCACGCATACCGAGCAGGTACCAAAGTGAGACGCACTGTTCGCCTCTCACTGTCACCCACTCACCACTCTTCCCTCACTACCCTCACCCTCAGGTTTCCAGTGTATTTGTAGTCTGATTTTTTTTCCTCTAAGTTGTCATGGATTTTGCTTGCGGCTGCGAAGTCATGTCCCTGCACTGCAGCCATAATAACTGGTAATGGTTTCCTTCTACATACCGCTGTGAGCAGGGATTCTCAGCACTGTGCTTGATTAAAAACAAGTTACGTTCACGTCTTGCAGTCAAAGACGACATAAGAGTGGCTCTCTCAAAGACTGTGCCGAGGATTGACTTGTTGGCAGCAAAGAAACAGGCCCAACCATCTCACAGAATTAGTATATAGTTGTATTTTAATGCAGTCACACACACTGACTTCCCTATGAGTAAGTACCGGTAACTAGTTACTAATAACTAGTTGCGAGGCTTAACAATCAGCATTAGTTCACAGTCAGTGGAACACAAAACCTTAATTCTATTTTGTTACTTTTTTCATGCTAGTGACACTAGTCACGCACACATTAATTTCCCCATGAGTAACTAGTTATAAGCTGTATATAGCACCACTACCTCACAGTCAGTTATTGGAAAAATGTGTCTGATTTAGTAGTTTTATTATTATTTTTATGCTATTCACACACACAGTGACACCTATCACTGTTACTAGTTACAAGTTGCAACTAGCTGCAAGCAGCACTAGTTCACTGTGACAATGATCGAAAACTGTCTGTTATAGTTCTGTTTTAGTAAATGTATTGCATGCTAGCAGCCAGTCACATAGTGTTTCCCTATGACAGTAACTAGTTCCTATCAACACTACCTCATAGTGACATACATTAATTGAAAAGTTTGTCTGCTCCACATATATAACACAATTTAAACTGAACAAACTAAGTCAATAAACCATGCATTTCTTTTTACCCTTCCTGATGCTGCATTGTGGGTAAGGGGTACGTGACCAATACTGAAAGACTTCAAGGGGTACATAAGATTAAAAAGGTTGAGAACCCCTGTCCTAAAGTTACACAATTATAAAAGCTGCAGACCCAGTGCCTCTATTACGGAGCTCTGATATATTAACCACAGAACCGACCACACACCGTTCTTATTATCACTGGACCTTCCCTATAGCACATCACCATGGTAACACAACCCATTGTAGTTCTTTGTGGGATCACTACAGGTGTATGGAAAAAATAACTGCACGTGTATTATAATACACGTGTGACGTTTCACTGACATCCATCTAATAGCCTATACTCAGTTTTTTTTTTTTTTTTTTTTTCCCGAGGCGAAGATGCACTTGACAGGTCGGTCGTGATTGGCTGAATGCAACATTACTTCATAATCTCTTTACTCGTTATCATTATTAATTGACAACATATCTGAGGGGGAAATTTGGACTAGTAGATGTTATTCGGAGATGTTGCATTCAGCCAATCATCATCAACCTGTCAAGTACATCTTCGCCTCAATAAAAAAAAACTGACGACATAGACAGAGGGCGAATGTCTCGCTTCGGTATATGACGACCTGACAACATAGTTATAGCAATAATAATATACTATATATTACATGTTATTAGGCACGATACAGAGGTGGACAAACACTGATATAGCATTTCGACGCAATTCAGAATCCGTTTGCCATAATAGAAGGTTGGGTTGCTATCAAACATTAATTTAGTACCCTACCATTACAGCATACATCAAAGCTGTGTTCACGCGTTTTTTCAGGGAGATTATGGTGTTCGTCCTTCTCAGTATCATGCCTATTAACATGTGATTACTACTACTACTGCTCCTACTTCTACTACTACTGCTACAATTATTATTATTATTATTATTATTATTATTATTATTATTATTATTATTATTATTATTATTATTATTATTATTATTATTATTATTATTATTATTATTATTATTATTATTAATTATTATTATTATTATTTATTATTATTATTCCTATGACTCATAACACATGCAAAGCATGATGGAAACAATTTGTCAGGTCGTCATATACCCATGCGAGACATTCGCCCTCTGTCTATGTCCAGCCGTTTGTTTTTCCGTTAACTCCACCTAGGCTATTTGATCGATGTCAGTGAAGCGTCACAGTTGTATTTTTGTGGGTTGTAGGCATGTCGTGCACCATGTTATTTTTCCCAAACACCTGTAGTGATCCCACAAAGGACTACAGTGGGTTATATTACCATGGTGAAGTGCTATAGGGAAGGTCCGAGGTAATGATAAGAACGGTTTATGATAGGTTCTGTGGTAAATAACCTAGATCTCCGAGATATAGGCGCGTTTAGGTCTGCAGCTTTTATACTGTATGTAATGTTAGGAATACTGCACATCTGTTGTTGTTATCATAACTATTATTATTAATGCATATCATGTATATTCACCGGTAAATGGCGAACAACAGGCCTGGTGGCCCAGGGATGAGGTGAGGGGTAATGTGTTGGAGTGGGGGAGTAGTAGTGTGCATGGTGGGTGGGAGAGGGAGGGGTGCAACCGGGATAGCAGTGCCTGTTAAGTGACGAGTTGCCCATGGTGAGATGGACAACGTGGTTAGCAGATAAACAGACATCTGTATTGTACATAGATTTATAATGAATTATTAGTTGGAGTAGCAGTAGTAGTATTGAGAGAAATTAGACACATTGGGAAAAGGGGGAGTAGCAGTTGCAGTGCCAATAATGATAGTAACAGATTCAGCAGTCTTGTGCTAACGTTTGTGTGGGAGTGATGTGACGAGTAATGTTATACATTAGGGGTTATAGAACAGGACGACTAGAAACACCCTAAGGAATATGACGGCTCGCAGTTCGAGGATACCGGGAAGTAAGAGTAATCACAGAGGCAGAGACTGAAGGAAAATAATGCCCGTATGATGTGAAGCAACAGTTAAGGCCTGGATAACGGACGTAACATGATACCACAGCTGCATCGTCGTTGTCACATAATAGTTTGTTGTTAGCATCTAATTTCATCTGGTTATAGTAAATTATTGGTGAATGCTCTCCGCTGCCCATCAGTGTGGCTCATTCGTCCACATAAAATAATTGCAACATTTATAACCATCCGCACATTATACTATGGAAATCAGCATTAAATTCACAATCATTCAATATCACAGCTATAGACATTCCACGGATAACCTATTCATAAAAATTATTACTGCAGTGAAAATGACCAGCTCCAGTTGATATACAACTGGCTCGGTGCTTTATTTGTATGATGAGGATCCGAAACAGATGGGTCTCGTCTGGACCAGTTTCAGAGGACTCCATGATAACACAGTAGTCTGTCATAACATTATGCTATGTATGTTACAAATACAAAATGTTTTGCAGGTGTATAGCATGGAAATGTCTCGAATCCAGTGTCATTAGGTTTCTCACTATTCGCTTCGTAGCTCAGTTCCAAACTACCACTCACGGTTGTCCGTTCGCCTTCCCTCTAACTCTGACTTCTACTTCCTTCCACCAAGCGGGGGTGCAGAAACTTCGGTGCGTGGCTGTACGCTCTCAGCTTGAATACTGCTCACCCTTGTGAAGCGGATGTGAAGAGGTTGCATTAAAACAAGTAAAAATTCAGAACAAAGCTGTTAGAATTATTAATAACCCTGCTTTTACCTACAAGTAAGAAGGAATGTTCCTTGCGTTATTTTACAGATGTTTCTACAACAAATGCTCAGACGAAGTTGCGTCCATGGTGCCACCTCTCCTTGCCTTCCCTCGTGCTACACGGGCAGGTGGCAGCGCTCATGACTGGAATGTAACAACCATACGGCAGAACTTCTGCCTATCAGAATTCTTTCATTCTCCGAACTGCATCTCTCTGGAACTCGGCTTCCCCAGAATTTTTTCCCTCCAGACTTCAGCCTACTGCTGTTCAAGTCTAACTGTTACAGATATTTTATGAACAGCGGACACCAGTAATCTGGTGCATGGATTTTTTTTTCTATTCATTTGTTTTTCATTCCTCTGTTATTAAAAAAAAAAAATTGAGCCTCCTGATCAAGTTTAAATAGTGGAATATTTTCAAACTTTGACTATACGAGGTATATCATTATCCCAATTTAACATTTGAAATAAATCCGAAATACGATAAATCGTTTAAAAGGAAAATTGTTTAGGTATTAATTATCATATATATATCAGTAGGGAAGAAATAATAGCCGTAGTGAGATATACAATTTACTCATTACTTGGTTCAACGTATATGCAGGTTTATTGTTAATAATCTAAAAAGAAAATCAGAATGCAGTGTCTTGAGATTAACTGGATTTTTTATTCTGGACATTTTTTCTTTCTTTCTTTAACAGTGACTTCAAGGATAGAAGGAGTGGCAATTGTGAACTAATTACTACTGATAGCATAAACCTTGGGGCAGTTCAAAACTATTTTACTAGATTGCATGGTTTCAATTTATTTTGGGGCGAAATAGCTAAATATGAGACCCACAAATGTTCTCAAACTTGATTGGAAAACACATCCAATTCTTTCCAAAACTCAGACGACTTTTCTGACTTAATAATTCTCATTTAGGAAATATAACAAGAAATCGATTGACACGTAAAAAGAACTGGTATCTATGGTGTTTTCGAACAATAAGTTTCAATTGAATATGGGTGCCACCGAAAAAAGCTAGAAATGAATGAGAAAACAAATCATTTTTTACTGCAGTAAAAGGACTTTATAATTGCATCAAGCCTCCACATTGAATATAAAAGAAAAAGAATATTTGTACATTGTGAAAGTTCGTGTTTCAAGATAAGCAGCTCCTAAAGTAAAATCTCTCAGAATCGCAAAAACTAGTGATAAGAAATATTGATGAGGTTTAGACTCCAAAAAGTACTACGAGAAAATATAAACTATCACAATACCGAGATATATAAACTCTATTACTCATCGTACACATAGCTTAAAAAAAAAAAAAAAAAAAAATGGAGGTTGAATAAAAACTGAATGAACTGAATAAAAATCGTCCGGAGACTGAATTTTTACGTTAGGAAGAGTGTCATTTGTGACATTTTCATTTCTAGAAGTAGTGGAAAAAAAATGGTACAAGGCATCCGCTTCAGGAGTAATTCAGTACTTTTATACTTAAACACAAAAACCGCAGAATTGAGGGCGAAAACACTAAATATGCAATTTCCACCAATGAACTTTAAATTTGCTGGGAAATCATATCTGAGGGTGATAAAATTCCGCCTCGGAAAAAAAAAATAGTAAAAAGACTTAATGAGGTAACACAAATGAAATTGATTCAGAGGTAAAAAAAAGGCTCTCGCTCGGATTTACTATATGCAGAGCGTTGTAGTTACCCCGGTCCTGCATGGATTTTCGAGGCGGTTACCTTCTGCCGACATAGGCATTTTTTTTCCGCAGGCTGACTTTGAGGTGAGGCGTAATGTTCCTACTGGGCCTCGCGTGCTTCACATAGTGACTGGTCTGTGGAAAGAGGGAAGAGGGGCGAGCCCGAATCCGGCAGCTCACGGTCTCACCCCAAGATCGGCCCGAACGCTGCAGCGTCCACTGCACCTAAGGGCAAAGTTCTACTGCTCTTGCGGGGGACCGACCCCTGAATCCCTCGGCTCCAAAGAGTATCGCTTGATCCAAGACGTGTAAAACCTGTAAATTTAGATATCAAAAGGATATTCCCTATAACTAGGGCTTTGAAGTGGAATATTGGGCCACATGATCAAAATTTGAAAAGGTAATGTTTTCATGATATGATGATTCGTGTGATCATTTTTCATATTTACCACGGTAAAATCACTCCGAAAGACAATAGATAATTTAGAATAAGATTGGTTAGGTACTGATTTTCAGTTAAATATAATTAGGAAAAAATAATTACATTGCCATACTGAGATATATTATTGAAAAACATTACTTGGTTCATGATTGGTCTAAAAATATTAGGTATCATTGGCTTTGACTAGAACCGTTGTGTTGAGATTTTCATTTATTTTTTTTTTTTTTGTCCTTCCTTCTTTAACCATGACTTCTCGGATAAAAGGACTGGCAATTGTGAACTAGTTACTGCTGATAGCATCGGCTTTGGGGGCAGTTCAAAATTATTTTACTGGAAGTCTCCCTGTATGAACTTATTTTTGGGTGAAATCGCTAAAAATGAAACTTCCACAAATGTTCTCAAACTTGATTTGAAAACACATTCATTTCTTTCCAAAACTCACTTTTCTGACTTAAAAACTCTTATTTAGGAAACATAAATCGATTAACACGTAACGAGAGCTGGTATCTAAGATGTTTACGAACAATAAGTTTGAATTAATGTGGGTGCCACTGAAAAAGCTAGAAATTTCGAACGAGAAAAGTTATTTTTAACTGCAGTAGAAGCACTTTATAATTGCATCGAGCTCCAAGATTGAATATTAAAGAAAACGAATATTTGCACATTCTGAAGGTTCGTGTTCAAAGATAAGCCACAGTTACTTACGTAAAATCTCTCAGAACTGTAATATCTCGTGAGAAGGCGTATTGATGAAGTATAAACTATTGCAACACCGAGATATATATACTTAGTTACCATTTATAACATTATTACTCATCTCCGTAGACATACAATAAAATGCAGGTTGAAGGAACACTGAATGAACTGTATTAATATCGTCTGGAGACTATATGTTTTTTTAGGTTGTCATTTGTGTCTCATTTTCGTTTGTATAAGTAACCAGGAAAAAAAAAAATACACGTTTTGTTTAGGTAAAAGAATCAGCTTTAGGAGTAATTAAGTAATATTATGCTTAAATAATAACAAAAACGGCAGAAATGAGGGAAAAAAGTTTAAATTTGTTCCTTCCACCAATGAACTCTAAATTAGATTTGAAACAATCCCAATAATCCGAAATTCAGAATCCACATCTGTGGGTGATAAAATTCCGATTCGGAAAAAAAAAAATGAAACAAAACTTAACGAGGTAACACGAGAGATGGAACAGATTCACAAGTAAATAAGGCTCTCGCTGGGATTAATAGATGCAGAACGTTCTAGCCGCCCCTGTTCTCGCAAGGTTTTTCGAGGCGATTATATTCTGCCGACATGTTTAAGGCCTATTTCTCACGCAGGCTGACTTCGAGGTGAGGCGTAATGTCCTGTGCGACTGGCCTGAGGGAGGGGGGAAGAGGGGAGAGCCCGAAGCCGGCGGCTCACTGGCACATCCCAAGACTGGCCCGAGCACTGCAGCGTTATCTACACCTAAGGGCAGAGGTCCTCTGCTCTTCCGGGGGCCGACCTCGCCATACCTCGGCTCCAAAGATTATCGTATTAGAGACATGAAAACAACCCGGAAATTTAGACAAAAAGGATATTATCTATACGACTAGAAATTTAAAGTGGAATATTTGGCCTCCTGACAAAATTTAAAAAATGAAACGTTTTCCTAGCATGGATGTTCGTGTGATCATTACCCATATTTACCAAGGTGAAATAACCCCTAAAGGCAATAAATCGTAAAAAAATTAAATTGGTTAGGTACTGATTATGACATATAATTAGGATAAGTAATTACATAGCCATACTGAGATATATCATGGAAAAACATTACTTGGTTCATGATTGGTCCAAAAAATGAAGTTGCATGGGCTTTGGCTAGAACTCTTGTGTCTGTCGTGTTTAGACAAAGTTGATTTTTTATTTTGGATGGGCCTTTTATCTAATTGTTTCCTAGCGTGATCTCAATTAAAAATGGAATGGCAATTGTGTAGTAGTTACGACTGAGAGCATCCGCTATGGGGACAATTCAAAACCATTTTACTGGAGTAATATCTGGATAAACCTATATTTGGGCAAAATCGATATATGTGCAACTTCCACAAATGTATTCAAAACTAATTTGGAAACGCAGTTACTTCCAAAACATATGAAAAAATTACATTAAGGTAACATAACAAGAAATCACTCGATGCGTTAAGAAAGCTGTGGGTGTCGCAGAAAAAGCAAGAAATATCGAATGAGAAAGCTTTCATTTTTAAATGCAGTAAAGGCATTTTAAAATTATATCGAGCCCTCTGATTCAATGGAGAAGAAAAATATTTGCATATTGTGAAGGCTCGTGTTCCAACGTAAGCTACATATCCTTAGGTAAAATCTGAGAACTAATAACAGAAGGAATTATGATGAGCTTTTGACACAAAAATTAATACGAGAAAATTAATACTACACAACACCGAAATATAAAATTAACTACCATTTGTAATTTAATTAATCTCTGTAGTTATAGCTACCATAAAATGCAGGTTGAATGATCTGTATTAATGTCGTGTGCAGATTGGATTTTCAATTTAGGCTAACGGTCATTTGTGTCTTTTATTTCCATTTGAAATGTTAACTTGAGGGGAAAAAATCGTACAGGTAAAGCATTCTCCTTAGGAGTAGTTCAAAACTATTATACTTGACTGATCCTTGAACCGCATAATTGAGGGCGAAAACACTAAATACGCAAGTTAAACAAATGTACTCAAAAATAGCCTGGAAACTTACCAATTGTATCTAAAATTCAGAAAATATTTGAGGGAGAAAAAATTTCGCATCGAGAGAGAGAGAGAGAGAGAGAGAGAGAGAGGATGAAGTTTATTCACAGGGAAAGTAGGCTGACATTTGATGGGTTCAAGCAGATTGGAGTCAAAACAACGTAAAAATTTAGAGATAAAGTGGATATTATTTAATTTTTATGACTAGGCCTTCAGAGTGGCCACTTGAGCCTCCTAATAAAAAAAAAAAAAAAAAATCGCAGAATGACGGATCATTTGATATCAATATTCAACTTTATCATGGTAAAATCACTGCAATTGTTTTCAAGAAAATTGTATAAGAACTAGTTATTAGGTATTAAAAGACAGATACTACAAAGCCGTACTGACATATACAATTTTTAAACATTACATGGTTCCTCATACACGCAACTTTATTGTTCATAAGAGGGAATGAAAAAAAGAAATGTAGGGGCAGCGACATGAATGTTATTTCTGACCAAATGATATTAACTTCGTTTCTAATGTTCGATGCCCTTTCTCTCTCTCTTTTTATTTATTTATTTATTTTTTTCATAATTCACCTTTGCAGTCTTCACGGATGTAACGATGGGGCAAGTGTGAACTGGTTAGGCTTATAACATCAGATTTGGAGGTTGTCCGAAAGTGTTTTACTGGTGTGATGGCTTATTTTAGATCGAAATCGCTAAATATGAAACTTTCACAAATGTAGGAAAAATTGTTTGGAAAACAGACCATTTTTTCTAAAACAGAAGACATTTCTGGGGGAAACAATCATTTTTAGGAAACAAATCGATACACAATTTTTTTTATGCGAGGAAGAAGGAACCAAAGGCCATGAGCCCTCAATAAAAGTTACCTCCAAGAGAAAAACAAAATACAGGAGAGAACCAAATTCAAGATCCATTCATTTCGAAATGCCTGGACACACTGCTTTTGAAATACAGACAGAGGGAGACAGTTCCAGAGTTGACCTGTTGCATAAATGAAGAATTTGGAGTAACGGTTAACTCTTGCATTATAGATTTGGACAGAATGAGGGATGAGTTTCCTGCTAGACGTGCCCGTCGTAGAGGTGGAGGAATGCATGCAGACAGTTCAGAGGAGCAGTGACCATTAAAGTAGCAATAGAAAAGAGATAAAGATGCGTGCGACGAAGAGACAGAGGTTGAAGGGAGTCAGTATGAGGAGGAGAGTTAATGCCTTTGACTCCACCCTATTGAGAATAGTTAGAGTTGTGCGTGTATCCGAAAATGTACAGAAATGTCGAATGATTTCTTTTTTATTTGCAGTAGAAGCACTCTGTTTTATCGAGCTAACAGGGTAAATATGAAAGGAAAAGAATATTTTCACATTTTAAAGGTTCATGGTTAAATATAAGCCTCGTTTCCCTCGTTATAATGTCATAATTATAGTTTAAAAATTGCATTGCAAAAAAGATGATATATAATAAATTACCATTTGTAACAATTTCTCATGTAGTACACATAGCTACAAAAAATTGAGGTTGTTGGAACACTGAATTAAATGTATTGTTGAGTTGATTTATGTTTGGATTTTTACGTTAGAAAGACGGTCATTTGCGACTTGTGCTTTCGTTTGAGTGGTTCCTTCAGTATTAAAAAACAATGGTATAAGTTTTGTAATGGTAAAAGAATTTTCTATAGGAGTAATGAAAAACTATAGCAGAATACTTTAGTGATGCTAGAAATGCATAATTTATTCCGAAAACTATGCAACATCGACTAATGTACACAAAAATAGGTTCAGAAAACATTGCTGCGGGTCAAAAAAATTTTGAAAAAAAATCAGACGAGTTTCGTACATTGGAGTCAAAATAACTTAAATTTTCAGAGATAAAGCGGATATTATTTTTAATTGTATAACTAGGGCTTCAAAGTGGCCTCTTGAGCCTTCTAATCATTATATAAAGAATGGAATAATCTCGCAGTATTACGCTTCGTGTGATTCATTATCCATATATGATATGGTAAAACCACAACGGAAGGTAATCGTTTACAAGAATATTGTGTCGTTACTGGTTATCAGACGTTAAAAAAAAGAATCTACAAAGCAGTACTGAGATATATAGCTGATAAACATTACTTAATTCCTCATACTTGCAGCTACATTGTTAATGATGGAACAAAAAAAAAGTTTGAGGGAGCGTCTACCTGAACTGTTGTTTCTCGCCTTATGAGATTAACTGGATTTTTAATTTCCGATAACTTTTTTATTTTTAAACATCTTAGTGTCTTCACGGGTAAAACGTAGTGGTGAGTGAGAACTAGTTACGGGTGATAACATCAGATTTGGAGGTAGTTCGAAACTATTTTACACAAGTGATGGCTTGGTAGAAATAGCAAAACATGAAAGTGTAACAAATATACGGAAAAGTATTTGCAGAACACTCCCAATTTTTTCTAAAATTCAGACAATTCCGAGTGTAGAAAAATCACATTTAGGAAAGAAAAACATAAATCAATGGACACTTAAAGAGAGCTGTGGCGTGACTGAAAAAAAAAAAAATGAATGAAAGGTTTTCATTTTAACTTGCGGTTGACGCACTTTAATGTTATATCTATCCTCAGGAGTCAATATAAAAGATAAAGAATATTGGCACTATGCATGTTCGTGAAAGGAATATTTTTAAGGTTTGGACATATAATTTTTTTTAGAGATAGTACAAACACTATCATAATAAAGATCACATAATTATCATTTGTAACTTCCGTTCTCACGTCCGTACATATAGCTACGAAAAAATGCAGGTTGAATGAAATGTATTGTTGTCTGGAGATTGTTTGGATTTTTACGTCAGGAAGACCGTTATTTGCTATGCATATTTTCATTTGCAATGGCTTGTAAAAAACAAATGGTGCACGCTATGTAATGGTAAAAGAATATTATTTATGAGTAATTCAAAATTATTACAGTATACTTTATTGAAAAAAAAAAAAAGCGGATAATTTAGGGCGAACACGCTATGCAGCATCCAGAAATGTACACTAAAATAGGTGGGAAGTACTCCCATTTTAGACTAACTTTCAGAAAACATTAATGTAGGTCTGTTAGGACTCCATATTATAATAACAAATCATAACAGATAGATAAATAGATAGATAGATAGCTCTATGCGAGCCTGGGAATGGGAAATGAGCTTGCAAATTACACTGAGGAAAGCTGACGACAGATTACGAAGTGGCCAGTATGGAGATGATGCAGTTAGTTGTCAGCAATCCACCGGTGAACAAAGCCTTAGTGACCATACACACACATACACACATACTCACACACAGGCTTCTAGAACTTTCCACTCACAAGGAACACACGTGATACGTCTCCTGTTTCACCAGAATTTAGGAAAGAGAGGCAGAAAGAAGCTAGCCTTAGAACAGACAGGTCGCAGGGAGAAGGGCTTAGCAACTTGAGAGAGAGAGACAGAGAGAGAGCGAGACAGGGAGACAGGAACTCTGCTCAACTCACTCGTGAGTGAGAGACTTGTTAATATTTCCAAGACAAATAAAAATAGTCCCATACTATTCTTTACCTCTCCTGTCACTACATGACAAATGGGAAAGAAGATTACTTACAAGCTACTCAAGTATAACAACCGCTCGTCCCAAGTCTAATATATACAAAACTCCAATAAAAGTAACTACAAAGTCTTTTATGACAGGTCAAAAAACTTTGGATTAAAAGAATATCAGAAACAGGGATAAATTAGGTAAAATGTAGGATGAAACTGATTCACTTTTACAGAAGGCTAGAATTTGAGAGGCTTAACACAAGTAGTTTCGCTTAATTAGAGACATGTAAAGGACATTGAAATCTAGAGATAAAACGGATAATATTTTTAATCTTTATCAGTTGGGATTTAAATTGGCAACTTGAGCCTCTTGATCTAGTTTAAAAAGTAGAATATTTTAAAACTTTGTTCGTGTGATATCATTATCCCTCTTTGGCAATGTGAAATTAGTCAGAAATGCGATAAATCGTTTAAAAGGAAAATTGTTTAGGTATTAATTATCAAATATATAGCAGTAGGGAAAAAAAAAAAGGTCGCTAGATATACATTTTAGAAATTACATGCTTCCACGTATATGCAGGTTTATTGATAATAATGGTCTAAAAAGAAAATCAGAATGTAGAAACGTTGACCTGAACTGTTGTGTCTGTCTTATGGAGTTCAACTCGATTTTTTAAAATTTGGATGAGCATTCCTTTTCCCTTTCTTTAACCGTGACTTCACTGATGAAAGGAGTGGCAATTGTGAACTAATTACTACTGATAGCATCGGCTTTCGGGCTGTTTAAAAGTAGCTGTATGAATTTAATTTGGGACGAAATTGCTATATATGAAACCCACAATTGTTCTCAAACTTAATTGGAAAGCACATCCAATTCTTTCCAAGACTCAGACGACAATTCTGATTTAAAAACTCTCATTTAGGAAACAATAAGAAATCGATTGACACGTAAAAAGAGCTTGTAGCTAAGGTGTTTACGAACAATAAGCTTCAATTGGTATGGGTACCACCGAAAGAAACTAGAAATGTCGAATGAGGAAAGTTATTACTTTTAACTGCAGTACAAGCACTTTATAATTGCATCGAACCACCTGATTGAATAAAAAAGTAAAAGAATATTTTTGCACATTATGAAGGTTCTTTAGGTAAAATCTATCAGAACTGTAATATATCGTGAGAAGTAATATTGATGTTTTCTCTCCAAAAATTAGTATGAGAAAGTATAATCTATCGCAATACCGAGATATATATACTTAATAACTTTATTATTCATCTCCGTAGACATACAGGTAGCTAAAAAAAAAAAAATGCAGGTTGAAGGAACACTAAATGAACTGTATAAATATTGTCTGGAGACCTTTTGTGTTTTTACGATAGGAAGGGTGTCATTTGTGACTAATATTCATTTGGGGAAGTAATTAAGAAAAAAATGGCACTTTTTATGGTAAAAGCGTTCTCTTTAGGGGTAATTCAGTACTTTTATACTTAAACAAAAAAACAGAAGAATTGAGAGCGAAGATTAGCTGGGAACCAATCTCAATTACCTGAAATTCAGAATTCATTTGAGGGTGATAAAATTCTTCCTCGGAAAATAAAAGAAAATAGTAACAGCACTTAGAGGTGACATGTAGAATGAAAGATTCATAGGTTATGAAGGCTCTCGCTCGGATTACTATATGCAGAGCATTGTAGTTGCCCCGGGCCTCGCAAGGATTCTCGAGGCTGTTACCTTCTTCCGACATTTATTAGGCTGACTTGGAGGTGAGGCGTTCAGTCTCGAATAGGCCTCTTGTGCTTCACATGGTGATTGTTCTGTGGAAGTAGGGAAGAGGGGCGAGCCCGAACCCGGCAGCTCACGGGCACATCACAAGACCGGCCCGAGAGCTGCAGTGTTATCTGCACCTAAAGGCAACGTTCCTCCCTCTGCTCTTCCGGGGGACCGACCCCGTCGTCCCTCGGCTCAAAAGAGTTTCGTTTGATTAGAGACGTGGAAGCAACCTGGAAATATAGAGATGATATTATCTATATAACTAAAAATTTGAAGTGGTTATATTTGGCTTCCTGATCAAATTTTAAGAATGGATAGTTTTCTTAGCATGACTGTTGGTGTGATCATTATCCATTTTTAACAAGATTATAAATAGTTTAAAGTAAAAGTGGTTAAGTACTGATTGTGAGATATATGTAATTAGGATAAAGTAATTACATAACCATACTGAGATATGGAAAAAAAACTACTTGCTTCATGAATGGTAAAAAAAAAAAAAAAAAAAGTTGCAGGGGCTTTGACTAGAACTGATGTGTCTGTGGTGCTGAAAGTGGATTTTCTAAAATTTTGGATGGGTCTTTTATCTGATTGTCTTAGCCGTGACCTCAAGTAAAAAACGAATGGCATTTGTGAACTAGTTATGGCTGAGAGCATCGGCTTTGGGGACAGTTGAAAACCATTTTACTGGAATGATATCTGTATAAACCTAAATTTGGGCAAAATCGATATATCTGCAACTTCCACAAATGTACTCAAAATTGATTTGGAAACAGTTACTTCCAAAACGCAGTAAACATTTCCGACGGTGAAAAAATTACATTAAGGAAACATATCAAGAAATCACTCGATGCGTTAAGAGAGCTGTGGTTGTCACCGAAACAAGCGAGAAATTTCGAATGATAAAGCTTTCATTTTTAAATGCAGTAATTTTAAAATTACATCGAGCCACCTAATTGAATACAAAAGAAAAATAATATTTGCATATTATGAAGGTTCGTGTTCCCACATAAGCTACATATCCCTAGGTACAATCCCAGAACTGTAATAACTTGTCAGAAGGAATGATGAGCTATTGACTCACATTAGAGTAAATACGAGAAAGTATTAACACAACGCAATACCGAGATGTAAAATTAACAACCATTTGTAACTTAATTCACCTCTGTAGACATAGCTACAATAAAATGTAGGTTGAATGAACACTGAACTGTATTAATGTCGTGTGCAGATTGTTTTTATTATAGACTTTAGGCTAAACGTAATTTGTGTTTTCTATTTTCATTTGAAATGTTAATTTGGGTAAAAAAAAAAAAAAATTGTACAGGTAAAGCATCCTCATTAGGAGTAGTTCAAGACCATTATATTTGAGTGATCCCAAGAACCTTATAATTGAGGGCGAAAACACTAAATACGCAAGTTCCACAAATGTACCAAAAATTATCTTGGAAACCTACCCAATTGTATCTAAAATTCCGAAAACATTTGAGAAAAAATTTCGCATCGAGAGAGAAAGAAAGAAAAAAAAAACAGTAACATTGCTAAATGAGGTAACACGCATGATGAAATTTATTCACAGGGAAAGAAGTCTAGCATTTGTTGGGTTTAAGCGGAAAGAGTTTCTTATATTGGAGTCAAAACAACTTAAATAGAGAAAAAGCGGATATTATTTTTAATTTTATAACTTGGGCTTCAAAGTGGCCTCTTGAGCCTCCGAATCATTATATAAAAAATTGAATATTCTCGCTGTATGACGCGTCGTGTGATATCATTATCCATATATATCAAGGGAAAATCACACCGAAAGTCAATAAACGGTTTACAAGAATATTGTGTGGGTACTGGTTATTAGACGTAAGGAAAAAAAATCTACAAAGCAATACTGAGATATTTAGCTGATAAACATTAATCCTCATACTTGCAGCTTTATTGTTCATCATGGAAATAACGAGAAAAAAAAAAAACTATGTAATAGCGTCTACCAGAACTGTTGTTTCAAGCGTTAATGAGATTAACTGGATTTTTTATTTCCGATAACCTTTTTTTATTCATCTTAAAAGCGTCATCACGGATAAAAAGTAGTGGCGAATGAGAACTAGTTACGGCTGATTATATCTGATTTGAAGGTAGTTCGAAACTATTTTACTTGAGTGATGGCTGTATAAAATTATTTTTGGTCGAAATAAAATATGAAACTGTAACAAATGTACTCAGAAGTGTTTGCAGAACATTCTGTAACTCAGAAGACATTTCTGAAAAAGAAAAAATCATATTTAGGAAAAACAAGACATAAATCGATGGACACAGAGATATGGCGGTGACTGAAAAAAGACAGAAATATCGAATGAGAAAGGTTTTCATTTTAATCTGCGTTTGACGCACTTTAATGTTATATCGATCCTCAAGAGTGAATATGAGATGAATATTTGCAAATTATGAGTTATGAATGTTCTCATTTCCGTAGGTAAAATCTTCCAGAACTGTGATAACGCATGAAAAGTAATATAAAAATTTATATAGTACAAAGACTATCATATTAGACATATAATTAATTACCATTTGTATCTTCCGTTCTCACGTCCGTACATACTGTTACAAAAAAATGCCGGTTGAAATAACATTGAATGAAATGTATTGTTGTCTGGAGATTGTTTGGATTTTTACGTCAGGAAGACCGTTATTTGCCACGTGTTTTTTCATTTGAGTGATAGGTTCAGTATAAAAAGAATGGTGCACCTTATGTAATGGTAAAAGAATTCTATTTAGGAATAATTCAAAATCATTACAGCATAATTTATTGATGCTAAAAACGCATAATTAAGGGCGAAAACGCTATGCAACATCCAGAAATGTACACTAAAATAGGTGGGAAGTACCACCATTTGAGACTGAAATTCAGAAAACATTAATGTAGGTCAAAAAATTTTGGACTAAAAGAAAATCAGAAACAAGGATTAATTAGGTAAAACGTAGGACGAAACTGATTCACATTTAAAGAAAGCTGGAATTTGAGGGACTTAAACCAAGTAGTTTCGTTTGATTAGGGACGTGTAAAGTACAAGGAAATCTATAGATATAACGGGTATTATTTTTTATCTGTATCCCTAGTGATTAAAAATGGCATCTTAAGCCTCCGAGTCAAGTTTAATTAGTGGACTATTTTGACACGTTGAATGTTCGTGTGATATCATTATCCCAATTCAACAGTGTGAACTAAATCGGAAATGCGATAAATTGTTTAAAAGGAAAATTGTTTAGGTATTAATTATCAGATATAGATTAATAGGAAAAAAAAAAAAATAGCCGTATTGAGATTTACCATTTAGACATTATGTCTGAAATATTTTCCCCCAGAGCAGTTGCGCTCTCTATTTTCATCATAGTTATCCCTGGAAAAATTGAGACCGTTGTTAACAGTTCAAGCGGTTTTAATAACCCAGAAATTACGTTCTCTTTAATAATTCTTGTTATTGATAAATTAAATGCTACTGCATTTAACCCCCGTGGACAACTATACATTGTAAATACATGTAATTATGTGGTATTTTCCACTGACCTAAACTGCGTCTGCGCGTTAGATGACGTGACAAGAAGGGAGAGATTCTCATGTTAACCTGATGTGGAATTAAGATATTTACACAGTTTAAAGGAATATTTGGTCTAACTTTAATTAAAACTAAGATTAATTTGTTAGATTCGCCCTGTACATATCATGATGTAATCTAACTATTTGGTACTGTAAATAATTAATAGTTGGCAACTACCATTCTATGCGGGAGGTGGATCCTGCCGCACACCGGACTCTGTTCCTAGTCACTCAAGCTAAGACGGTTGTACATACGCACCATAAGGACGCTTGCTTGCTCAAGCAATTACACTAAGCAGCCTCATCGTCATCGGTTATCGATCACTCCCTCTTCACTAGCTAAGTAACCTTTACGAATTGGCCAATTCAAGGGAGGATTAGCTATGAGATAGAAGAGAAATAGTTATTGTATGTGAGTTATGGTTGTTACGTTTCGCCTAACTCTATGAGACTTGTTTGATTTACTTAAGAACAACTTTATAGACGAGTAACGACCTACGAGTTGTTTATTAGTAAATACCAGAAATTTCTATCAGAGCGGTGCCCCTGCAGGGTTACCGACTTGTATACATTAAATATTTTTCACATTTTGGTGCCTAGAAATAGGGCCCCGATTTGTTTACCAGAACTATTAAACATTTTTCACATTACTTGGTTCCACTTATATGCAGGTTCATTGTTAATAATGGTCTAAAAAGAAAATGAGAATGCAGAAGCGTTGAGATTAACTGGATTTTTGTTTTTCTTCCATTCTTTCTTTAACCGTGAGTAGTTGCAATTGTGAACTAATTACTACAGATAGCACCGGCTTTGGGGCAGTTCAAAACTATTTTACTGGAATGCTGGCTTTATGAATTTATTTTGGGGCGAAATCGCTAAATATGAAACCCACAAATGTTCTCAGACTTCATTAGAAAACACAACCAATTCTTTCCAAAACTTAGACGACATTTCTAACTTAAAAACTCTCATTTAGGAAACATAACAAGAAATCGATTGACACGTATTAAGAGCTGGTTTCTAAGGTGTTTACGAACAATAAAATTCAATTGATACGGGTGCCACTGAAAAAGCTAGAAACGTTGAATGAGAAAAGTTATCATTTTTAACTGTAGGTGAAGCACTTTATAATTGCATCGAACCACCTAATTGAATATAAAAGAAAAATTAATATTTGCACAATGTGAAGTTTCGTGTTCCAAGATAAGCCACAGTTCCTTAGGTAAAATCTCTCAGAACTGTAATTACTCGTCAAAAGGAATATTGATGAGCTTTTGACTCTCACATTATAATAAGTAGATAAAGTATAAGCACTATGCAATACCGAGATATGATTAACTACCAGGAGGCATAGCTGCAATAAAATGCAGGTTGATTGAGCACTGACTGA
This sequence comes from Coenobita brevimanus, assembly GCF_032717465.1. Taxonomy (NCBI): domain Eukaryota; kingdom Metazoa; phylum Arthropoda; class Malacostraca; order Decapoda; family Coenobitidae; genus Coenobita; species Coenobita brevimanus. The sequence goes on along the minus strand of NC_136998.1, from coordinate 22,334,777 downwards.
ACTGTATTAATGTCGTGTGCAGATTGGATTTTCTTTTTAGGATAAAGGTCTTTTGTGTGTTTTATATTTATTTGAAATGTTACCTTTAGAGAAAAAAAATCGTACAAATTGTGTTACAGTAAAGCATCCTCCTTAGGAATAGTTGAAATCTTTTATACTTGAGTGATCCTTGAACCGCATAATTGAGGGCGAGGACACTAAATACGAAACTTCCACAAATATACTAAAAATTATATTGGAATCTTTCCCAGTGGTAGCTAAAATTCAGAAAACATTTTAAGGAGAAAATATTTGGCAAAAAAAAAAAAAAAAAGTTTCAATGCAAAATCAGGAAACACATACAGTAGGATGATGTTTATTCACAGGGAAACTACGCAGACATTTGATGGGTTTAAGCCGATAGATTTTTGTGCATTGGAGTCAAAATAAAAAAAAAATTGGATAAAATATTATTTCTATTTGTATAACTAGGGCTTCAGAGTGGCCACGAGCCTCCTAATCAGATTAAAAAAAAAAGGAAAATTTTCGCAGAATGACGGTTCATTTGATATCAATATCCATATTTATCATGGTAAAATCATAACAATCGTTTACAAGAAAATTGTATAAGAACTGGTTATTGGGTATTAGGAGAAAGATACTACAAAGGCTTACTGACATACACAATACAAAAACATTACTTGGTTCATCATACACGAAACTTTATTGTTCTTTATGGGAATAACAAAAAATAAATCGTTTTATGGGCGGCGACCTGAATGTTGTTTCTGGCCTACTGATTAACTTCATTTTTAATTTCAAATGACCTTTCCCTCTTTTTTTTTTTTTTTTGTATAATTCATCTCAGCAGTGTCTTCACGGTTAAAATATTGTGGCGTGAACTAGTTATGGATGATAACATCAGATTTGGAGGTAGTTCGAAAGTGTTATACTGGAGTGATGGCATATTTTCGATCGAAATCGCTAAGTATGAAACTTTCACAAATGTTGTCAAAATTGTTTGCAAAACACTCCCAATTATTCCTAAAACGGATGGAAAAATCGTATTATAGGAAGCAAACATAAATCTATAGACAATTAAAGAGAGTCCTGGGGGTGACCGTAAAGAGAGAAAAATGTCGATTGAGAAAGGTTTTCATTTTTATCTGCAGTAGGAGCACTTGTAATGTTCTATCGAGCTACCAGAGTGAATATGAAAAATAAAGAATATTTGCACATTATAAAGGTTCGTGTTAAAACATAAGCCTCATTTCCTTCGATATAATATCTCAGAAGTGCAGTAACGCATGAAAAGGAATAATGATTAGGTGTTTACATATCATAATTATATATATATATATAAACTCTATCGCAATAATGATGATATATAATTAATTACCATTTGTAACAATATTTCATGCCCGTACACATAGCTACAAAAAATGCAGATTGAACTAACACTGAATGAAATGTATTGTGGCTAGGATCTTTATTTGGATTTTTACGTCAGGAAGACGGTCATTTGCGTCCTGTTTGACTGATGGCTTGTGTAAAAAAAAAAAATGTTTTGTAATGGTAAAAAAATTTTCTAATGAAGTAAATCAAAACTATTACAGAATACTTTAGTGATGCTAAAAATGCATAATTTAGAGCGAAAACACCATGCAACATTCACAAATGTAGAGAAAAATAGGTGGGAAGCACTCCTAACTGAATCTAAAATTCAGAAAACAATGCTTCAGTTCAAAAACATTTGGAAAAAAAAATATCATGGTAAATAATGTAAAACCTTGGATGAAATATACCCACACTGACAGAAGGCTGAAATTTAAGGGGATTCAACCAAGTAATTTGGTTTTATGAGAAGTATAAAACACATGGAAATTTAGAGGTAAAACGGATATTATTTTTTATCTTTATCACTAGGTCTTTAATGTGGCATCTTGAGCATCCTGATCAAATTTAGAAAACAATATTTTCCCAGTATGACTGTCGTGTGATATTATCCCAATTTAACCGTGTGAAATTAATCCGAAATGCGATAAATCGTTTAAAAAGAATTTGGTTAGGTATTAATTATCAGATATATATTAGTAGGGAAAAGAAAATAGCTGTTGTGAGGTATACAATTTAAACATTACTTGCTTCCTCGTATATGAAGATTTATTGTTAAGGGTCTAAAAAAAAAAAAAAAAACGCAGAGCGTTGACCTAAACTGTTGTGTCTGTCTTTTTGAGGTTAACTGGATTTTTTAATTATTTTGGATGAATATTGTTTTTTTTCTTCCTTCTTTAACCGTGACTCCACGGATAAAAGGAGTGGCTATTGTGAACTTGTTAATGCTGATAGCATCGGCATTGACGGCAGTTCAAACCTATTTTACTGGAAGTCTGGCTGTTTGAACTTATTTTTGGGCGAAATCTCTAAAAACGAAAATTCCACAAATGATCTCAAATTTGATTTGAAAACATCCAATTCTTTCTAAAACTCAGACATTTCTGACTTAAAAACTCTCATTTAGGGAATATAACAAGAAATCGATTGACACGTAAGGTGTTTACGAACAATATATTTGAATTGATGTGGGTGCCACCGAAAAAGCTAGAAATTCCAATGAGATGAGTTATCATTTTTAACTGCAGTAGAAGCACTTTCTAAGTGCATGGATCCTCCCCATTGAAAACGAATATTTGCACATTATAAAGGCTCGTGTTTCTAGACAAGCCACAGTTCCATGGGTAAAATCACTCCATTTTATACTTGAAGTCAAGGCTAGAAAAACAAAAAATATTGAGAATAAATAATCCACTTACTCTAAACACGACAGAAACAACAGTTCAGGTCAAGACCCGTGCAAACTATTATTCTCAGACAATCATGAACAATAAACCTGTATATACGAGGAACCAACTAAGGTTTCTAAATTTCATATCTGAGTACAGCTATGTAATTACATTTTCCTAATTATATACAGGTATATCTGAAAATCAGTACGTAACCAATTCGGAGTGGTTTTACCGTGGTAAATATGGATAATGATCACACGAACCATCATACTATGAAAACAATTCATTTTTAAAATTTAATCAGGAGGCCCAATATGCCATTTCAAAGCCTTAGTTATAGATAAAATATCCTTTATCTTTAAATTTACAGGTTTTACACGTCTCTAATCAAACGAAACTCTTTGGAGCCGAGGGATTGCGGGGTCGGTCCCACAGCAGAGAAGAGGAACTCTGCCCTTAGGTGCAATGGACGCTGCAGCGTTCGGGCCGGTCTTGAGGTGTGCCTTTGAGCTGCCGGTTTCGGGCTTGACTCTCTTCCCTCATCCCACAGGCCAGTCAGCATGTGAAGTACGAGAAGCCTACTCTCTGATACATAACTGCAGAAGATAACAGCCTCGAAAATCCTTGGAAGGACAGGGGCGACTACAACGCTCTGCATATAGTAATCCGAGAGAGATCATTACTGTGAATCAATTTCGTCGTACGTGTTACCTCATTAAGTCGTGTTACTATTTTTTTTTTTTTTCGAGGTGGAATTTTATCACCCTCAGATATGGTTTCTCAATTTTAGGTAATTGAGAATGTTTCCCAGGTAATTTACAGTTTATTGGTGGAACTTGCATATTTAACGTCTTCGCTCTGAATTTTGCGTGATTTGTGTTTATAAAAGTTCTGAAATACTCCTAAAGAGGATGCTTTAACCGTAACAAAACTTGTACCATTTTTTTTTTTTTTCTGATTACTTCTACAAATGAAAATGAGTCACAAATGACACTCTTCCTAACGTAAAAATCCAAACAGTCTCCAGACGATATGTATGCAGTTCAATCAGTGGTCCTTCAACCTCCATTCTTTTGTAGCTATGTCTACGGGGATGAGTAATAGTTATAAATGGTAATTAAGTATATATATCTCGGTTTTGCTATAGTTAATACTTTCTCGTAGTAGTTTTTGGAGAGTCAAAACCTCATCAATATTCCGTCTCACGAGTTATTACAGTTCTGAGAGATTTTACATAAAGAACTGTGGCTTATTTTGGAACATGAACTTTCATAATGTGCAAATATTCGTTTTCCTTAATATTCAAATGGGAGGTTCGATGCAAATGTAAAGTTCTTCTACTGCATTTAAAAATGATAACTTTTCTCATTCGAAATTTCTAGCTTTTTCGGTGCCACCCACATCAATTCAAATTTATTGTTCGGAAACACCATAGATGCCAGCTCTCTTTGCATGTCAATCGATTTCTTGTTTTGTTTCATAAATGAGAGTTTTTAAGTCAGAAATGTCTGATTTTTGTAAAGAACTAGATGTGTTTTCAAATCAAGTTTGAGAACATTTGTAGAAGTTTTATTTTTAGCGATTTCGCCCAAAAATAAGTTCATACAGCGAGACTTCAAGTAAAATCGTTTCAACTACCTCCAAAGCGGATACTATCAGCAGGAATTAGTTCACAATTGCCAGTCCTTTTATCCGAGGAGTCATGGTTAAAAGAGGAAGAAAAAAAAAAACAAAAAAAAAATGTTAATCTCAACACAACAGACACAACATGCTACTAATTTTTTTAGACCAATCATGAACCAAGTAATTTTTTTCAATAATATATCTCAGAACGGCTATGTAATTACATTTTCCTAATTACATGTGTCTAAAAATTAGTATCAAATTTACTTTAAACAATTATGTCTTTTGGAGCGATTTTGCCGTGGTAAATATGGAAATTGATCACACGAACCATCATACTATGAAAACATTCCCTTTTTAAAATCTGATCAGGAGGCCCAATATGCCACTTCAAAGCCAAAGTTATTGAGAAATTATCTATCTATCTATCTATTGCCAGACGCCTCAATCCCGTTTGGGGTGGCCACAAACAAAACGCCTCCACGTCACCCTGTCCCCCGCCATCTCTGCCCTGCTCCCAACTCACACCCTCCTCTCATATACCTCTCCACCTCATCCCTCCATCTCATCCTCGGCCTCCCCCTCCCTCTTCCCCCCTCCAACTCACTCCCATTCACTCTTCGTCAGCCTTTCACCCTCCATCCTCTCCACATGGCCAAACCACCTAAGTGTGTTCCTCATAACGCTTCCTATCATCCACATCCACACCACAACGCCCCTTTATATCCTCATTCGTCAGCCTGTCTCTCCATGTGACTCCATTTCCACTGCTCTCACTCTTGTGTCTTTCCAACAACGTCCAAGCTTCACTTCCATACGTTAGAGTTGGTATCACAATACTGTCATGTAGTAACTTTTTCACTTCCATGTTCACTTCCCTGTTTTGCAATCACTGCTTTCAAAGAACCAGCAACCTTTCTTCCCTGCTGTTCCCTTTCAAGCACTTTACCTTCCAAACCTCCATCCTTACTCATCACACTATCCAAGTACTGAAAAATATCCGTATCACTAAATTAACAGATTTTACACGTCTCTAATCAAACAAAACTCATTGGAGCCGAGAAATTGCGGGGTCGGTCCTCCGTCAGAGAAGAGGAACTCTACCCTTAGGTGCAGTGGACGCTGAAGCGTTAGGGCCGGTCTCGGGGTGTCCCCGTGAGGCAAGTCACTATGTGAAGCACGAGAAGCCTACTCGAGACTCAACGCCTCAGATACAAGTCAGCCTAAAACATGTCGGAAGAAGGTAACAGCTACGAAAATCCTTGCGAGGAGCGGGGCGACTACAACGGTCTGCATATATTAACCCGAGCGAGAACCTTCTTTACCTGTGAATCTATTTCATTCTACGCGTCACCTCATTAAGTCTTGTTACTATTTTCTTTTATTTTCCGAGGCGGAATTTTATCACCCTCATATATTATTTCTGAATTTATTGTTCGAAATTGCATATTTAGTGTCATCGCCCTTAATTCTGCAGGTTTTGTTTAAGTATAAAAGTACTGTATTACCCCTAAAGCGGATGCTTTCACCGTAACAAAATTTGTACCATTTTTTTTTTTCCTGATTACTTCTACAAATGAAAATGAGTCACAAATGACACTCTTCCTAAAGTAAAAATCCAGTCTACAGACGATGTTTATGCAGTTCATTCAGTGCTCCTTCAACCTGCATTTTTTGTAACTATGTCCACGGGGATGAGTAACAAAGTTATTAAACATTAAATATATATATTCTCATAGTAATTTTTGGACAGCCAAAACCTCATTAATACTCCTTGTCACAAATTATTACAGTTCTGAGAACTGCAACAAGAACATTCATAATGTGCAAATATTTTGTTTCTTTTCATATTCAATTTTGAGACTCCTTGCAATTATAAAGTGCTTCTACTGAAATTAAAAATAACTTTTCTCATTCGAAATTTCTAACTTTATTCGGTGGCGCCCACATCAATTGAAACACTTCGTAAACACATTAGATGTCAGCTCTCTTTGTGTCAATCGTTTTCTTGTTATGTTTCCTAAATGAGAGTTTTTAAGTAAAACATGTCTGATTTTTAGATAGAATTGGATGTGTTTTCCAATCAAGTTTGAGAACAGTTTTGGAAATTTCATATTTAGTGATTTCGCCGAAAAATAAGTTCAAACAGCCAAAATTCCAGTAAAATAGGTTTGAACTGCCCCCAAAGCCGATGTTATCAGCAGTAACTAGTTCACAATAGCCACTCCTTTTATCCGAGGAGTCACGGTTCAAGAAGGACGATAAAATCATCCATAATAAAAAATCGTTAGTCATCAAGACAGAAAAAAGAGTAGGTAAACATCTCTGCGTTCTGATTTTTTTAGACCATTATTAACAATAAACCTACATATACGAGGAACCAAGCAATGTTGTAATTGTATATCTCACTACGGCAATTTTCTCTCCCCTACTAATATATATCTGATAATTAATACCTAAACAATTTTCTTTTTAAACGATTTTTCGCATTTAGGATTTATTTCACATTCTTAAATTGGGGTTAATGATATCACACAAACAGTCATACTGGGAAAAAATTGCCCTTTTTAATTTTCAACAGGAGGTTCAAGATTCCACTTTAAAGACCTAGTGATAAAGATAAAAAATAATATCCGTTATATCTCTGAATTTCCCAGTGATTTATACGTCTCTAATCAAACGAAACTTTTTGGTTTAATCCCCTGAAATTCCAGCCTTCTTTCAGTGTGTGATTTTTTTTTCCCGAAAATTCTTAACCCGCAACAATGTTTTCTGAATTTTAGATTGTTAGGAGTGTTTCCCAACTATTTTTGTGTATATTTGCTAATTTTGCATAGTGTTATCGCTGTAAATTATGCATTTTTAGCATAACTAAAGTATTCTGCAACAGTTTTGGATTACTCCTTTAGAAAATTCTTTTACCATTACGAAACTTATACCATTTTTTTTTTTTTTTTTTTTAATTCAAGCTATCACAAACGAAAATACAAGTCGCAAATGACGGTCTTCCTTTCGTAAAAATCCAAACAATCTCCAGACAATTCAGTGTTAATTCAACCTGCATTTTTTGTGCTATGTGTACGCATGAGAAATTGTTACAAATGGTAATTAATTATATGTCATCTTTATTGCGATATAGTTTAAACTATATATAATTTTGTCAAAGCCTAATCATTGCTCCTTCTCATGCGTTATCACAGTCCTGAAAGATTATACCGAAGGAAATCAGGCTTATGTTTTAACATGAACCTTTATAATGTGCAAATATTGTTTACCTTTCATATTCACTCTAGTATTATAAAAATGAAAACCTTTCTCATTCGACATTTCTCTCTATTTTCGGTCACCCCCACAACTCTGTCTATTTTTGTTTGCTTCCTAAATATGATTCTTCCACCCTCAGAAATGTCTTCCTGTTTAAAAATATTTGTAGTGTTTTGCAAACACTTTTGATTACATTTGTGAAAGTTTCATATTTAGCGATTTCACTCCTGTAAAACACTTTCGAACTACCTCCTAATCTGGTGTTATCAGCCGTAACTAGTTCATACATGCCACTACATTTCATCCGTGAATACACTGCTATGATGAATTATTAAAAAAAAAAGTCCTCGGAAATTTATAAAGTTAATCTCATTACGCCAGAAACAACATACAGATCGACGCTCCAACAATCTTTTTTTCCCATCATGAACAATGAAACTGCGTGTATGAGAAACCAAGTAATATTTATAAATTGTATGTCAGCAAGGTTTTGTAGTATTTTTCTAATACAATTTTCTTGTAAACGATTGGAGTAATGTTACAATGATGAATATGGATATTGATATCAAATGAACCGTCATTCTTCGATTTTTTTTTTTTTAAATCTGATTAGGAGGCTCACTTGGCCACTCTGAACCCTTAGTTATACAAATATAAATAGTATCCCCTTTATCTCTAAATTTTTGTCATTTTGACTCCAATATACGAAAATCTTTCGGCATGAACCCATCAAATGCCAGCCTTGTTTCCCTGTGAATAACTTTCATCCTATGTGTTACCTCATTTTGCATTGAAACTGTTTTTTTATGCGAAATTTTTTCTCCCTCAAATGTTTTCTGAACTTTAGATACAATTGGGAACGTTTCCAACCAAATTTTGAGTATATTTGTGGAAATTGCATATTTAGTGTCCTCGCCCTGAATTATGCGGTTCAAGGATCTCTCCTAAGGAGGATGCTTTACTCTAACAAAATTTGTAGATTTTTTTGTCCTCAAGTTAACATTTCAAATGAAAATAAAAGATACAAATGACTTTTAGCCTAAAGTGAAAAACCAAACAATCTGCACACGACATTAATACACTTCGGTGTTCATTCAACCTACAATTTATTGTAGCTATATCTACAGAGATGAATAAAGTTAATTTTATATCCCGCTATTGCGTAGTATTTATACTTTCTCGTATTTATTTTTATGAGAGTCAATAGCTCATCAATATTCCTTCTGACGAGTTATTAAAGTTCTGATGTTTTGCCTAGGGCTATGTAGCTTATGTTGGAACGCGAGCTTTCATATTATGCAAAGATTCTTTTCATTTTATATTCAATCTGGGGCTCAATGTAATTTGAAAGTGCCTCTACTGCAAACAAAAATGAAAGCCTTCCTAATTCGAATTTTTCTGTTGCTTCGATGACACCCACAGCTCTCTTAAAGCATCGAGTGATTTCTTGTTATATTTCATTAATGTAATATTCTCCTCGTCCGAAATGTTTACCTCGTTTTGGAAATAATTGCGAATCCAAGTCAAATTTCAGTACATTTGTGGAAGTTACATATTTATTGATTTTGCCAAAATATAGGTTTCTACCCTGTCACTCCAGTAAAATTGTTTTCAGCTACGCCCAAAACCGGATTCTCTCAGCCGAATCTAGTTCACAAATACCACTTCTTTATATACCTAAGGTCACGACTAGGAAACAAACAAAAATTATCGAAAATAAAAAATCCACAATCTCAAAACGACAGAAAACAGTTCTAGTCAAAGCCCATGCTACCTATTATTTTTTAGATCAATCATGAACTAAGTAATGTTTTTCAGTAATATATCGCAGAATGGCAATGTAAACACATTTTCCTAATTATATATATCTGAAAATCAATACCTATCCATTTTTATTCTAAACTGTCTCAATAGACAGTTTAGAATAAAATTTTACCTTGGTAAATATGGATAATCATCACACGAATCATCATACTATGAAATTCGATTTTTAAAATTTAATCAGGAGGTAAAATATGTGGAGAGGATGCAGGGTGAAAGACTGACGAAGAGAGTGTATGTGAGTGAGGTGGAGGGGGAAGAGGGAGGGGGAGGCCGAGGATGAGATCATCATACTATGAAATTCGATTTTTAAAATTTAATCAGGAGGTAAAATATGTGGAGAGGATGCAGGGTGAAAGACTGACGAAGAGAGTGGATGTGAGTGAGGTGGAGGGGGAAGAGGGAGGGGGAGGCCGAGGATGAGATGGAGGGATGGGGTGGAGAGGTTTATGGGAGAGGGGGGTGTGAGTTGGGAGCAGGGCAGTGAAATGGCGGGGGACAGGGCGACTTGGAGGCGATTTGTTTGTGGCCACCCCAAACGGGATTGAGGCGTCTGGCAATAGATAGATAGATAGACAATATGCCATTTCAAAGCCCTTTATAGAAAAAATATCCTTTTAATCTCTAAATTTCCAGGTTTTACTCGTCTCCAATACAACGGTCCTCTTTGTAGCCGAGGAAATGCGGGGTCGGTCCCCCGGCAGAGAAGGAACTTTGCAGTGGACGCTGCAGCGTTCTGGCCGGCATTGGGGTGTGACCGTGAGCTGCCGGATTCGGGCTCCCCCGTCTTCCCTCCTTCCACTGACCAGTCACTATGTGAAGCACGCGTGGCCCACTCGGGAAAGTACGCCTCACCTCAAAGTCAGCCTGCACAAAAAAATGCCTTATACATGTCAGCAGAAGGTAAACTACTCGATAATCCTTGCGAGGACCTGGGCGACTACAACGCTCTGAATAATCACATCGAGAGGCGTCTTTACCTGTGAACCAATTTCATTCTACGTTTTACCTCGTTAAGTCTTGTTACTATTTTCTTTCCATGCGGAATTGTACCACCCTCAGATATAATTTGTGAATTTCAGGTAATTGAGAGTCTTTCCCAGATAATTTAGAGTTCATTGTTTGAAATTGCTTATTTAGTGTCTTCGCCCGCATTTTTTTTTTTTTTTTTTTTTGGTTTAAGAATAAAAGTACTGAATTACTCCTAGAGCGGATGCTTTTACCGTAACAAAACTTGTACCATTTTTCCTCATTCTACAAATGAGGCGTTACCCGTAGAAAGGGTCCAACACGCCACAAGTAAAGTTTGCCAGAAAATGCACTCAAAGTTCGGCAATATTCACATGAGTATAACTCAGCTAATAGATGGGCTAGCGCCTTAATTTTTTTTTAATTGAAGCTTGATATGTCTACTTTTTGACTATGACAATGCTTTAGTGGTTATTAGTTTAGAAATTTATGTTTAGAAATTTTTGTTTATTATTATAATGCAATCAGAAAATTAAATCCCGGTGTTTTTTTCTGCTATTACTGAACTATGCATTTTCTGGCACAATATTGGTTCAGGAATGGTGGTACATGTTAATATGCATATTAATCATAGTGTAAATAATAATAATAATAATAATAATGATAATAATAATAATTATGGTTATTATTGACAATGAAGATGCTAAATGGAACCTTGAATGCATTTTCTGGTACAATATTGGATGAAGAATGATGGTACATGTTAATAACCATGCTAACACTGGTGTAAATCATAGTAATATATAATTAATAATAATAATTATTAATATATAATTAATATATAATTAATAATAATAATGATACTAATGGTATTATTATCGAAGATGAAGATGCTGTTATGGAACCTTCAGTGCTGATGATGATGAAGCTGTATAATCCGTCTATATGTTACTGTCAGTTCAGTCATTATTACTGTTTTTATGTTTTGACCGGCACTCTGTTTAATGAATAATAATAATTGCAATATAGTTAATAATAAAGATATTATTGTTGAAGATGAAGATGATGATGAACTTTTATAACCCGTCTTACCCCCTCTGGAAGTGACGTAACCTCCCAACCACCTCCTACTCAACCCATCCCACCACACGTCTCGCTCACTTGACGGAATAGGCTAGTGTACCCTTCCTACATGCAGGCTGTCCGGGCCGATGGTGATGGCGGTTGATACGGCTCATTCGTAGTTTTTTTTTTTTTTTTTTCACCGGACTATAACTCTTTCTTCCAGTAAAGAAACTGGCTTTAAACCACTACAGTGCATAAAGAAAGAGTTGTACTGTGGTTTTATACAATATAACGGTTTTGAACAGGCGGCGCGTTAGACCCTTTCTACAGGTAACCCATCAAATGAAAGTGAGTCACAATTGAAACTCTTTCTAACGTAAAAATACAAATAGTCTTCAAACGATATTTATACAGTTTATTCAGTGTTCCTTCAAGCTCCATTTTTTTTTTTTTTTTTTTTTTGGTAGCTGTCTACAGAGATGAGTAATAAAGTTATTTATATATCTCGGTACTGCGATAGTTTATACTTTCTTGCACTAATTTTTGTAGTCAAAACCTCATCAACATTCCGTCTCACGAGATATTACAGTTCATAGAGATTTTACCGGAGGAACTGTGGCTTATCTTGGAACACGAACATTCACAATGTGCAAATATTCTTTTTCTTTTATAATCAATCAGGTGGCTCGATGCAGTTATAAAGTGCTTCTACTGCTTTTAAAGATTATAACATTTCTCATTCGACATTTTTACCTTTTTCGGCGTCACCCCTATCAATTGAAACTTATTGTTCGTAAACTCCTTAGAAGCCAGCTCTTAGTACTTGTCAATCGATTTCTTGTTATGTTTCCTAAATGAGTTTTTAAGTCAGAAATGTTGTCTGAGTTTTGGAAAGAATTGGTCCAATGAAGTTTGAGAACATTTGTGGGTTTCATAGCGATTTCGCCCCAAAATAAATTCATACAACCAGCATTCCAGTTAAATAGTTTTGAACTGCCCCAAAGCCGGTGCTATCTGTAGTAATTAGTTCACAATTGCCACTACTCACGGTTAAAGAAAGAATGGAAGAAAAAACAACTCATAAAAAAAAAATTCAGTTAATCTCAACAAGACAGACATAACAGTTCAGGTCAACGCTTCTGCATTCTGATTTTCTTTTTAGACCATTATTAACAATAAACCTGCATATACGTGGAACCATGTAATGTTTAAATTGTACATCTCACTAAGGCTATTTTTTTTTCCAACAAGTTTATATATCTGATAATTAATACCTAAACATTTTCCTTGTCAACGATTTATCGCATTTCGGATTAATTTCACACTGTTAAATCTGGATAATAATATCACATGAACAAATTTTGAAAACATTCCACTATTGAAACTTGATCATTAGGCTCAAGATGCCACTTTAAATCCCTAGTGATAGAGATAAAAATATCCGTTTTATCTCGAGATTTCCGTTTGCTTCACACGTCTCTAATCAAAGCCCCTCAAATTCCTACGTTTTACCTAATTTTTCCTTGTTTCTGATTTTCTTTTAATATAATTCTTATTTGGCTTACATTAATGTTTTCTGAATTTTGGTCTAGAATGGGAGTACTTCCGACCAATTTTAGTGTACATTTCTGGATGTTGCATAGCGTTTTCGCCCTTAATTATGCGCTTTTAGCATCGCTAAAGTATATTGTAATAATTTTGAAATACTCATGTATATAATTCTTTTACCATTACATAAGGTGCGCCATTTTTTTTATACTGAAGCTATCACTCAGATGAAAAAAACACGTAGCAAATGACGGTCTTCCTGACGTAAAAATCCAAACAATCTCCAGACAACAATACATTTCATTCAATGTTACTTCAACCTGCATTTTTTCGCAGCTATACGTACGGACGTGAGAAAGGAAATTACAAATGGTAATTAGTTATACGTCATCTTTTTTATGATAGTTTGTACTCCAAAAAAATTTGTCAAACCTCATGAATATTTCTTTTCATTCGTTATCACAGTTCTGAGAGATTTTACCTATGAAACGAAGCTTATGCTGTAACACGAACATTCATAATGTGCAAATATTCTTGAGGATCGATATAACATTAAAGTGGGTAAACCGAAGATTATAATGAAAACCTTTCTCATTCGACATTTCTGTCTTTCCTCAGTCACCCCCACAGCTCTGTGTCCATCGATTTGTCTTTTTTCCTAAATGTGATTATTCCACTCTCAGAATTGTGTTCTGAGTTTTAGAGAAAATTGGGAGTGTTCTACATTTGTTAGTTTCATATTTTGCTAATTCGACTAAAAATAATTTTATACAGCCATCTCTCAAGTAAACTAGTTTCAAACTACCTCCAAACCTGAAGTTATCAGCGGTAACTAGTTCTCACTCGTCACTACTTTCTATCCATAAAGACACTGTGAAGTTGAATAAAAAAAAAAGTCCGGAAATTAAAAATCCTATTAATATCATTAGGCGAGATACAACAGTTCAGGTAGACGCTACTACAACCTGTTTTTTTTTTTTTTTTCATCATGAACAATGAAGCTGCAAGTGTGAGGATTTAAGTAATATTTATCAATTATATATCTCAGTACGGCTTTGTAGATTCTTTTTCCTAACGTCTGATAACCAGTACCCGCACAATATTCTTGTAAACGATTTACTGCCTTACAGTGTGATTTTACCATGATATTTATGGATAATGATACACGAAGCATCATACAGCGAGACTTTCATTTTTTATTTAATAATTAGGAGGCTCAAGAGGCCACTTTGAAGCCCTAGTTATAAAAATAAGAATAATATCCACTTTATCTCTAAATATTAAAGTTGTTTTGACTCCAATATTCGAAACTCTTATCGCTTAAACAGATCAAATGCCAGCCTTCTTTCCCTGTGAATAGAAAAAATAGGGAGTGTTCTGCAAACACTTTTGATTACTGGCGTGTTACTTCACTTAGCATTATTACTATATTTTTTTCTCTCGGTGCGAAATTTGTTCTCCCTCAAATGTTTCCAAGCTACTTTTGAGTAATTTGTGGAACGCGTATTTGGTGTTCTCGCCCTCAATATTGCGGTTCTTGGGATCACTCGAACATAGTTTTTAACTACCTCTTATGAGGATGCAATAAATGTACAATTTTTTTTCCCCTCAGGTGAACATTTGGAATGAGAAAAAAAAAAAAGATAAATGACGTTTAGCCTAAAGTTAAAATCCAAAAAATCTCCACACTACAGTTCAGTGTTCATTCAACCTGCATTTTATTGTAGCTATATCTACAGAGATGAATTTACAAATGGTAGTTAATTTTATATATCGGTATTACGTAGTGTTTATACATTCTCGTATTAATTTTTGTGAGAATGAAAAGCTCCATAATAATTCCTTCTGACTAGTTATTACAGTTCTGAGATTTTGCCTAGGGATATGTAACTTCTGTTGGAACACGAACCTTCATAATATGCAAATATTATTTTTCTCTTAGCTCGATGTAATTTAAAATGTCTACTGCATTTGAAAATGAAGATGGATTTCTCATTCGAAAATTCTCGGTTGTTTCGGTGACACCCACAGCTATATTACCGTTTCGAGTGATTGTTACAGAAATATTTTCTGCGTTTCGGAAGTGTTTCCAAATAAATTTTTAGTACATTTGTGAAAGTTGCAAATTTGTCGATATTGCCCAAATATAGGTTTAAACAGATATCACTCCAGTATAATGGTTTTCAATTGTCCCCAAAGCGGATGCTCTCAGCGATAACAAGTTCACAATTGCCATTCCTTTTTTACTTGAGGTCACGATTAGGAAACAAGCAGAAAAAAAACATCCAAAATAAAAAAATCCACAATCTAAACACGACAGACAATAGTTCTAAAAGGCCTTGCAACCTAATTATTTTTAGACCAGTCATGAACCAAGTAATGTTTTTCCATAATATATCTTAGTATGGCTATGTAATTACTTTATCCTAATTATATATCTCACAATCAGTACTTTACCTTTATATTTACTCTCGAAGTGATTTTACCTTGGTAAATATGGATAATGATCACACGAACCGTCGTGCTAAGAAAACTTTCCCTTTTTCAGTATTTCATCAGGAGGCCTAAAATAATATTCCACTTGAAATTCCTAGTAATATAGATATCCTTTTTTCTCTAAATTTCCAGGTTGTTTACACGTCTCTAATCAAAGGGAACTCTTTGGAGCCGAGAGATCGCGGGGTCGGTCCCCCGGATGATTAGAGGAACTCTGCCATTAGGTGCAGATAACGCTTCAGCGCTCGGGCCTGTCTTGGGATGTGCCAGTGAGCTGCGGGATAGGGCTATCCCATCTTCCCTTCTCCCTCATGCCAATCATTATGTGAAGCACGAGCTCACTCGGGGCAGTCCGCCTCACCTCGAAGACAACTTACGTGAGAAAAAGGCCTCAGACATGTCGGCAGAGGGTAACCGCCTCGAGAAACCTTGCGAGGACCGGGGCGCCTAGAACTTTCTGCATATATTTATCCGAGCGAGAGCCATCTTTACCTCTGAATCTGATTCATCTCACGTGACGTTATTATATTCTACTTTCCGAAGCGGAATTTTATCACCCTCAGATATGGCTTCTGAATTTCAGATTATTGACATTGTTTCAAGTCTAATTTAGAGTTCATTGGTGGAAGTTGTATATTTAGAGTTTTTTCCTCATTTCTGAGGTTTTTGTGATTACTTAACCATAATATTACTGAATTACTCCTAAAGCACATCATTTTACCGTAACAAAACGTGTATAATGTTTTTCCTGATTACTCATACAAATGAAAATGAGAAATACGACGCTTATTAACCTAAAAAAACAAATAGTCAACAGACATTAATATTAGTGTTCCTTCAACCTGCATTTATTGTATGTCTAAGGAGATGAGTAATAATGTTATAAATGATAATTAAGTATATATATCTCGGTGTTTATACTTTATCGTTGTAAGTTTTTGTCAAAATGGAGGGGCATAGTTCTAAACGATTAGACGAGTGATCCCTAAAACCACGCAATTTAAACAAATGAATTGTAAACAAGCTTGGATACACACAGAATTTTATCTTGAATTCAGAAAACACGAGAAAAAAAATTAGCATCGGAAAAAATAATCGGTAACAAGGATAAATGAGTTAACACGCAGAATGAAATCTATTCACAGGGAAAGAAGGCTGGTATTTGATGGAGTTTTGCACATTGGAGTAAAAAAAAACAAGTATTTAGAGATATAGCGGATATTATTGTTATTTGTATAACTATGGCTTCAAAGTGGAATCTTGAGCCTACTAATCATGTATAAAAAACTGGAATATTTTCGCCGTATGAGGTTCGCGTGATATCAAGATTCTTATTTATCAGGGTAAAATCACTCCGAAAAGGAATAAATCGTTTATAAGAATATTGTAGAGTTACTGGTTATCAGACATTAGGAAAAAGAATGTACAAAGTCGTACTGAGATACATAACTGATAAACATTACTTGGTTCCTCATACGCGCAGCTTTACTGTTCATGATGGGTATGAAAAGAAAAAAAACAGGTTGTAAGATCGTCGACCTGAACTGTTGTTTCTGGCCTAATCAGTTTGCCAGGATTGTTAATTTCCGGTAACTTTTTTTTTTTTTTTTGTAGTGGTGAGTGAGAACTAGTTACGCCTTGATAACATCAGGTTTGGAGGTAGTTCGAAACTATTTTACTGATGTGATGGCTGTATAAACTTATTTTTGGTGGAAATAGCAAAATATGCAACTTTTACAAATGTACTAAAATTTTGCAGACCACTCCCAATTTTTCCTAAAACTCAGGAGTCATTTCTGAGGGTGGAAAAATCACATTTAGGAAACAAAAACATTAATCGACGGACACTTAATGAGAGAAATATCGAATGAGAAAGATTTTCATTTTAATCTGCGGGAGAAGCACTTTAATATATCGATCCGTAAAAGTGAATATGAGATAAAGCATATTTGCACATTGTAAATGTTTGTGTTACAGCATAAGCTTCATTTCCTAAGGTAAAATCTCTCGGAACTGTGATAACGCATGAAAAGGAACATTGATTAGGTTTTGACATAAAAATGTAGAGATAATGGAAACAATCACAAAAAAGATGACATATAATTATCATTTGTAACTTACTTTCTCTTATCCGAACTCAAAAAGATGTAGGTTGAAATAACACTGACTGAAATTTATTGTTGTCTGGAGATTGTTTGGATTTGTACATTAGAGAGACCGTCACTTCCTACTTGAACTTTCATTTGAGTGATGGCTTGTTTAAAAAAAAAAATGGTGCGTTTTGTAATAGTAAAAGAATTTTCTTTAGGAGCAATATAAAATTATTATAGTATACTTTAATAATGCTATAAACGCAAAATTTAGGGAAAAAACACAAAGCAACATCCACAAATGTACACAAATAGTTGGGACGAAATTCCAATTGAATCTAGAATTTAGAAACCATAACTACGGGTCAAAAAATTTTGGATCAAAATAAAAAAAAGGGCAAAACTCAATAACACTGCTAAATTAGATAACACATGGGATGAAACAGATTTACATTTAAAGAAGGCAGGAATTTGAGGGAATTATTCCAAATAGTGTCGTTTGGTCAGGGACGTAAAAAACGAAAATTTACAGGTAAAACGGATATTATATTTATCTTTATCACTAGGTCTTTAAAGGGCCATCTTGAGCCTCCTGATCACATTTAAATAGTGGAATATTTTCCTAGTATGACTTTGTGTGATATCATTATCCCAATTTAAAATTGTGAAATTAATCCGAAATGCGATAAATCGATTGAAAAGAAAATTGTTTAGGTCTTAACTATCAGATATATATTAGTAGGTAAAAGTAAATAGCCGTAGTGAGATATACAATTTAAATATTACTTGGTTCCTCATATACTCAGTTTTATTGTTTTTGATCGTCTAAATAAAGTAAATCATAATGGAGGGGTGTTGACCTGAACTGTTGTGTCTGTCTTGTTGAGATTAACTGAATTTTTCATTTTGGATGGTTTTCATTTTTTTTTCTTTCTGTATCGGTGACGACGGACAAATGGAGTGACAATTGTGAACAAGTTATTCCTGGCAAATTCCGCTTTGGGGATAGTTCAAAATTATTTTATTGGAAGCCTGTCTGTATGAACTCATTTTTTGGGCGAAATTGTCGACCTGAACTGTTGTTTCTGGCCTAATGAGATTAACTTCATTTCTAATTTCCGATGTCCGTTCTCTCTCTCTCTCTCTCTCTCTCTCTCTCTCTCTCTCTCTCTCTCTCTCTCTCTCTCTCTTTTAATTCATCTTAGTAGTGCCTTGACGGAAAAAAAGTAGTCGCACGTGTGAGCTAGTTACGGCTGAGAACATCAGATTTGGACGAAGTTCGAAAGTGTTTTAATGGACTAATGGCTTATTTTAGCTCGAAAACATCCCCTCCCTCTACTGAAGCCACACTGCTCATCACCAATCACTACTCTAAATTAGCTGGGAAACATTCCCAATTACTTGAAATTGGGAAATCATATATGAGGGTTATTAATAAGATACCTCCTCGGAAAAATAAAAAAAATAGTAACGACTTAATGAGGTAACACGTACAATGAAATAGATTCACAAGAAGTTCTCTCTCGGATTACTGTATGCAAAGGGTTGTAGTCTCTAGCAAGGATTTTTCGAGACATGTATTAGGCTGACTTTCAGGTGAAGCGTACAGTCCCGAGTCGGCCTCTCGCGCATCACATAGTGACTAGCCTGTGGGAGGAGGGAAGACGGCGAGCCTGAAGCCGGAAGCTCATGGGCACATCACAAGACCTGTCCGAGCTCTGCAGAGTCTTCTGCACCTCAGGACAGAGTTCCTCTGGTTTTCTGAGGGATCGACCCCACGATCCCTCTGCTCCAAAGAGTTGCTTTTGATTTGAAACGTGTGAATAACCTGGAAATTTAGAGATACAAAGGGTATCATCTTTATAAGTAGTAGTTTGAAGTGGAATATTTGGCTTCCTAATCAAATTTAGAATATGGAACGTTTTCTCAGGATGACGGTTTGTTTCCAAGGTAGAATCACTACGAAAGGCAATAAATCATTTAAAATAATATTTCTTAGGTATTGATTATCAGATATAAAATTTGGATAATGTAATTACATAGACATACTGAGATATATTATGGAAAAACAAATACGCAAGTTAAACAAATGTACAGTCGCCAAACTTTCCACCTGGGCCACCTAGCCGCGAGCGGTGGGTAACGGGTGCTGGCAACAGTGTATCTGTTTGTTCGTGTGTACATGCACGACGAAAGGTCGGATCATCGACTGTCGTCTTCCATAGTGAACCTGTCAGAGTTCATCCCAATATTCAGTCGACAATTTATAGCCGACAGAATTTCAAAGGAACTTCTTGAAAGTATTGGATAATGCGAGTATTGAAAACAGTAAAAAAATCTGAAAGACCGCATGTCTACATATACTACATATTTATAAACGTATTCTTTTTCATTATTACATGATAAACCCATGGCTAAAAATTGTCTACTGAATATTGGGACGAAGAATCGTCGTGTGACCGGCCCTTACGGTAGAAAAATAGATGTCGGTGTCTGTTCGTTTTGCATTTCGCTAGTCCTGGGCCGGTCTCGATTAAACCTATTGAAATACCATTCTTGATCCAAGACATGATTAGATAAGTTAGGTCATTAGTCGTTACAGGATTACTCATTGGGCGGATATTAATTTAAACTAAGTAGAAGAGATAGGAACTGTAGATGTCGGAGATTGAAACATGTTCGTTGAGGCTGAATACTGCCTCGAATCAGCTAGTCATGAGTCGACTGACGTGATGTGTCCACCCCTGAGTGTTCCAGCCTGTAATGATAATTTCATGTTTGTGTCCACCCCTGAGTGTTCCAGCCTGTAATGATAATTTCATGTTCGTTATGTTGCATTTACCAGCCACATAAGTAATATCACAGTCAGTGGTGATATAAATATCCCAACAATTCATGATTCAATAGCAATTGTGCTTAAAATGACTGGAAGCTTTTGTATATTGTGATGGAGAGGTGGTGTCATCATCTTGCTATAATGTTGAGATAATGTTCGGTGAACAATCGATGAGCGTGTAAATGTGTGACCTCATACATAAGCGGCACTGCTCACAATCAGTTTTCCTTGTAATGTGTAGTTCAGTCATTCGTTAGATGAATGGACTATACTTTAAAGGTGTGCTGTAATGACCATAGTCATGTGAAATATGATACAGTAAGTAATTATCAGAGCTGATATAATAGCCACATTCGACAACAATATGCACAAACCCTTTGCCTGTTGAAGTGACAGTATTTTAACCTCGTGGTGCACCAGAGAACACATAAAAACATCTACCTGAAGTACTACCAACTTGGAAAAAAGCAACCGTTAACAGTGTCTGAACATCATCCTAATGTTTATTGGTCAGTGTCATTTATGATATGAGTATGGCAGGTAATCTTACTTGTAACTCGACGTAGATGTTAGGTAAATGCATTCCTCTTCAACCTATACTGATAATGGTATCCAGTGATAGCACTATGAAATGGAATGACTGATATAAGGAGAGAGTGCGAGAGAGAAAGGCTCGGAGCGATTCCAGTATATAGTGCATTAACATGTTATTGGAATTATGTAAAAACAACATAGAAAATAAAATGTTTAGTATTGTTAAGAATGCAGATATGTAGTAGAGTGGTAATGGATCTCAAAAACTAGTTCGGCAATTATTATCACAGGCGGTATGGATAACGTAACCTTCACCCCCCACCCCCGTCCGGCGCCTGCCCTGGCCTTCACTATGCAAAGCTCCCCCCTTAGGCTGCTCTCCCACACAGGCGGTATGGATAACGTAACCTCCCCCCCCCCCCGTCCGGCGCCTGCCCTGGCCTTCACTATGCAAAGCTCCCCCCTTAGGCAGCTCTCCCACCGGCTCAACCAGTTGCAGGAAACCTGTCGCATGGAATTGTTGCGTGCCACAGGTTGCACGGACGAAGGCCAAATAAGTATATTATTATATATACTATTATTATATAAAATAGTATATATTCATATCATAATATTATATATTACCTTACTATAAAATTAATATAGTAAAATTTATTTGGCCTTGGTCAGTGCGACCTGTGGCACATTACAATTTTCCGTGCAAACGCCTTCATGCAACCATGCAACTGGCTGAGCCGATGGGAAAGCCGCCTTACTCCTGACATTTTTCTCCCCACCCAAATCCTGAGACAGTTTTCTCCCCACCCAAATCCTGAGACATTTTTCTCCTCACCCAACTCCGTACTCAGCCATCTATGGGATGAACTCTGACGGAGGTTCACTACGGACGAAGAGAGTTGATGATCCGAACTTTCGTCGAGCATGTACCCACGAACAAACAGATACACTGTTGCCAGCACCCGTTACCCACCTCTCGCAGCTAGGTGGCCCAGGTGGAAAGTTTGGCGACTGTACTAAAAAGTAGCCTGGAAACTTAGGCAATTATATCTAAAATTCAGAAAATATTTGAGAAAAATTTTGCATCGAGAGAGAGAGAAAGAGAAACAATATCAACGTTAATGAGGTAACACGCAGGATGAAATCTATTCACGGGGATAGAAGGCTAGTATTTGATGAGATTAAGCCGAGAGTTTCGTGTTTTGGAGCCAAAATAACAAATATTTAGAGACGAGGCGCATATTTTTTTTATTTGTATAACTAGGGCTTCAAAGTGCCCTTTTTTGTTTCCTAATAATATGTATAAAAAATGGAATAGTTTCGCTGTATGACGGTTCGTTTGATATCATCCATATTTATCAAGGTAAAATCACTCCGAAAGGCAATAAATCGTTTACAAGAATATTGTGTAGGTACTGGTTATCAGGCTTTAGGAAAAAGAAAGCCGTACTGAGATATATGATTAATAAACATTACTTAATTCCCCATACTCGCATCTTTATTGTTAATGGTGGGAATAAAAAAGAAAAAAACAGGTTCTAGTAGCGTCTACCTGAACTGTTGTTTCCAGCCTAATGAGATTAAATGGATTTTTAATCGATTTTTTTTTAAAATTCATCTTAGCAGTGTCTTCACGGGTAAAACATAGTGGCAAGTGAGTAGTAGTTACGACTGATAAGATCAGATTTGGAGGTAGTTCGTAAGTATTTTACTGGTGATGGCTGTATAAACTTATTTTTCGTCGAAATAAAAATAAATGCAACTTTAACAAATGTACTCAGAATTGTCTACAGAACACTCTCAATTATTTCTAAAATTCGAAAGACAATTCTGAGGGTGGAAAAATGACATTTAGGAAACAAAAAGATCAATCAATACTTAAAGAGCTGTGGGGGTTACTGAAAAAAGAGACAAATGTCGAATGAGAAAGAACTTTCATTTTAATGTTATTTCGATACTCAAGAATGAATATAAAAGGTTAGTCTTACAGCATAAGCTTTATTTCCTTAGGTAAAATACCTGAGAACTGTGATAACAAATGAAAAGGAATATTGATCAGGTTTTGACAAAAATTTATATAGTATAAGCTCTATCATAATAAAGATGACAATTTATTACCATTTGTAACTAAAAAATGTAGGTTGAAGGAACACTGAATGAAAAAATTTTGAAAGAAATAAGGAAAAAGTAGGATGAAACATTCACATTTAAAGATGGCTGGAACTTGAGGGGCTAAAAGGAATATTTGGTCTAACTTTAATTAAAACTAAGATTAATTTGTTAGATTCGCCCTGTACATATCATGATGTAATCTAACTATTTGGTACTGTAAATAATTAATAGTTGGCAACTACCATTCTATGCGGGAGGTGGATCCTGCCGCACACCGGACTCTGTTCCTAGTCACTCAAGCTAAGACGGTTGTACATACGCACCATAAGGACGCTTGCTTGCTCAAGCAATTACACTAAGCAGCCTCATCGTCATCGGTTATCGATCACTCCCTCTTCACTAGCTAAGTAACCTTTACGAATTGGCCAATTCAAGGGAGGATTAGCTATGAGATAGAAGAGAAATAGTTATTGTATGTGAGTTATGGTTGTTACGTTTCGCCTAACTCTATGAGACTTGTTTGATTTACTTAAGAACAACCTTATAGACGAGTAACGACCTACGAGTTGTTTATTAGTAAATACCAGAAATTTCTATCAGAGCGGTGCCCCTGCAGGGTTACCGACTTGTATACATTAAATATTTTTCACATTTTGGTGCCTAGAAATAGGGCCCCGATTTGTTTACCAGAACTATTAAACATTTTTCACATTACTTGGTTCCACTTATATGCAGGTTCATTGTTAATAATGGTCTAAAAAGAAAATGAGAATGCAGAAGCGTTGAGATTAACTGGATTTTTGTTTTTTTGTTTTTTTTTCTTCCATTCTTTCTTTAACCGTGAGTAGTGGCAATTGTGAACTAATTACTACAGATAGCACCGGCTTTGGGGCAGTTCAAAACTATTTTACTGGAATGCTGGCTTTATGAATTTATTTTGGGGCGAAATCGCTAAATATGAAACCCACAAATGTTCTCAGACTTCATTAGAAAACACAACCAATTCTTTCCAAAACTTAGACGACATTTCTAACTTAAAAGCTCTCATTTAGGAAACATAACAAGAAATCGATTGACACGTATTAAGAGCTGGTTTCTAAGGTGTTTACGAACAATAAAATTCAATTGATACGGGTGCCACCGAAAAAGCTAGAAACGTTGATTGAGAAAAGCTATCATTTTTAACTGTAGGTGAAGCACTTTATAATTGCATCGAACCACCTAATTGAATATAAAAGAAAAAGAATATTTGCACAATGTGAAGTTTCGTGTTCCAAGATAAGCCACAGTTCCTTAGGTAAAATCTCTCAGAACTGTAATTACTCGTCAAAAGGAATATTGATGAGCTTTTGACTCTCACATTATAATAAGTAGATAAAGTATAAGCACTATGCAATACCGAGATATGATTAACTACCAGGAGGCATAGCTGCAATAAAATGCAGGTTGATTGAGCACTGACTGAACTGTATTAATGTCGTGTGCAGATTGGATTTTCTTTTTAGGATAAAGGTGTTTTGTGTGTTTTATATTTATTTGAAATGTTACCTTTAGAGAAAAAAAATCGTACAAATTGTGTTACAGTAAAGCATCCTCCTTAGGAATAGTTGAAATCTTTTATACTTGAGTGATCCTTGAACCGCATAATTGAGGGCGAGGACACTAAATACGAAACTTCCACAAATATACTAAAAATTATATTGGAATCTTTGCCAGTGGTAGCTAAAATTCAGAAAACATTTTAAGGAGAAAATATTTGGCAAAAAAAAAAAAAAAACAAGTTTCAACGCAAAATCAGGAAACACATACAGTAGGATGATGTTTATTCACAGGGAAACTACGCAGACATTTGATGGGTTTAAGCCGATAGATTTTTGTGCATTGGAGTCAAAATAAAAAAAAAATTGGATAAAATATTATTTCTATTTGTATAACTAGGGCTTCAGAGTGGCCACGGGCCTCCTAATCAGATTAAAAAAAAAAAGGAAAATTTTCGCAGAATGACGGTTCATATGATATCAATATCCATATTTATCATGGTAAAATCATAACAATCGTTTACAAGAAAATTGTATAAGAACTGGTTATTGGGTATTAGGAGAAAGATACTACAAAGGCTTACTGACATACACAATACAAAAACATTACTTGGTTCATCATACACGAAACTTTATTATTCTTTATGGGAATAACAAAAAATAAATCGTTTTATGGGCGGCGACCTGAATGTTGTTTCTGGCCTACTGATTAACTTCATTTTTAATTTCAAATGACCTTTCCCTCTTTTTTTTTTTTTTTTTGTATAATTCATCTCAGCAGTGTCTTCACGGTTAAAATATTGTGGCGTGAACTAGTTATGGATGATAACATCAGATTTGGAGGTAGTTCGAAAGTGTTATACTGGAGTGATGGCATATTTTCGATCGAAATCGCTAAGTATGAAACTTTCACAAATGTTGTCAAAATTGTTTGCAAAACACTCCCAATTATTCCTAAAACGGATGGAAAAATCATATTATAGGAAGCAAACATAAATCTATAGACAATTAAAGAGAGTCCTGGGGGTGACCGTAAAGAGTGAAAAATGTCGATTGAGAAAGGTTTTCATTTTTATCTGCAGTAGAAGCACTTTAATGTTCTATCGAGCTACCAGAGTGAATATGAAAAATAAAGAATATTTGCACATTATAAAGGTTCGTGTTAAAACATAAGCCTCATTTCCTTCGATATAATATCTCAGAAGTGCAGTAACGCATGAAAAGGAATAATGATTAGGTGTTTACATATCATAATTATATATATATAAACTCTATCGTAATAATGATGATATATAATTAATTACCATTTGTAACAATATTTCATGCCCGTACACATAGCTACAAAAAATGCAGATTGAACTAACACTGAATGAAATGTATTGTGGTTAGGATCTTTATTTGGATTTTTACGTCAGGAAGACGGTCATTTGCGTCCTGTTTGACTGATGGCTTGTGTAAAAAAAAAAAATGTTTTGTAATGGTAAAAAATTTTCTAATGAAGTAAATCAAAACTATTACAGAATACTTTAGTGATGCTAAAAATGCATAATTTAGAGCGAAAACACTATGCAACATTCACAAATGTACAGAAAAATAGGTGGGAAGCACTCCTAACTGAATCTAAAATTCAGAAAACATTGCTTCAGTTCAAAAACATTTGGAAAAAAAAATATCATGGTAAATAATGTAAAACCCTGGATGAAATATACCCACACTGACAGAAGGCTGAAATTTAAGGGGATTCAACCAAGTAATTTGGTTTTATGAGATGTATGAAACACATGGAAATTTAGAGGTAAAACGGATATTATTTTTTATCTTTATCACTAGGTCTTTAATGTGGCATCTTGAGCATCCTGATCAAATTTAGAAAACAATATTTTCCCAGTATGACTGTCGTGTGATATTATCCCAATTTAACCTTGTGAAATTAATCAGAAATGCGATAAATCGTTTAAAAAGAATTTGGTTAGGTATTAATTATCAGATATATATTAGTAGGGAAAAGAAAATAGCTGTTGTGAGGTATACAATTTAAACATTACTTGCTTCCTCGTATATGAAGATTTATTGTTAATAAGGGTCTAAAAAAAAAAAAAAAACGCAGAGCGTTGACCTAAACTGTTGTGTCTGTCTTTTTGAGGTTAACTGGATTTTTTATTTATTTTGGATGAATATTCTGTTTTTTTTCTTCCTTCTTTAACCGTGACTCCACGGATAAAAGGAGTGGCTATTGTGAACTTGTTAATGCTGATAGCATCGGCATTGACGGCAGTTCAAACCTATTTTACTGGAAGTCTGGCTGTTTGAACTTATTTTTGGACGAAATCTCTAAAAACGAAAATTCCACAAATGATCTCAAATTTGATTTGAAAACTCATCCAATTCTTTCCAAAACTCAAACATTTCTGACTTAAAAACTCTCATTTAGGGAATATAACAAGAAATCGATTGACACGTAAGGTGTTTACGAGCAATATATTTGAATTGATGTGGGTGCCACCGAAAAAGCTAGAAATTCCAATGAGATGAGTTATCATTTTTAACTGCAGTAGAAGCACTTTCTAAGTGCATGGATCCTCCCCATTGAAAACGAATATTTGCACATTATAAAGGCTCGTGTTTCTAGACAAGCCACAGTTCCATGGGTAAAATCACTCCATTTTATACTTGAAGTCAAGGCTAGAAAAACAAAAAATATTGAGAATAAATAATCCACTTACTCTAAACACGACAGAAACAACAGTTCAGGTCAAGACCCGTGCAAACTATTATTCTCATAGACAATCATGAACAATAAACCTGTATATACGAGGAACCAACTAAGGTTTCTAAATTTCATATCTGAGTACAGCTATGTAATTACATTTTCCTAATTATATACAGGTGTATCTGAAAATCAGTACGTAACCAATTCGGAGTGGTTTTACCGTGGTAAATATGGATAATGATCACACGAACCATCATACTATGAAAACATTTCATTTTTAAAATTTAATCAGGAGGCCCAATATGCCATTTCAAAGCCCTAGTTATAGATAAAATATCCTTTATCTTTAAATTTACAGGTTTTACACGTCTCTAATCAAACGAAACTCTTTGGAGCCGAGGGATTGCGGGGTCGGTCCCACAGCAGAGAAGAGGAACTCTGCCCTTAGGTGCAATGGACGCTGCAGCGTTCGGGCCGGTCTTGAGGTGTGCCTTTGAGCTGCCGGTTTCGGGCTTGACTCTCTTCCCTCATCCCACAGGCCAGTCAGTATGTGAAGTACGAGAAGCCTACTCTCTGATACATAACTGCAGAAGATATCAGCCTCGAAAATCCTTGGAAGGACAGGGGCGACTACAACGCTCTGCATATAGTAATCCGAGAGAGAGCATTACTGTGAATCAATTTCGTCGTACGTGTTACCTCATTAAGTCGTGTTACTATTTATTTTTTTTCGAGGTGGAATTTTATCACCCTCAGATATGGTTTCTCAATTTTAGGTAATTGAGAATGTTTCCCAGGTAATTTACAGTTTATTGGTGGAACTTGCATATTTAACGTCTTCGCTCTGAATTTTGCGTGATTTGTGTTTATAAAAGTTCTGAAATACTCCTAAAGAGGATGCTTTAACCGTAACAAAACTTGTACCATTTTTTTTTTTTTTCTGATTACTTCTACAAATGAAAATGAGTCACAAATGACACTCTTCCTAACGTAAAAATCCAAACAGTCTCCAGACGATATGTATGCAGTTCAATCAGTGGTCCTTCAACCTCCATTCTTTTGTAGCTATGTCTACGGGGATGAGTAATAGTTATAAATGGTAATTAAGTATATATATCTCGGTTTTGCTATAGTTAATACTTTCTCGTAGTAGTTTTTGGAGAGTCAAAACCTCATCAATATTCCGTCTCACGAGTTATTACAGTTCTGAGAGATTTTACATAAAGAACTGTGGCTTATTTTGGAACATGAACTTTCATAATGTGCAAATATTCGTTTTCCTTAATATTCAAATGGGAGGTTCGATGCAAATGTAAAGTTCTTCTACTGCATTTAAAAATGATAACTTTTCTCATTCGAAATTTCTAGCTTTTTCGGTGCCACCCACGTCAATTCAAATTTATTGTTCGGAAACACCATAGATGCCAGCTCTCTTTGCATGTCAATCGATTTCTTGTTTTGTTTCATAAATGAGAGTTTTTAAGTCAGAAATGTCTGATTTTTGTAAAGAACTAGATGTGTTTTCAAATCAAGTTTGAGAACATTTGTAGAAGTTTTAATTTTAGCGATTTCGCCCAAAAATAAGTTCATACAGCGAGACTTCAAGTAAAATCGTTTCAACTACCTCCAAAGCGGATACTATCAGCAGGAATTAGTTCACAATTGCCAGTCCTTTTATCCGAGGAGTCATGGTTAAAAGAGGAAGAAAAAAAAAATACAAAAAAAAAAAAATGTTAATCTCAACACAACAGACACAACATGCTACTAATTTTTTTAGACCAATCATGAAAAAAGTAATTTTTTTCAATAATATATCTCAGAACGGCTATGTAATTACATTTTCCTAATTACATGTGTCTAAAAATTAGTATCAAATTTTACTTTAAACAATTATGTCTTTTGGAGCGATTTTGCCGTGGTAAATATGGAAATTGATCACACGAACCATCATACTATGAAAACATTCCCTTTTTAAAATCTGATCAGGAGGCCCAATATGCCACTTCAAAGCCAAAGTTATTGAGAAATTATCTATCTATCTATCTATCCATTGCCAGACGCCTCAATCCCGTTTGGGGTGGCCACAAACAAAACGCCTCCACGTCACCCTGTCCCCCGCCATCTCACTGCCCTGCTCCCAACTCACACCCTCCTCTCATATACCTCTCCACCCCATCCCTCCATCTCATCCTCGGCCTCCCCCTCCCTCTTCCCCCCTCCTACTCACTCCCATACACTCTTCGTCAGTCTTTCACCCTCCATCCTCTCCACATGGCCAAACCACCTAAGTGTGTTCCTCATAACGCTTCCTATCATCCACATCCACACCACAACGTCCCTTTATATCCTCATTCGTCAGCCTGTCTCTCCATGTGACTCCATTTCCACTGCTCTCACTCTTGTGTCTTTCCAACAACGTCCAAGCTTCACTTCCATACGTTAGAGTTGGTATCACAATACTGTCATGTAGTAACTTTTTCACTTCCATGTTCACTTCCCTGTTTTGCAATCACTGCTTTCAAAGAACCAGCAACCTTTCTTCCCTGCTGTTCCCTTTCAAGCACTTTACCTTCCAAACCTCCATCCTTACTCATCACACTATCCAAGTACTGAAAAATATCCGTATCACTAAATTTACAGATTTTACACGTCTCTAATCAAACAAAACTCATTGGAGCCGAGAAATTGCGGGGTCGGTCCTCCGTCAGAGAAGAGGAACTCTACCCTTAGGTGCAGGGGACGCTGAAGCGTTAGGGCCGGTCTCGGGGTGTCCCCGTGAGCTGCCGGCGTCGGGCTCTCCTCTCTTCCCTACTTTCAGAGGCAAGTCACTATGTGAAGCACGAGAAGCCTACTCGAGACTCAACGCCTCAGATACAAGTCAGCCTAAAACATGTCGGAAGAAGGTAACAGCTACGAAAATCCTTGCGAGGAGCGGGGCGACTACAACGGTCTGCATATATTAACCCGAGCGAGAACCTTCTTTACCTGTGAATCTATTTCATTCTACGCGTCACCTCATTAAGTCTTGTTACTATTTTCTTTTATTTTCCGAGGCGGAATTTTATCACCCTCATATATTTTTTCTGAATTTATTGTTCGAAATTGCATATTTAGTGTCATCGCCCTTAATTCTGCAGGTTTTGTTTAAGTATAAAAGTACTGTATTACCCCTAAAGCGGATGCTTTCACCGTAACAAAATTTGTACCATTTTTTTTTTCCTGATTACTTCTACAAATGAAAATGAGTCACAAATGACACTCTTCCTAAAGTAAAAATCCAGTCTACAGACGATGTTTATGCAGTTCATTCAGTGCTCCTTCAACCTGCATTTTTTGTAACTATGTCCACGGGGATGAGTAACAAAGTTATTAAACATTAAATATATATATTCTCATAGTAATTTTTGGACAGCCAAAACCTCATTAATACTCCTTGTCACAAATTATTACAGTTCTGAGAACTGCAACAAGAACATTTATAATGTGCAAATATTTTGTTTCTTTTCATATTCAATTTTGAGACTCCTTGCAATTATAAAGTGCTTCTACTGAAATTAAAAATAACTTTTCTCATTCGAAATTTCTAACTTTATTCGGTGGCGCCCACATCAATTGAAACACTTCGTAAACACATTAGATGTCAGCTCTCTTTGTGTCAATCGTTTTCTTGTTATGTTTCCTAAATGAGAGTTTTTAAGTAAAACATGTCTGATTTTTAGATAGAATTGGATGTGTTTTCCAATCAAGTTTGAGAACAGTTATGGAAATTTCATATTTAGTGATTTCGCCGAAAAATAAGTTCAAACAGCCAAACTTCTAGTAAAATAGGTTTGAACTGCCCCCAAAGCCGATGTTATCAGCAGTAACTAGTTCACAATAGCCACTCCTTTTATCCGAGGAGTCACGGTTCAAGAAGGACGATAAAATCATCCATAATAAAAAATCGTTAGTCATCAAGACAGAAAAAAGAGTAGGTAAACATCTCTGCGTTCTGATTTTTTTAGACCATTATTAACAATAAACCTAAATATACGAGGAACCAAGCAATGTTGTAATTGTATATCTCACTACGGCAATTTTCTCTCCCATACTAATATATATCTGATAATTAATACCTAAACAATTTTCTTTTTAAACGATTTTTCGCATTTAGGATTTATTTCACATTCTTAAATTGGGGTTAATGATATCACACAAACAGTCATACTGGGAAAAAATTGCCCTTTTTAATTTTCAACAGGAGGCTCAAGATTCCACTTTAAAGACCTAGTGATAAAGATAAAAAATAATATCCGTTATATCTCTGAATTTCCCAGTGATTTATACGTCTCTAATCAAACGAAACTTTTTGGTTTAATCTCCTGAAATTCCAGCCTTCTCTCAGTGTGTGATTTTTTTTTTCCGAAAATTCTTAACCCGCAACAATGTTTTCTGAATTTTAGATTGTTAGGAGTGTTTCCCAACTATTTTTGTGTATATTTGCTAATTTTGCATAGTGTTATCGCTGTAAATTATGCATTTTTAGCATAACTAAAGTATTCTGCAACAGTTTTGGATTACTCCTTTAGAAAACTCTTTTACCATTACGAAACTTATACCATTTTTTTTTTTTTTTTTTTTTAATTCAAGCTATCACAAACGAAAATACAAGTCGCAAATGACGGTCTTCCTTTCGTAAAAATCCAAACAATCTCCAGACAATTCAGTGTTAATTCAACCTGCATTTTTTGTGCTATGTGTACGCATGAGAAATTGTTACAAAAGGTAATTAATTATATGTCATCTTTATTGCGATATAGTTTAAACTATATATAATTTTGTCAAAGCCTAATCATTGCTCCTTCTCATGCGTTATCACAGTCCTGAAAGATTATACCGAAGGAAATCAGGCTTATGTTTTAACATGAACCTTTATAATGTGCAAATATTGTTTACCTTTCATATTCACTCTAGTATTATAAAAATGAAAACCTTTCTCATTCGTCATTTCTCTCTATTTTCGGTCACCCCCACAACTCTGTCTATTTTTGTTTGCTTCCTAAATATGATTCTTCCACCCTCAGAAATGTCTTCCTGTTTAAAAATATTTGTAGTGTTTTGCAAACACTTTTGATTACATTTGTGAAAGTTTCATATTTAGCGATTTCACTCCTGTAAAACACTTTCGAACTACCTCCTAATCTGGTGTTATCAGCCGTAACTAGTTCATACATGCCACTACATTTCATCCGTGAATACACTGCTATGATGAATTATTAAAAAAAAAAGTCCTCGGAAATTTATAAAGTTAATCTCATTACGCCAGAAACAACATACAGATCGACGCTCCAACAATCTTTTTTTTCCATCATGAACAATAAAACTGCGTGTATGAGAAACCAAGTAATATTTATAAATTGTATGTCAGCAAGGTTTTGTAGTATTTTTCTAATACAATTTTCTTGTAAACGATTGGAGTAATGTTACAATGATGAATATGGATATTGATATCAAATGAACCGTCATTCTTCGATTTTTTTTTTTTTAAATCTGATTAGGAGGCTCACTTGGCCACTCTGAAGCCTTAGTTATACAAATATTAATAGTATCCCCTTTATCTCTAAATTTTTGTCATTTTGACTCCAATATACGAAAATCTTTCGGCATGAACCCATCAAATGCCAGCCTTGTTTCCCTGTGAATAACTTTCATCCTATGTGTTACCTCATTTTGCATTGAAACTTTTTTTATGCGAAATTTTTTCTCCCTCAAATGTTTTCTGAACTTTTGATACAATTGGGAACGTTTCCAACCAAATTTTGAGTATATTTGTGGAAATTGCATATTTAGTGTCCTCGCCCTGAATTATGCGGTTCAAGGATCACTCCTAAGGAGGATGCTTTACTGTAACAAAATTTGTAGATTTTTTTGTCCTCAAGTTAACATTTCATATGAAAATAAAAGATACAAATGACTTTTAGCCTAAAGTGAAAAACCAAACAATCTGCACACGACATTAATACACTTCGGTGTTCATTCAACCTACAATTTATTGTAGCTATATCTACAGAGATGAATAAAGTTAATTTTATATCCCGCTATTGCGTAGTATTTATACTTTCTCGTATTTATTTTTATGAGAGTCAGTAGCTCATCAGTATTCCTTCTGACGAGTTATTAAAGTTCTGAGGTTTTGCCTAGGGCTATGTAGCTTATGTTGGAACGCGGGCTTTCATATTATGCAAAGATTCTTTTCATTTTATATTCAATCTGGGGCTCAATGTAATTTGAAAGTGCCTCTACTGCAAACAAAAATGAAAGCCATCCTAATACGAATTTTTCTGTTGCTTCGATGACACCCACAGCTCTCTTAAAGCATCGAGTGATTTCTTGTTATATTTCATTAATGTAATATTCCCCTCGTCCGAAATGTTTACCTCGTTTTGGAAATAATTGCGAATCCAAGTCAAATTTCAGTACATTTGTGGAAGTTACATATTTATTGATTTTGCCAAAATATAGGTTTCTACCCTGTCACTCCAGTAAAATTGTTTTCAGCTACGCCCAAAGCGGATTCTCTCAGCCGAATCTAGTTCACAAATGCCACTTCTTTATATACTTAAGGTCACGACTAGGAAACAAACAAGAATTATCGAAAATAAAAAATCCACAATCTCAAAACGACAGAAAACAGTTCTAGACAAAGCCCATGCTACCTATTATTTTTTAGATCAATCATGAACTAAGTAATGTTTTTCAGTAATATATCGCAGAATGGCAATGTAAATACATTTTCCTAATTATATATATCTGAAAATCAATACCTATCCAATTTTATTCTAAACTGTCTCAATAGACAGTTTAGAATAAAATTTTACCTTGGTAAATATGGATAATCATCACACGAATCATCATACTATGAAATTCGATTTTTAAAATTTAATCAGGAGGTAAAATATGTGGAGAAGATGCAGGGTGAAAGACTGACGAAGAGAGTGTATGTGAGTGAGGTGGAGGGGGGAAGAGGGAGGGGGAGGCCGAGGATGAGATCATCATACTATGAAATTCGATTTTTAAAATTTAATCAGGAGGTAAAATATGTGGAGAGGATGCAGGGTGAAAGACTGACGAAGAGAGTGTATGTGAGTGAGGTGGAGGGGGGAAGAGGGAGGGGGAGGCCGTGGATGAGATGGAGGGATGGGGTGGAGAGGTATATGAGAGAGGGGGGTGTGAGTTGGGAGCAGGGCAGTGAAATGGCGGGGGACAGGGCGACTTGGAGGCGATTTGTTTGTGGCCACCCCAAACGGGATTGAGGCGTCTGGCAATAGATAGATAGATAGACAATATGCCATTTCAAAGCCCTTTATAGAAAAAATATCCTTTTAATCTCTAAATTTCCAGGTTTTACTCGTCTCCAATACAACGGTACTCTTTGTAGCCGAGGAAATGCGGGGTCGGTCCCCCGGCAGAGGAGGAACTTTGCAGTGGACGCTGCAGCGTTCTGGCCGGCATTGGGGTGTGACCGTGAGCTGCCGGATTCGGGCTCCCCCGTCTTCCCTCCCTCCACTGACCAGTCACTATGTGAAGCACGCGTGGCCCACTCGGGAAAGTACGCCTCACCTCAAAGTCAGCCTGCACAAAAAAATGCCTTATACATGTCAGCAGAAGGTAAACTACTCGATAATCCTTGCGAGGACCTGGGCGACTACAACGCTCTGAATAATCACATCGAGAGGCGTCTTTACCTGTGAACCAATTTCATTCTACGTTTTACCTCGTTAAGTCTTGTTACTATTTTTTTTCCATGCGGAATTGTACCACCCTTAGATATGATTTGTGAATTTCAGGTAATTGAGAGTCTTTCCCAGATAATTTAGAGTTCATTGTTTGAAATTGCTTATTTAGTGTCTTCGCCCGCATTTTTTTTTTTTTTTTTTTTTTGGTTTAAGAATAAAAGTACTGAATTACTCCTAGAGCGGATGCTTTTACCGTAACAAAACTTGTACCATTTTTTCTCATTCTACAAATGTGGCGTTACCCGTAGAAAGGGTCCAACACGCCACAAGTAAATTTTGCCAGAAAATGCACTCAAAGTTCGGCAATATTCACATGAGTATAACTCAGCTAATAGATGGGCTAGCGCCTTAATTATTTTTTAATTGAAGCTTGATATGTCTACTTTTTGACTATGACAATGCTTTAGTGGTTATTAGTTTAGAAATTTATGTTTAGAAATTTTTGTTTATTATTATAATGCAATCAGAAAATTAAATCCCGGTGTTTTTTTCTGCTATTACTGAACTATGAGTGCATTTTCTGGCACAATATTGGTTCAGGAATGGTGGTACATGTTAATATGCATATTAATCATAGTGTAAATAATAATAATAATAATAATAATAATAATGATAATAATTATGGTAATTATTATTGACAATGAAGATGCTAAATGGAACCTTGAATGCATTTTCTGGTACAATATTGGATGAAGAATGATGGTACATGTTAATAACCATGCTAACACTGGTGTAAATCATAGTAATATATAATTAATAATAATAATTATTAATATATAATTAATATATAATTATTAATAATAATGATAATAATGGTATTATTATCGGAGATGAAGATGCTGTTATGGAACCTTCAGTGCTGATGATGATGAAGCTGTATAATCCGTCTATATGTTACTGTCAGTTCAGTCATTATTACTGTTTTTATGTTCTGACCGGCACTCTGTTTAATGAATAATAATAATTGCAATATAGTTAATAATAAAGATATTATTGTTGAAGATGAAGATGATGAACTTTTATAACCCGTCTTACCCCCTCTGGAAGTGACGTAACCTCCCAACCACCTCCTACTCAACCCATCCCACCACACGTCTCGCTCACTTGACGGAATAGGCTAGTGTACCCTTCCTACATGCAGGCTGTCCGGGCCGATGGTGATGGCGGTTGATACGGCTCATTCGTAGTTTTTTTTTTTTTTTTTCACCGGACTATAACTCTTTCTTCCAGTAAAGAAACTGGCTTTAAACCACTACAGTGCATAAAGAAAGAGTTGTACTGTGGTTTTATACAATATAACGGTTTTGAACAGGCGGCGCGTTAGACCCTTTCTACAGGTAACCCATCAAATGAAAGTGAGTCACAATTGAAACTCTTTCTAACGTAAAAATACAAATAGTCTTCAAACGATATTTATACAGTTTATTCAGTGTTCCTTCAAGCTCCATTTTTTTTTTTTTTCCTTTGGTAGCTGTCTACGGAGATGAGTAATAAAGTTATTGTCTATATATCTCGGTACTGCGATAGTTTATACTTTCTTGCACTAATTTTTGTAGTCAAAACCTCATCAACATTCCTTCTCACGAGATATTACAGTTCATAGAGATTTTACCGGAGGAACTGTGGCTTATCTTGGAACACGAACATTCACAATGTGCAAATATTCTTTTTCTTTTATAATCAATCAGGTGGCTCGATGCAGTTATAAAGTGCTTCTACTGCTTTTAAAGATTATAACATTTCTCATTCGACATTTTTACCTTTTTCGGCGTCACCCCTATCAATTGAAACTTATTGTTCGTAAACTCCTTAGAAGCCAGCTCTTAATACTTGTCAATCGATTTCTTGTTATGTTTCCTAAATGAGTTTTTAAGTCAGAAATGTTGTCTGAGTTTTGGAAAGAATTGGTCCAATGAAGTTTGAGAACATTTGTGGGTTTCATAGCGATTTCGCCCCAAAATAAATTCATACAACCAGCATTCCAGTAAAATAGTTTTGAACTGCTCCAAAGCCGGTGCTATCTGTAGTAATTAGTTCACAATTGCCACTACTCACGGTTAAAGAAAGAATGGAAGAAAAAACAACTCATAAAAAAAAAAATTCAGTTAATCTCAACAAGACAGACATAACAGTTCAGGTCAACGCTTCTGCATTCTGATTTTCTTTTTAGACCATTATTAACAATAAACCTGCATATACGTGGAACCATGTAATGTTTAAATTGTACATCTCACTAAGGCTATTTTTTTTTCCAACAAGTTTATATATCTGATAATTAATACCTAAACATTTTCCTTGTCAACGATTTATCGCATTTCGGATTAATTTCACACTGTTAAATCTGGATAATAATATCACATGAACAAATTTTGAAAACATTCCACTATTGAAACTTGATCATTAGGCTCAAGATGCCACTTTAAATCCCTAGTGATAGAGATAAAAATATCCGTTTTATCTCGAGATTTCCGTTTGCTTCACACGTCTCTAATCAAAGCCCCTCAAATTCCTACGTTTTACCTAATTTTTCCTTGTTTCTGATTTTCTTTTAATATAATTCTTATTTGGCTTACATTAATGTTTTCTGAATTTTGGTCTAGAATGGGAGTACTTCCGACCAATTTTAGTGTACATTTCTGGATGTTGCATAGCGTTTTCGCCCTTAATTATGCGTTTTTAGCATCGCTAAAGTATATTGTAATAATTTTGAAATACTCATGTATATAATTCTTTTACCATTACATAAGGTGCGCCATTTTTTTTTTATACTGAAGCTATCACTCACATGAAAAAAACACGTAGCAAATGACGGTCTTCCTGACGTAAAAATCCAAACAATCTCCAGACAACAATACATTTCATTCAATGTTACTTCAACCTGCATTTTTTCGCAGCTATACGTACGGACGTGAGAAAGGAAATTACAAATGGTAATTAGTTATACGTCATCTTTTTTATGATAGTTTGTACTCCAAAAAAATTTGTCAAACCTCATGAATATTTCTTTTCATTCGTTATCACAGTTCTGAGAGATTTTACCTATGAAACGAAGCTTATGCTGTAACACGAACATTCATAATGTGCAAATATTCTTGAGGATCGATATAACATTAAAGTGGGTAAACCGAAGATTATAATGAAAACCTTTCTCATTCGACATTTCTGTCTTTCCTCAGTCACCCCCACAGCTCTGTGTCCATCGATTTGTCTTTTTTCCTAAATGTGATTATTCCACTCTCAGAATTGTGTTCTGAGTTTTAGAGAAAATTGGGAGTGTTCTACATTTGTTAGTTTCATATTTTGCTAATTCGACTAAAAATAATTTTATACAGCCATCTCTCAAGTAAACTAGTTTCAAACTACCTCCAACCCTGAAGTTATCAGCGGTAACTAGTTCTCACTCGTCACTACTTTCTATCCATAAAGACACTGTGAAGTTGAATAAAAAAAAAGTCAGGAAATTAAAAATCCTATTAATATCATTAGGCGAGATACAACAGTTCAGGTAGACGCTACTACAACCTTTTTTTTTTTTTTTTTTTTTCTCATCATGAACAATGAAGCTGCAAGTGTGAGGATTTAAGTAATATTTATCAATTATATATCTCAGTACGGCTTTGTAGATTCTTTTTCATTACGTCTGATAACCAGTACCCGCACAATATTCTTGTAAACGATTTACTGCCTTACAGTGTGATTTTACCATGATATTTATGGATAATGATACACGAAGCATCATACAGCGAGACTTTCATTTTTTATTTAATAATTAGGAGGCTCAAGAGGCCACTTTGAAGCCCTAGTTATAAAAATAAGAATAATATCCACTTTATCTCTAAATATTAAAGTTGTTTTGACTCCAATATTCGAAACTCTTATCGCTTAAACAGATCAAATGCCAGCCTTCTTTCCCTGTGAATAGAAAAAATAGGGAGTGTTCTGCAAACACTTTTGATTACTGGCGTGTTACTTCACTTAGCATTATTACTATATATTTTTCTCGGTGCGAAATTTGTTCTCCCTCAAATGTTTCCAAGCTACTTTTGAGTAATTTGTGGAACGCGTATTTGGTGTTCTCGCCCTCAATATTGCGGTTCTTGGGATCACTTGAACATAGTTTTTAACTACCTCTTATGAGGATGCAATAAATGTACAATTATTTTTCCCTCAGGTGAACATTTGGAATGAGAAAAAAAAAAAAGATAAATGACGTTTAGCCTAAAGTTAAAATCCAAAAAATCTCCACACTACAGTTCAGTGTTCATTCAACCTGCATTTTATTGTAGCTATATCTACAGAGATGAATTTACAAATGGTAGTTAATTTTATATATCGGTATTACGTAGTGTATATACATTCTCGTATTAATTTTTGTGAGAATCAAAAGCTCCATCATAATTCCTTCTGACTAGTTATTACAGTTCTGAGATTTTGCCTAGGGATATGTAACTTCTGTTGGAACACGAACCTTCATAATATGCAAATATTATTTTTCTCTTAGCTCGTTGTAATTTAAAATGTCTACTGCATTTGAAAATGAAGATGGATTTCTCATTCGAAAATTCTCGGTTGTTTCGGTGACACCCACAGCTATATTACCGTTTCGAGTGATTGTTAAAGAAATATTTTCTACTTTTCGGAAATTTTTAGTACATTTGTGAAAGTTGCATATTTGTCGATATTGCCCAAACATAGGTTTAAACAGATATCACTCCCCAAAGCGGATGCTCTCAGCGATAACAAGTTCACAATTGCCATTCCTTTTTTACTTGAGGTCATGATTAGGAAACAAGCAGAAAAAAAACATCCATAATAAAAAAATCCACAATCTAAACACGACAGACAATAGTTCTAAAAGACCTTGCAACCTAATTATTTTTAGACCAGTCATGAACCAAGTAATGTTTTTCCATAATATATCTTAGTATGGCTATGTAATTACTTTATCCTAATTATATATCTCACAATCAGTACTTTACTTTTATATTTACTCTCGAAGTGATTTTACCTTGGTAAATATGGATAATGATCACACGAACCGTCGTGCTAAGAAAACTTTCCCTTTTTCAATATTTCATCAGGAGGCCTAAAATAATATTCCACTTGAAATTCCTGGTAATATAGATAATATCCTTTTTTCTCTAAATTTCCAGGTTGTTTACACGTCTCTAATCAAAGGGAACTCTTTGGAGCCGAGAGATCGCGGGCTCGGTCCCCCGGAAGATTAGAGGAACTCTGCCATTAGGTGCAGATAACGCTTCAGCGCTCGGGCCTGTCTTGGGATGTGCCAGTGAGCTGCGGGATA
Source organism: Coenobita brevimanus (assembly GCF_032717465.1). NCBI lineage: Eukaryota > Metazoa > Arthropoda > Malacostraca > Decapoda > Coenobitidae > Coenobita > Coenobita brevimanus. The sequence continues at coordinate 22,294,329 of NC_136998.1, read as the reverse complement.
GGGCTATCCCATCCTCCCTTCTCCCTCATGCCAATCATTATGTGAAGCACGAGAAGCTCACTCGGGGCAGTCCGCCTCACCTCGAAGACAACTTACGTGAGAAAAAGGCCTCAGACATGTCGGCAGAGGGTAACCGCCTCGAGAAACTTTGCGAGGACCGGGGCGCCTAGAACTTTCTGCATATATTTATCCGAGCGAGAGCCATCTTTACCTCTGAATCTGATTCATCTCACGTGACGTTATTATATTCTACTTTCCGAAGCGGAATTTTATCACCCTCAGATATGGCTTCTGAATTTCAGATTATTGACATTGTTTCAAGTCTAATTTAGAGTTCATTGGTGGAAGTTGTATATTTAGAGTTTTTTCCCTCATTTCTGAGGTTTTTGTGATTACTTAAACATAATATTACTGAATTACTCCTAAAGCACATCATTTTACCGTAACAAAACGTGTATAATGTTTTTCCTGATTACTCATACAAATGAAAATGAGAAATACGACACTTATTAACCTAAAAAAACAAATAGTCCCCAGACATTAATATTAGTGTTCCTTCAACCTGCATTTATTGTATGTCTAAGGAGATGAGTAATAATGTTATAAATGATAATTAAGTATATATATCTCGGTGTTTATACTTTATCGTTGTAAGTTTTTGTCAAAATGGAGGGGCATAGTTCTAAACGATTAGACGAGTGATCCCTAAAACCACGCAATTTAAACAAATGAATTGTAAACAAGCTTGGATACACACAGAATTTTATCTTGAATTCAGAAAACACGAAAAAAAATTAGCATCGGAAAAAATAATCGGTAACAAGGATAAATGAGGTAACACGCAGAATGAAATCTATTCACAGGGAAAGAAGGCTGGTATTTGATGGAGTTTTGCACATTGGAGTAAAAAAAACAAGTATTTAGAGATATAGCGGATATTATTTTTATTTGTATAACTATGGCTTCAAAGTGGAATCTTGAGCCTACTAATCATGTATAAAAAACTGAAATATTTTCGCCGTATGAGGTTCGCGTGATATCAAGATTCTTATTTATCAGGGTAAAATCACTCCGAAAAGGAATAAATCGTTTATAAGAATATTGTAGAGTTACTGATTATCAGACATTAGGAAAAAGAATGTACAAAGTCGTACTGAGATACATAACTGATAAACATTACTTGGTTCCTCATACGCGCAGCTTTACTGTTCATGATGGGAATGAAAAGAAAAAAAACTGGTTGTAAGATCGTCGACCTGAACTGTTGTTTCTGGCCTAATCAGTTTGCCAGGATTGTTAATTTCCGGTAACTTTTTTTTTTTTTTTTGTAGTGGTGAGTGAGAACTAGTTACGCCTTGATAACATCAGGTTTGGAGGTAGTTCGAAACTATTTTACTGATGTGATGGCTGTATAAACTTATTTTTGGTGGAAATAGCAAAATATGCAACTTTTACAAATGTACTAAAATTTTGCAGACCACTCCCAATTTTTCCTAAAACTCAGGAGTCATTTCTGAGGGTGGAAAAATCACATTTAGGAAACAAAAACATTAATCGACGGACACTTAATGAGAGAAATATCGAATGAGAAAGATTTTCATTTTAATCTGCGGCAGAAGCACTTTAATATATCGATCCGTAAAAGTGAATATGAGATAAAGCATATTTGCACATTGTGAATGTTTGTGTGACTAGCCTGTGGGAGGAGGGAAGACGGCGAGCCTGAAGCCGGAAGCTCATGGGCACATCACAAGACCTGTCCGAGCTCTGCAGAGTCTTCTGCACCTCAGGACAGAGTTCCTCTGGTTTTCTGAGGGATCGACCCCGCGATCCCTCTGCTCCAAAGAGTTGCTTTTGATTTGAAACGTGTGAATAACCTGGAAATTTAGAGATACAAAGGGTATCATCTTTATAAGTAGTAGTTTGAAGTGGAATATTTGGCTTCCTAATCAAATTTAGAATATGGAACGTTTTCTCAGGATGACGGTTTGTTTCCAAGGTAGAATCACTACGAAAGGCAATAAATCATTTAAAATAATATTTCTTAGGTATTGATTATCAGATATAAAATTTGGATAATGTAATTACATAGACATACTGAGATATATTATGGAAAAACAAATACGCAAGTTAAACAAATGTACAGTCGCCAAACTTTCCACCTGGGCCACCTAGCCGCGAGGGGTGGGTAACGGGTGCTGGCAACAGTGTATCTGTTTGTTCGTGTGTACATGCACGACGAAAGGTCGGATCATCGACTGACGTCTTCCATAGTGAACCTGTCAGAGTTCATCCCAATATTCAGTCGACAATTTATAGCCGACAGAATTTCAAAGGAACTTCTTGAAAGTATTGGATAATGCGAGTATTGAAAACAGTAAAAAAATCTGAAAGACCGCATGTCTACATATACTACATATTTATAAACGTATTCTTTTTCATTATTACATGATAAAACCATGGCTAAAAATTGTCTACTGAATATTGGGACGAAGAATCGTCGTGTGACCGGCCCTTACGGTAGAAAAATAGATGTCGGTGTCTGTTCGTTTTGCATTTCGCTAGTCCTGGGCCGGTCTCGATTAAACCTATTGAAATACCATTCTTGATCCAAGACATGATTAGATAAGTTAGGTCATTAGTCGTTACAGGATTACTCATTGGGCGGATATTAATTTAAACTAAGTAGAAGAGATAGGAACTGTAGATGTCGGAGATTGAAACATGTTCGTTGAGGCTGAATACTGCCTCGAATCAGCTAGTCATGAGTCGACTGACGTGGTGTCCACCCCTGAGTGTTCCAGCCTGTAATGATAATTTCATGTTCGTTATGTTTCATTTACCAGCCACATAAGTAATATCAGAGGCAGTGGTGATATAAATATCCCAACAATTCATGATTCAATAGCAATTGTGCTTAAAATGACTGGAAGCTTTTGTATATTGTGATGGAGAGGTGGTGTCATCATCTTGCTATAATGTTGAGATAATGTTCGGTGAACAATCGATGAGCGTGTAAATGTGTGACCTCATACATAAGCGGCACTGCTCACAATCAGTTTTCCTTGTAATGTGTAGTTCAGTCATTCGTTAGATGAATGGACTATACTTTAAAGGTGTGCTGTAATGACCATAGTCATGTGAAATATGATAGTAAGTAATTATCAGAGCTGATATAATAGCCACATTCGACAACAATATGCACAAACTCTTTGCCTGTTGAAGTGACAGTATTTTAACCTCGTGGTGCACCAGAGAACACATAAAAACGTCTACCTGAAGTACTACCAACTTGGAAAAAAGCAACCGTTAACAGTGTCTGAACATCATCCTAATGTTTATTGGTCAGTGTCATTTATGATATGAGTATGGCAGGTAATCTTACTTGTAACTCGACGTAGATGTTAGGTAAATGCATTCCTCTTCAACCTATACTGATAATGGTATCCAGTGATAGCACTATGAAATGGAATGACTGATATAAGGAGAGAGTGCGAGAGAGAAAGGCTCGGAGCGATTCCAGTATATAGTGCATTAACATGTTATTGGAATTATGTAAAAACAACATAGAAAATAAAATGTTTAGTATTGTTAAGAATGCAGATATTTAGTAGAGTGGTAATGGATCTCAAAAACTAGTTCGGCAATTATTATCACAGGCGGTATGGATAACGTAACCTCCACCCCCCACCCCCGTCCGGCGCCTGCCCTGGCCTTCACTATGCAAAGCTCCCCCCTTAGGCTGCTCTCCCACCGGCTCAACCAGTTGCAGGAAACCTGTCGCATGGAATTGTTGCGTGCCACAGGTTGCACGGACGAAGGCCAAATGAGTATAATATTATATATACTATTATTATATAAAATAGTATATATTCATATCATAATATTATACTATAAAATTAATATAAAATTAATATAGTAAAATTTATTTGGCCTTGGTCAGTGCGACCTGTGGCACATTACAATTTTCCGTGCAAACGCCGTCATGCAACCATGCAACTGGCTGAGCCGATGGGAAAGCCGCCTTACTCCTGACATTTTTCTCCCCACCCAAATCCTGAGACAGTTTTCTCCCCACCCAAATCCTGAGACATTTTTCTCCCCACCCAACTCCGTACTCAGCCATCTATGGGATGAACTCTGACGGAGGTTCACTACGGACGAAGAGAGTTGATGATCCGAACTTTCGTCGAGCATGTACCCACGAACAAACAGATACACTGTTGCCAGCACCCGTTACCCACCTCTCGCAGCTAGGTGGCCCAGGTGGAAAGTTTGGCGACTGTACTAAAAAGTAGCCTGGAAACTTACGCAATTATATCTAAAATTCAGAAAATATTTGAGAAAAATTTTGCATCGAGAGAGAGAGAGAGAGAAAGAGAAACAATATCAACGTTAATGAGGTAACACGCCGGATGAAATCTATTCACGGGGATAGAAGGCTAGTATTTGATGAGATTAAGCCGAGAGTTTCGTGTTTTGGACCCAAAATAACAAATATTTAGAGACGAGGCGCATATTTTTTTTAATTGTATAACTAGGGCTTCAAAGTGCCCTTTTTTGTCTCCTAATAATATGTATAAAAAATGGAATAGTTTCGCTGTATGACGGTTCGTTTGATATCATCCATATTTATCAAGGTAAAATCACTCCGAAAGGCAATAAATCGTTTACAAGAATATTGTGTAGGTACTAGTTATCAGGCTTTAGGAAAAAGAAAGCCGTACTGAGATATATGATTAATAAAAATTACTTAATTCCCCATACTCGCATCTTTATTGTTAATGGTGGGAATAAAAAAGAAAAAAAAACAGGTTCTAGTAGCGTCTACCTGAACTGTTGTTTCCAGCCTAATGAGATTAAATGGATTTTTAATCGATTTTTTTTTTTAAATTCATCTTAGTAGTGTCTTCACGGGTAGTGGCAAGTGAGAAGTAGTTACGACTGATAAGATCAGATTTGGAGGTAGTTCGTAAGTATTTTACTGGTGATGGCTGTATAAACTTATTTTTCGTCGAAATAAAAATAAATGCAACTTTAACAAATGTACTCAGAATTGTCTACAGAACACTCTCAATTATTTCTAAAATTCGAAAGACAATTCTGAGGGTGGAAAAATGACATTTAGGAAACAAAAAGATCAATCAATACTTAAAGAGCAGTGGGGGTTACTGAAAAAAGAGACAAATGTCGAATGAGAAAGAACTTTCATTTTAATGTTATTTCGATACTCAAGAATGAATATAAAAGGTTAGTCTTACAGCATAAGCTTTATTTCCTTAGGTAAAATACCTGAGAACTGTGATAACAAATGAAAAGGAATATTGATCAGGTTTTGACAAAAATTTATATCATAATAAAGATGACAATTTATTACCATTTGTAACTAAAAAATGTAGGTTGAAGGAACACTGAATGAAAAAATTTTGAAAGAAATAAGGAAAAAGTAGGATGAAACATTCACATTTAAAGATGGCTGGAAATTGAGGGGCTAAAACCACTTAGTTTCGTTTGATTGGAGACGTGTAAAGCACATGGAAATTTATAAATAAAACGGATAATATTAACACTAGGGATTTAAAGTAGCGTCTTCAGCCTCCTGATCAAATTTAGAAAATGGAATATTTTCCCATTATGACTCTTCGTGTGATATCATTATCCCAGTTTAAGAGTGTGAAATAAATCAGAAATGCGATAAATCGTTTGAAATGATAATTGTTTATGTATTAATTACCATATATATATATTAGTAGGGAAAAGAGAATAGCCTTAGTGAGATATACAATTTAAAAATTACTTGGCTCTTCATATCAACAGGTTTATTGTTCATGATCGTCTAAAAAAAGAAAATCAGAATGAAGGAGTGTTGACCTGAACTGTTAGGTCTGTTCTTGTTGAGATTAATTGGATTTCTCATTTTGGATGTTTCCTTATTTTTTCTTTCATTAACCGTGACTTCACGGATAAATGGAGTGGCAAATTCCGCTTTGAGGGTAGTTCAAATTTTTTTTATTTGATGTCTGGCTGATTGAACTTATTTTTGGGCGAAATAGGTAAACTAATACTTCCACAAATGTTCTCAAACTTGATTGGAAAACACATCCAATTCTTTCCAAACCTCAGACGACATTTCTGACTTAAAAACTCTCATTTAGGAAACATGAGAAATCAATTGACACTTAAGGAGAGGTGACATCTAAGATGTTTATGAACAATAAGTTTTAATTGATGTGGCTTCCACGGAGAAAAGCTAAAAATTTCGAATGAGAAAGGTTATGATTTTTAACTGTAGTAGAAACACTTTATAACACTTTATAACTTTATAACACTTTATAACACTTTATAACTGCATCGAGCATCCTGACTGTATATAAAAGGAAAAGAATATTTGCACATGTTGATGAAGTTTTGATACTCCAAAAATTACTGCGAGAAAGTATTAACTATCGCAGTACCGAGATATACGTACTTAATTACGATTTATAACTTTATTACTCATCTCCGTAAACATAGCGACAAAAAAATGCTGGTTGCATGAGCACTGAATGAACTGCATAAATATCATCCGTAGACTGTTTGGATTTTTACGTTAGGAAGAATGTCATTTGTGGCTCATTTTCATTTGTAGAAGTAAATCATGGAAAAAAAAAAATAGTACGTTTTGTTACGGTAAAAACATCCGCTTTAGGAGTAATTCATTACTTTTATACTTTAAAACAAAACCCATAGAATTGAGGGCTAAGACATTAAATGTGCAATTTCCTCCAGTGAACTCTAAATTAGCTGGGAAACATTCCCAATTACCTGAAAATGAGAAACCATATATGAGGGTGATAAAATTCCTTCTCGGAAAAAAAAAATACTAGCAAGACTTGATGAGGTTACACGTACGATGAAATGGATTCATAGGTAAAGGTTCTCGATCGGATTCCCATGTGAAGATTGTTGTAGCCGATCCAGTCCTCACAAGGATTTTCGAGGCTATTCCCTTCTGCAGAACTGTGTTAAGCTGACTTCGAGGTGAGGCGTTCAGTCCCGAATAGGCGTCTCGTGTTTCTCCTCCCACAGGCCTGTCACTATATGTGACAGGCCTGTGGGAGGAGGGAAGAGAGGCAAACCCGAAGCCGGCAGCTCACAGGCACACCTCAAGACCGGTGTATCATTAAATCGTGAGGACCGTGAAAACCTGAGATGAGTGGACCAGGCACATCCCAAAAATTCTCTTCTGGGCTAATTTTCACCATTCATAAGTATTCATCGCCATAAAACCCACATCATCGTCTTTGTCGACATTTTTTCCGGCTGATAAGCATGAAAAAAAGGGGGGGAAATCAAAAACTAGCACCTTAAGGCAAGGAAAATAGTATTTGATTTCCCCCCCTTTTTTTCATGCTTATCAGCTGGAAAAAATATCGACAAAGACGATGATGTAGGTTTTATGGCGATGAATACACTTATGAAGATGAAAATTAGCCCAGAAGAGAATTTTTGGGGTGTGCCTGGTCCACTCATCTCAGGTTTTCACGGTCCTCACGATTTAATGACCTAAAGGGCAGAGTTCCTCTTCTCTGCCTCGGGACCGACCCCTCAATCCCCGGCTCCAAAGAGTTTCGTTTGATTAGAGACGTGTAAAACCTGAAAATTTAGAGATGAAAGGGATATTCTCTATATAACTAGGGCTCTGAAGTGGCATATTGGAAATCCTGATTAAATTAAAAAAAATAATGTTTTCAAAGTATGATCGTTCGTGTGATCATTATCCATATTAACCACGGTGAAATCACTGCGAAAGACAAGTAGAGAGTTTAAAATAAAATTGGTTAGGTATTGATTATCAGATATATATATATAATCAGGAAAATGTATTTACATAGCTGTGCTCAGATATGAAATTTAAAAACCTTACTTGGTTCCTCGTACATGCAGGTTTATCGTTCATGACTGGTCTAAAAGCAAATGAGTTTGCAGGGGCCTTGACCTGAACTGTTGTGTCTGTCGTGTAGATGGATTTTTTATTTTCGTTTATATATATATATATATATATATATATATATATATATATATATATATATATATATATATATATATATATATATATATATAGTTTCCTAACCGTGACGTCAATTATAAAAAGGAATTGAAATTGTGAACTAATTACGGCTGACAGCATCCGCTTTCGGGATAGTTCAAAACGATTAGACGAGTATAATTGTGGACGCAAACACTAAGTACGCAACTTACACAAATGTATTCTAAATTATCTTGGATACACTCACAATTGTATCGTAAATTCAGAAAACATTTGAGAAAAAAAATTCTCATCCGAAAAACAATCAGTAACAAGCATAAATGAGGTAACATGCAGGATGAAATCTTTTCAGAGGGAAAGAAGGCTGGCATTTGATGGGTTGAAGCCGAAACAGTTTCGTATATTGGAGTAAAAAATAAAAACAAACAAAAAGCGGATATTATTTTCATTTGTATAACTAGGGCTTCAGAGTAGATTCTTGAGCCTCCAAATCATATATTAGAAATGGAATATTTTCGCAGCATGACGGTTTGTTTGATATCAATATCCATATTTATCATGGTAAAATCACTGCAAACGTTTTAAAGAATGTTGTATTGGATTTGGTTTTCCGGTACTATCTGACATACATAATTTAAAAGCATTACTTGGAGCCTCATACACGCAGTTTTATTAATCATGGTAATAAAAAAAAATCTAGATAAAGTCGACGACCTCAACTGTTGTTTTTGCCCTAATGAAATTAACTTCATTTTTAATTTCCAATGACTCTCTCTCTCTCTCTCCCCCTCTCTCTCTTAGCAGTGTCTTCACGGATAAAAAGTAGTGTCGTGTGAACTAGTTAAGGCAGATAACATCAGATTTGGAGGAAGTTCGAAAGTGTTTTAAAGGAGTGATGGCATATTTTAGCACGAAGTCGCTAAATATGCTGCGTTCACAAATGTTTGCAAAACACCCAATTATTTTTAAAACGGAAGACATTTCTGAGGGTGGAATAATCATATTTAGGAAGCAAACATAAATAGAGTTGTGGGGGTGACCGAAAAAAGAGAGAAATGTCGAATATTTTCATTTTTATCTGCAGTAGAAGCACATTAATATTATATCAAGCTAACAGAGTGAATATGAAAGGTAAAGAATATTTGCATATTATAAAGGTTCGTGTGAAAACATAAGCCTCATTTCCTTCGGTATAATCTCAGAACTGTGATGACTCATGAAATGGAATATTGATAAGGTTTTGACATATCAAAATTATATGTAGTATAAATTCCATCGCAATTAAGATGACAATTACCATTTGTAACATTTTCTCATGCACGTACACATATATTCAAAAAATGCAGGTTGAAGTAACACTGAATGAAATGTATTGTTTGGATTTTTACGTTAGGAAGACGGTCATTTCCGACTTGTATTTTCGTTTGAGTGAAGGCCTCAGTATAAAAAAAAAAAAAAAAAAATGGCATAAGTTTTGTAATGGTAGAAGAATTTTCCATAGTAATTGAAAACTATTGCAGAATACTTTAGTGATGCTAAGAACGCATAATTTAGGGCGAGAACACTGTGGAACATCCTCAAATGTACACAAAAATAGGTGAGAAACAATCCTGACAATCTAAGATTCCGAAAACATTAGGGCGGGTAAAAAAATTATGGAAAAATAATCAGTAACAAGGAAAAATAAGGCAATACTTAGGATGAAATACATTCAAAGAAGGCTGGAATTTGAGGGGATTAAACCAAGTAGTTTCGTTTGATGAGACATATGGAAAACTGTGATATTTAGAGATAAAACGGATATTTTATCTCATTAGGTCTTTAAAGTTGCATCTGGAGCCTCCTAATCCAATTAAAAAAGTGGAATATTCTCAAACTTTGACAGTTCGTGGAATGTCATTAACCCAATTTAAGTGTGAAATTAAACGGAAATGCGATAAATAGTTTAAAATGAAAATATTTTAGGTATTTATTATCAGATATATATTAGCAGGGAAAAGAAAATAGCCGAAGTGATATACAATTTAAACATTACATGGTTCCTCGTATATGCAGGTTTATAGTTAATAATGGTCTTAAAAGAAAATCAGGATACAGAAGCGTTGACCTGTACTGTTGTAACTGGATTTTTTATTTTGGATGGGTATTCCGTTTTTTATTCTTTCTTTAACCGTGACTTCACTGATAAAAGGAGTGGCAATTGTGAACTAATTACTATCGGTTGCATCGGCTTTGGGGCAGTTCAGAACTATTTTATTGGAATGCTGGCTATATGAATATATTTTGGGGCGACATTGGTAAATATGAAACCAACAAATGTTCTCAAACTTGATTTGAAAACACATCCAATTCATTCAAAAATTTAGACGACCTTTCTGACAAAATCTCTTATTTAGATAACATAAGAAATCGATTGACAGAGCTGGTATATAAGGTGTTTACGAGCAATAAGTTTCAATTGATGGTGCCACCGGAAAAAGCTAGAAATTTCGAATGAGAAAGTTTATCATTCTTAGCTGTAGTATAAGCACTTTATAACTGCATCGAACTTCCTGACAACACACACACACACACACACACACACACAAAAGAATATTTGCACATTATGAAGGTTCGTGTTCAAAGATAAGCCACAGTTCCTTAGGTAAAATCTCTCAGAACCGTAATAACTTGTGAGAAAGAATATTCATGAGGTTTTGATTCTCAAAAATTTACCACGAGAAAGGGTAAACTTTCCCATTACAGAGATATATAAATTTAATAACTATTACTCATCTCGACATAAACAAAAAAAATGGAGCTTGAAGGAACTTTGAATAAAGTGTATAAATATCGTCAGGAGACAGTGTGGGTTTTTACGTAAGGATTCATGTCATTTGTGACTCAGTTTCATTTATAGAAGTAATGACGAAAAAAATGGAACAAGTTTTGTTACGGTAAAGGCATCCGCATTAAGAGTAATTCAGTACTTTTTTACTTAAACACAAAACCCGCAGAAATGATGGCGAAGACACTAAATATGCAATTTCCATCAGTTAACTCTGAAGTAGCTGGGAAACATTCCCAGTTACCAGAAATCGATAAACCATATCTGAAAGGGGATAATATTCCGTCTTGGAAAAATAAAAAAATAGTAACAAGACTTAATGAGGTAACACGTACGATGAAACATTCACAGGTAAAGTTCTCTCTCGGATTACTATATGCAGAGCGTTGTAGTCGTCCCGGCCTTCGCAAGGATTTTCGAGGCTGCTACCTTCTGAAGACATGAATTAGGTTGCCTTTGAGGTGAGGCGTAGTCCCGACTCGGCCTCTCGCGCTTCACACAGTGACTAGGTTGTGGGAGGAGGAAAGACGGCGAGCCTGAAACCGGAAGCTCAAGGGCACATCCCAAGACCGGTCCGAGCTGTGCAGCGTCCTCTGCACCTAAGGGCAGAGTTCCTCTGCTTTTCCGTGGACCAACCCCGCGATCCCTCGGCTCCAAAGAGTTTCTTTAGAGACGTGTAAACAACCTGGAAATTTAAAGATAAAAATGAAATTATCTATAACTAGGAGTTTGAAGTGTAATATTTGGTCTTCTAATCAAATTAAAAAAATGGAACGTTTTCTTAGCATGACGGTTTGTGTGATCATCCATATTTTCCAAGGTAGAATGACTCCGAAAGGCAATAAATAGTTTAAAATAAAATTGGTTACGTACTGATTATCAGATATATAAAATTAGGAAAATATAATTAGCCATCCTGAGATACATTATGGAAAAACATTACTTGGCTCATAATTGGTCTAAAAAAATGAGGCCTTGACTAGAACTGTTTTGTCTGTCGTGATTGGATTAAGTGGACTTTTTAGTCACTTTTTTTTTTCTGCTTGTTTGTTTCCTAGCCGTGACCTCAAGTATATAAAGAGTGGCAACTGTGAATTATTTACGTCTGAGAACATCCGTTTTGGGGATAAAAACCCCTTTACTGGGGTGATATCTGTATAAATCTATATTTGGGTAGAATCGATAAATATGCAACTTCCAAAAAAGTACTCAAAATTGATTTGTAAACACAGTTACTTCCAAACCCCTATAACATTACTTAATATGAAATAATTACATTAAAGAAACAACAAGAAATTGCTCGATGCATTACGAGAAATTTGGGTGTCACTGAAAAAGCGAGAAATTTCGAGAGAAACGCGCTTTCAATTTTAAATTCAGTAGACATTTTAAAATTACATAGACCCCCTGATTGAATACAAAAGAAAATGAATATTTGATTATTATGATGGTTCGTGTTCCAACATAAGCTACATATTCTTTGGTAAAATCTCAGAACTACAATAACTCGTCAGAAGTAATAATGATGAGCTTTTGACTCATAAAAATTAATACGAGAAATTATAAACACTGCGCAATACCGACATATATATATTTGCAACTTTATTCATCTCAGTAGACATAGGTGCAATAAAATGCATGTTGAATGAACACTGAACTGTATTAATGTCGTAAGCAGATTGTTTGGATTTTCACCAGACTAAAGCTCGTTTGTGTCTTTTATTTTCATTTGAAATGTTAACTTGAAAAAAAAATCGTACAAATTTTGTAAAGCATCCTCATTAGGAGTAGTTCAAAACTATAATATTTGAGTGATCCCTAGAACCGCATAATTGAGGGCGAGGACAATATATACGGAAGTTCCACAAATGTACTCAAATATAGCTTTTAAACCTACCAAATTGTTCGTGAATTCAGAAAACATTTGACAAAAAATTTCGATTCGCTTCCAGAGAGAGAGAGAGAGAGAGAGAGAGAGAGTAACAACGTTAATGAGGTAACACGCAGGATGAATTCTATTCACAGGGATAGAAGGCTGGCATTTGATGAGTTTAAGCCGAGAGTTTCGTATATTGGTCAAAATAAATTAAATATTTGGAGATGCATATTTTTTTTTATTTGTGTAACTAGGGCTTCAACGTGGCCTCTTGAGTTTCCTATTCATACATATAATAAATGGAATAGTTTCGCTGTATGAAGGTTCGTGTGATATGATTATCCATATTTATCAAGGTAAAATCACTCCGAAAGGCAATAAATCATTTACAAGAATATTGTGCATATCCTGGTTTTCAGACGTTAGGAAAAAGAATCTACAAAGCCGTACTGAGATAGATAATTGATAAACATAACAATTCCTCATACTCGCAGCTTCATTGTTCATGATGGGATTAAAAAAGAAAAAAAAGATTCTTGTAGAATCTAACTGAACTGTTGTTTCTAGCCTAATGAGATTAACTGGATTTCATTTTCCGATGACTTTTCTTAAAACGTAGTGGCAAGTGAGAAATAGTTACGGCTGATAAGATCAGATCTGGTGGTAGTTCGAAACTATTTTACTGAAGTGATGGCTGTATAAACTTATTTTTGGTCGAAATAATATATGCAACTAACAAATGTACTCAAAATTGTTTGCAGAACACTCCTGATTTTTTCGAAAACTCAGAAGACAATTCTGAGGGTGGACAAATCACATTTATGAAACAAAAAGAAAAATCGATGGACATGAGAGAAATGTCCAATGAGAAAGATTTTTATTTTAATCTGCGGTAGAAGCACTTTAATGTCATATTGATCCTCAACATTATGAAGTTTGTGTTACAGCATAAGCCTTATCTCCTTAGGTAAAATATCTCAGAACTGTGATAACGCACGAATCGGAATATTGATGGTTTTGACAGGAAAATTTATACAGTACAAACACTATCAAAATATAGATGACATAATTTATTACAATTTATAACACTTTCCCACGTCCGTACACACAGGTACAAAAAAATGCAAGTTGAAGTAACACTGAATGAAATGTATTGTTTTCTGGAGATTGGATTTTTTTACGTTAGGAAAACCGTCATTTACTACTTGTATTTTCATTTGAGTGATGACTTCGATAAAAAAAAAAATTGGTGCACGGTATGTAATGGTGAAAGAATTTTTTTAAGAGATATAAAATTATTAGAGTATAATTTAGTGATGCTAAAAACTCATAATTTAGGGCGAAAACACTATGTAATATCCACAAGTGTACACTAAATTAGTTGGGAATATATCCCAACTGAATCTAAAATTCAGAAAACACTAGTGTTGGTCAAAAAATTTGTATCAAAGATGATGAGTAACAAGGATAAATTAGGTAACACGTAGGATGAAAAAGATTCACACTTAAAGAAGGCTGGAATTTATTTGGTTAGAGACGTGTAAAACACATGAAAATTTAGAGGTAAAACGGATATTATTTTTATCTCTATCACTAGGCTTTAAAGTGGCATCTTGAGCCTGCTGATAAAATTTAAAAAGTGGAATATTTTTTCAGTATGACTGTTCGTGTGATATCATCCCAGTTTAAAAGTGTGAAATTAATCCGAAATGCGATAAATCGTTTAAAATTAAAATTGTTTAGATGTGAATTATCAGATATATATTAGTAAGAAAAAGATAATAGCCGTATTGCGATATACAATTTAAAAATTACATGGTTCCTCAAAAATGCAGGTTTATTCTTCATGATGGTCTAAAAGAAGAAAATCAGAATGAAGGAGCGTTGAACGGAACTGTTGTGTCTGTGGTGTTGAGATTAAATAGATTTATTTTTATTTTGGATGAGAATTCTTCTTCTTTCTTTCTTTAACCGTTACTTCACGGATAAAAGGGAGTAGTAATTGTGAACTAGTTACTGCTGATAGATTCCACATTCTGGGTAGTTTAAAATTATTTTATTTGAAGTCTGGCAGTATGAACTTATTTTTGAGGGAAATGGCTAGATATTATACCTCCACAAATGTTGATTGGAAAACACTTCCAATTCTTTTCAAAACTCAGACGACATTTCTGACTTAAAAACTCTCATTTAGGAAACATAAGAAATCGATTGACACTTAAGGAGAGCTGGCATCTAAGGTGTTCATGAACAATGTTTCAATTGATGTGGCTGCCACAGAAAAAAAAAAAAAAGCTAGAAAGTTCGAATGAGAAAGGTTATCATTTTTTATTGCAATAGAAGAACTTTTAAAATGCGCTGAGCCTCCTGACTAAATATGAAAGAAAAAGAATATTTGCACATTATGAGGGTTCATGTTCCAAGATAAGCAACAGTTCCATATGTAAAATCTCTAAGAATTGTAATAACTCGTGAGAAGGACTATTGATGAGATTTTGACTCAAAAACTTACTACGACAAAGTATAAACTATTGCAACACAGATATATATATATATATATATATATATATATATATATATATATATATATATATATATATATATATATATATATATATATATATATATACTTAATTACCATTTATAACATTATTCTTCATCTCCGTAGACATACAAAAAGTGCAGGTTGAAGGAACACTAAATGAACTGTATTAATATCGTTTGGAGACTACTTGTTTTTTTACATTAGTAAGTGAATCACTTGTCTCATTTTCGTTTGTAGAAGTAATCTGGAAAAACATGGTACAAGTTCTGTTACAATAAAAGCATGCGCTTTAAGAGTAATTAAGAACTACTATGCTTAAGTAATCACAAAAACCAAAGAAATGAGAGAGAAAACTCTAAATATGCAACTTCCACCAATGAACTCTAAATTAGATTTGAAACAATCCCAATAATCTGAAATTCGGAACACATCGTTTAAAATAAAATTGGTTACCTACTGATTTTCATATATATATATATATATATATATATATATATATATATATATATAATTAGGAAAAGGTAATTACATAGCCATACTGAGATATATTACTGAAAAACATTACTTCGTTCATGATTGGTCTAAAGAAATTAGGTAGCATGGGGATTGACTAGAACTGTTGTGTCTGTCGTGTTTAGATCGTGGATTTTTTTATTTTCGATATTTTTTGTTTGTTTCCTAGCCGTGACCTCAAGTATAAATAGAAGTGGCAATTGTGAACTAGATTCGGCTGAGAGCATCCGCTTTGGGGGTAGTTAAAACTATTTTACTGGAGTGAAATGTGTATAAACCAATAGATAAATATGCATCCACAAATGTACTCAAAGTTGAGTTGGAAACACAGTTATTTCCAAAACAAAGTAAATATTTTTAACGATGAAAAAATTACATTAATGAGATATAACAAAGAATCACTCGATGCGATAAGAGAGCTTTGGGTGGCACCGAGACAAGAGAGAAATTTCGAATGAAAAAGGCTTTAATTTTTGGCTGTAGTAAAGGCACTTTCAAATTACATCGAGCCCACAGATAAAAATAAAAATAATAATTGCAATTTATGAAAGCTCGTGTTCCAACATAAGCTACATACCCTAAGGTAAAATCTTAGAACTGTATTAACTCGTCAGAAGGAAAAATGATGAGCTTTTGACTTACATAAATATTAATACGAGAAACTATAAACACTAAGCAATACCGAGATATAAAATTAACTAATATTTGTAACTTTATTCATCTCCGTTGACATAGCTACAATAAAATGTAGGTTGAATGAACACTGAACTGTATTAATGTCGTGTGTAGATTGTTTGGATTTTCACTTAAGGCTAAACGTCATTTGTGTCTTTTATTTTCATTTGAAATGTTAACATCAGGAAACAAAAATCGTACAGGTAAAGTATCCACACTAGGAGTAATTCAAAACTATTTGACGAGTGATCCCTAAAACCGCATAATTTAGGGCGAGGACACTAAATACACAATTTCCACAAATGTACTCAAAATTATCTTTGAAACGTTCCCAATTGTATCTAAAATTCAGAAAACATTTGAGGGAGAAAAAATTTTGCATCGGGGAAAAAAAAAATCAGTAGCAAGGATAAATTAGGTAACAAGCAGGATAAAGTCTGTTCATAGGGAACGGAGGCTGGCATTTGAAGGGAGTAAGCCGAAAGAGTTTCGTATATTGGTGTCAAAACAACTTAAAAAGAGAGATAGACCGGATATTATTTTTTTTTGTGAAAGGAGGAAATTGAAAGTAAATGAGAATAAGAGTAAAGTGATGAAGTGTACGAGGTTGATAGATGGTAGGGGGATGAATATAGTTTTGAATGGTGAGTTGCTTGAGGAGGTAGATTGTTTTAAATATCTAGGGTCACATGTTGCTGTGGATGGAAGAATAGATGCAGAAATGAAGTAGGAAAGGTGCTGGGAGGAATGAAAAAAGTGTTTAAATGTCGTTCGCTTAGAATGGATGTAAAGAGAAGGTTGTATGAGGGTGTTGTGGTACCGACTGCGTTATATGGGGCTGAAACATGGAATATGGGTGTAGCAGAGAGGAAAAGTTTGAATGTAATGGAGATGAGGTGTCTGAGGAGTATGTGTGAAGTGACGCGTATGGATCGGGTGCGAAATGATGAAGTGCGAAGGAGAACTGGAGTTGTTCGGGAGATGGCTGGTAGAGTTGAGCAGAGGGTGTTGCGATGGTTTGGCCATATGGAGAGGATGGATAATGAGCGATTGGTGAAAAAGATAACTAGATCTGATGTGAGAGGTGTAAGACTGAGAGGAAGACCACGAATAGGATGGATGGACAGTGTGAAGAGAACGTTGGATGCGAGAGGGATGTCTGTTGAGCAAGGAAGAGTGGCTGTGCGTGACAGAAATAAATGGAGAGAAATTGTGAATGAATAAGTGATGACGCAGCCCTGAGGGGATATTCTCCCGCATTTGGACTGATCAGCTAGTCAGGTCAGGTGCGGGTAAGGGGATGGGTCTGTTATGATGTGGCAGGGGTAAACCAGTTCTGCTGTCGGGCCCTGCTGCGGATGTCACTGATTGCATTGCTCAGTTGACCCTTCTGCGGTGTGGTGCGGTGAGGATCTGTCCGTTCTCCCCTTTGGGGCTAAGATGCGAATGAATGTGTTTGAATGGATGAGTAAATGGGGAGTGTGTCGTCCTGTCTCGGCTACCTCCCTTTCCTTGGGGGAAGCAGCCTAGGTATGTAGATAGATAGATAGATAACTGGGGCTTCAAAGTGGCCTTTTGAGCCTCCTAATCATATTTAAAAAATGGAATAGTTTCGCAGTATGAAGATTCGGTTGACATCATGATCCATATTTATCAAGGTAAAACTACTCCGAAAGGCAACAAATCGTTTACAAGAATAGTGTGTAGGTACTGGTTATCAGACGTTAGGGAAAAAAAAAATACAAAGCAGTACTGACACATAATTGATAAACATTACTAGGTTCCGTATACGCTCAGCTTTACTGTTCATTATGGGAATGGAAAAAAAAAAAAAAAAAAAAAGCAGGTTGTCGGATCGTCGACCCGAACTATTGCATCTGGCCTAATGACTGCCTGGATTTTTAATTCCCGGTCTTTTTTTTTTTTTTTTTTAATCAGCAGTTTCTTCAAGGAAAAAAGTAGTGGCAAGTGAGAACTAGTTACGGCTGATAACATCAGATTTGGAGGTTGTTCTAAATTATTTTATTGAAGTGATGGCTTTATAATCTTATTTTTGGTCGAAATCACTAAATATGCAACTATAACAAATGTACTCAAAATTGTTTGCAGAACACTCCCAACTTTTCCCTCAGGAGACATTTCTGAGGGAGGAAAAATCACATTTAGGAAATAAAAACATTAATCGATGGACAGTTAAAGAGAGCCGTAGGGGTGACTGAAAAATGAGAGAAATATCGAATGAGACATTTATTTTAATTTGTGACAGAAACACTAATGTTATATCGATCCGCAAGAGTGAATATAAAAGATAAAGAATATTTGCACATTAAGAATGTTCGTTTTACAGCATAAGCTTCATTTCCTTAAGTAAAATCTCTCAGAATTGTGATAACGCATGAAAAAGGAATGTTAATGAGGTTTTGACATATAAAAATTTATAGAGGTAGTATAAACACTATCGCAATAAAGATGACATAATTAATTACCATTCGTAACTTCCTTTTTCATGTCCGTACACATAGCTACAAAAAATTGCAGGTTATTTTCTGGAGATTGGATTTTTACGATAGGAAGGCCGTCATTTGCTACTTGTATTTTCATTTCAGTGATGGCTTCAGTATAAAAAAAATGGTGTACGGTATGTAATGGTGAAATAATTTTCTTTAGAAGTTATATAAAATTATTGGAGTATACTTTAGTGATGCTAAAAACGCATAATTTAGAGCGAAAACACCATGCAATATCCACAAGTGTACACTAAAATAGTAAGGAAGCATTCCCAACTGAATCTAAAATTCAGAAAACAGTTGTGTAGGTCAAAAGATTTTGTATCAAAGGTAGTCAGTAACAAGAAAAAATTAGGTAACACGTAGGATAAGACAGATTCACACTGAAAGAAGGCTGGAATTGGAGGATCTTATACCAAATAGTTTCGTTTGGTTAGAGACGTGTAAAACACATGATATGTTAGAGGTCAAACGAATATTATCTTTATCACAAGGGCTTTAAAGTGGCATCTTGCGCCTCCTCATCAAATTTAAAAAGTAGAATATTTTCCCAGTATAACTGTTCGTGTGATATCATTATCCCAGTTTAACAGTGTGAAATTAATCCAAGATGCGATAAATCGTTTGAAAAGAAAATTTAGATATGCATTATCAAATATCTATTAGTAGGGAAAAGAAAATAGCCGTAGTGTGATATGCAATTTAAAAATCACATGGTTCCTCATATATGCAGGTTTATTGTTCATGATGGTCTAAAGAAAATCAGAATGAAGGAGCTTTGACCTGAACTGTTGTGTCTGTGGTGTTGAGAATAGCTGGATTTTTTTTTTTTTTTTTTGAGTATTCTTTTTCTTTCTTTAACAGTGACCACGGAAAAAAGGAGTGGTAATTGTGAACTAGTTACTGGTGATGGATTGCAGTTTCGGGGTAGTTTAAAATTATTTTATTGGAAGTTTGGCTTTATGAACTTATTTTTGGGCGAAATCACTAAATTATCTAGTTCCACAAATGTTCTCAAACTTGATTGGAAAACACATCTAATTCTTTCCAGAACTCAGACGACATCATTGACTTAAGAACTCTCATTTAGGAAACATAACAAGAAATCAATTGACACTTTAGGAGAGCTGGCATCTAAGGTGTTCATGAACAATAAGTTTCAATTGATGTGGCTGCCACAGAAAAAAAAAAAAAAAATAGAAATTGCGAATGAGAAAGGTTATCATTTCTTACTGCAGTCGAAGCACTTCAAAAATGCATTGAGTCTCCTGACTGAATATAAAAGAAAAAGAATATTTGCACGTTTTGAAGGTTCGTGTTCCAAGATAAACCACAGTTTCTTAGGTAAAATCTTTTAGATTTGTAATAACTCGTGAGAAGGACTAGTAATGAAGTTTTGACTCTCAGAAACTTACTACGACAAAGTATAAACTATTGCAGCACCGAGATATATATAGTTAATGACCATTTACAACATTATTACTCATCTCTGTAGACATACAAAAAGTGTAGGTTGAAGGAATATCGTATGGAGACTATTTTTTTTTTTTTTACGTTAGTGAGTCACGTGTCTCATTTTCATTTGTAGAAATAATCAGGAAAAACATGGTACACGTTTTGTTACGGTAAAAGCATGCTCTTTAGGAGTAATTCAGTACTATTATGCTTAAGTAATCACAAAAACCAAAGAAATGAGGTGAAAACTCTAAATATCCAACGTTCACCAATGAACTCTAAATTAGATCTGAAACATTCCCAATGATCTGAAATTCAGAATAGATCGTTTAAAATAAAATTGGTTACCTATTGATTTTCAGATATATGTAATTAGGAAAATGTAATTACATAGCCATACCGAGATATATTATTGAAAAAAATTACTTGGTTCATGACTGGTCTAAAGAAATTAGCTAGCATGGGATTTGACTAGAACTGTTTCGTCTGTCGTGTTTAAATCAAGTAGATTTTTTATTTTCGATATTTTTTGCTTGTTTCCTAGCCGTGACCTCAAGTATAAAAAGAAGTGGCAATTGTGAACTAGATTCGGCTGAGAGCATCCGCTTTGGGGGTAGTTCAAAACTATTTTACTGGAGTGATGCACGTATAAACCTATGTTTGGGCAAAATCGATAAATATGCAACTTCCACAAATGTACTCAAAGTTGAGTTGGAAACCGTTATTTCCAAAACGCAGTAAATATTTCTGACGATGTAATTTTTTCATTGTCAGAAATATAGCAAAAAAATCACTCGATGCGTTAAGAGAGCTTTGGGTGTCACCGAGACAAGAGAGAAATTTCGAATAAAGACTTTAATTTTTGGCTGTAGTAAAGGCACTTTCAAATTACATCGAGGCCACAGATAAAAATAAAAATATTTGCGTATTATGAAAGCGCGTGTTCCATCATAAGCTACATATCCTAGAACCGTAATAACTCGTCAGACGGAAAAATGATGAGCTTTTGACTCACATAAAAATTAATACGAGAAAATATAAACACTAAGCAATACAGAGATATAAAATTAACTAATATTTGTAATTTTATTCATCTCCGTTGACATTGCTACAATAAATTATAGGTTGAATGAACACTGACTGAACTGTATTAATGTCATGTGTAAATTGTTTTGAGTTTCACTTTAGGCTAAACGTAGTTTGTCTTTTATTTTCATTTGAAATGTTAACGAAAAAAAAGTCGTACAGGTAAAGTATCCTTATTAGGAGTTCAAAACTATTTGACGAGTGATCCCTGAAACCTCATAATATAGGGCGAGGACACTAAATACACAATTTCCACAAATGTACTCAAAATTACCTTGGAAACGTTCCCAACTATCTAAAATTAAGAAAACATTTGGGGGTAAATAATTTCGCATCGGAAAAAAAATCAGTAACAAGGATAAATGAGGTAACTAGCAGGATGGTCTATTCATAGGGAAAGAAGGCTCGCGTTTGATGGGTTTAAGCCGAAAGAGTTTCGTATATTGGAGGCAAAACAACTTAAAAAGTTAGGGATAGACCGGATACTATTTTCATTTTTATAACTAGGGCTTCAAAGTGGCCTTTTGAGTCTCCTAATCATATATATAAAAAAATGGAATATTCTCGCAGTATGACGGTTGGCTTGACATCATGATCTATATTGATGAAGGTAAAATTACTCCGAAAGGCAATAAAATTGATGACAAGAACATTGTGTAGATACTGGTTATAAGACGATAGGAAAAAGAAACTACAAAGCCGTACTGAGATATATAACTGATAAACAGTATTTGGTTCCTAATCGGCGCAGCTTTACTGTTAATGATGGGAATGAAAAAAAATATCAGGTTTTGGGAGCGTCGACCTGAACTGTTGTTTCTGTCATAATGAGATTGTCTGGATTTTTCATTTCCGGACTTTTTTTTTTTTGTGTTCGTTAACAGTTTCTTCACTGTTAAAAAGTAGTGGTAAGTGAGAACTAGTTACGGATGATAACATCAGATTTAGAGGTAGTTCGAAACTATTTTACTGAAGTGATGGCTGTATAAACTTATATTTGATCGAAATCGCTAAATATACAACTTTAGAAAATGTACTGAAAATTGTTTGCAGAACTCCCAATTCTTTCTAAAACTCAGGAGAATTCTGAAGGTGGATAAATCACATTTAAGAAACAAAAACCCAAATCGATGGACACATAAAGAGAGCTGTGGGGGTGACTGAAAAAAAGAGAGAAACGTCGAATGAGAAAGATTTTCATTTTGATTTGCGGCAGAACCACTTTAATATTATATAAATCCTCAGGAGTGAATATAAGAGATAAAGAATATTTACACATGAGGGTTCGTTCGAGTGAATATAAAAGATAAAGAATATTTGCACATTATGTGGGTTCGTGTTACAGCAAAAGCATCATTTCCTTAGTTAAAATCTCTCAGAAGTGTGATAACGTATGAAAAGGAATATTGATGAGGTTTTGAGTTATATGAAAATGTATATAGTACAAACACTATCACAATAAAGATGACATATAACTAATTATTATTTATAGCTTACTTTCTCATGTCCGTACGCATAGCTACAAAGAAAATGCAGGTTGAAGTGACATTGAATGAAATGTATTGTTGTCTGGAGATTGCTTTGATTTATAAGTTAGGAAGACAGTCATTTACTACTTGTATTTTCATTTGTGATGGCTTCATTAAAAAAAAGAAAAAAAAAGGGTGCAAGTTTTGTAATGGTAAAAGAATTTTCATTAATTTAAAATTACTTTAGTGATGCTAAAAACTCAGTTTTGAGCGAAAACACAATGTACACTAAAATAGTTGGAAAGGAATCCCAATTGAATCTAAAATTCAGAAAACATTAGTGTCAAACAATTTTGAATTAAAAAAAAAAAAAAAGAACTCAGTAACTAGGATAAATTATGTAACACGTAAGATGAAACAGATTCACACTTAAATAAGGCTGGAATTTGAGGGGCTTAAACCAAATAGTTTCGTTTGGTTAGAGACGTGTAAATCACATTAAAATTTAGAGGTAAAACGGAAAAAAAAAAGAAAATCAGAATGAAGGAGCGTTGACCTGAACTGTTGTGTCGTATTGAGATTAACTGGATTTTTTATTTTGGATGGGTTCTTTTTTTTTCTGACTTTAATCGTTACTTGACGGGTAAAAGGAGTGGCAGTTGTGGACAAGTAACTGGTGGGCGATTCCGCTTTGGGGGTAGTTTAAAATTATTTTATTGGAAATCTGGCTGTATGAACTTATTTTTGGGCGAAATCGCTAAATTTGATACTTCCACAAATGTTCTCAAACTTGATTCTTTCTATAACTCAGACGACATTTCTGACAAAAATTCTTATTCAGGAAACAACAAGAAATCGATTGACGCTCAAGGAGGTGTTTATGAACAATGTTTCAGTTGATGTGGCTGCCACCGAGAAAAGCTAGATATTTCGAATGAGAAAGGTTATCATTTTAACTGTAGAGGAAGCACTTTATAACTGCATCGAGCCTCCTGACTGAATATGAAAGAAAATGAATATTTGCACATTATGATGGTACGTGTTCCAAGATAAGCCACAATTCCTTAAATAAAATCTCTCAGAACTGTAATAACTCGTGAGAAGAAATATTGATGAAGTTTTGACCATCCAGAAATTACTACGAGAATGTATAAACTGTCGCAATACCGAGATAGATGTACTTAATTACCTTTTATAACTTTATTACTCATCTCCGTTGACATAGCTACAAAAAAATGCAGGTTGAAAGAGTACTGAATGAACTGCAAAAACATCGTCTGGAGACTGGATTTTTACATTAGGAAGAGTGTCATTTGTGACTCATTTTCACTTGTTGAAGTAATCAGAAGAAAAATGGTATGTTTTGTTATGGTAAAAGGATCCGCTTTAGGAGTAATTCAGTACTTTTATACTTAAACAAAAAAACAACAACTCAGAATTGAGGGCGAAGGCACTAAATATGCATTTCCCGCCAATGATCTCTAAGTTACCTGGGAAATATTCCCAATTACCTGAAATTGAAAAACCATATTTGAGGGTGATAAAATTCCGCCTTGGAAAAAGAAAAAAAAAATAAGTAAAGGGATATAATGAGGTAAAACGTATAATGAATTAAATTCACAGGTAAAGAAGGTTCTCTCTCGGATTACTTCATGCAGAGCGTTGTAGTCGCCCCCGTCCTCGCAAGGATTTTCCAGGCTGTTACCTTCTGCAGACTTGTATAGTCCCGAAACGGCCTCTCGTGCTTCACATAGTGACTGGCCCGTGGAAGTAGGGAAGAGAGGCGAGCCCGAAGCCGGCAGCTCACAGGCACACCTCAAGACCGGCCCGAACGCTGCAGCGTCCACTGCACCTAAAGGCAGAGTTCCTCTTCTCTGCCGGGTTTCGTTTGATTAGAGATGTGTAAAACCTGTAAATTTAGTGTTAAAATGGATATTATCTCTATAACTAGGACTTTCAAGTAGGGTATTGGGTCTCCTGATCCAATTTTAAAAAGGGAATGTTTTCATAGTATGAACGTTCGTGTGATTATTATTCATATATACCACGATAAAATCACACCGAAAGACAAATAGATCGTTTAAAATAAAATTTGTTAGGTACTGATTTTCAGATGTATATAGTTAGGAAAATGTAATTACCTAGCTGCACTCAGAATGAAATTTAAAAACCTTACGTATATGAAGGTTTATTGTTCATGATTGGTCTAAAAGAAAATGAGTTTGCATAGGCCTTGACCTGAACTGTTGTGTCTGTCGTGTTTAGATTGTGGATTTTTTATTTTCGATATTTTTTTTTTCCTTACCGTGATTTCAAGTATAAAAAGGAGTGGCGATTGTGAACTAGGGCTAAGATCATCCGCTGTGGGTATAGTTCAAAACAAATACGAGTGATCACTACAACCGCATAATTGTGGACGCAAACACTAAGTACGCAAGTCACACAAATGTATTCTAAATTAGCTTGAATACACTCACAATTGTATCAAAAATTCAGAAATCATTTGAGGGAGAAAAAAAAAATCGCATCGGAAAAACAGTCAGTAACAAAGATAAATTAGGTAACTCGCAGGATGCAATCTGGCATTTGATGGGTTTAAGTCGAAAGAGTTTCGTATATTGGAGTAAAAACAACTTAAATATATAGAAATAATGCGGATATTATTTTTATTGGTATAACTATGGTTTTAAAGTCAATTCTTGAGCTTCCTAACGTTTATAAAAAACTGGAATATTTTTGCAGGATGACGGTTCGTGTGATATCATGATCCATATTTATCAAGGTACAGTAACTCCGAAAGGCAACAAATCGTTTACAAGAATATTGTGTAGTTACTGGTTATCAGACGTTAGGAGAAAGAAACTACAAAGCCGTACTGAGATACATAATTCATTAACATTACTTGGTTCCTCATACGCGCAGATTTACTGTTCATAAAAAATAAAATAAAAAAAAATAAAAAAATAACAGGTTGTCGGATCGTCGACCTGAACTGTTGTTTCTTGCCTAATGAGTTTGCCTGGATTTATACTTTCCGATGACTTTCTTCTATTTATATTAGGAGTTTCTTCAAGGATAAAAAGTAGTGGAAAGTGAGAACGTTACGGCCGATAACATCAAATTTGGATATAGATTGAGACTATTTTATTGAAGTGATGGATTTATAAACTTAGTTTTGGTCGAAATCGGAAAATATGCAACTATAACAAATGTACTCAAAATTGTTTGCAGAACTCTCCCAATTTTTTCTAAAACTCATGAGACATTTCTGAGGGTGAAAAAATCACATTTAACAAAAACATAAATCGATGGACACTGAGAGCTGTGGGGGTGACTGTAAAAAGAGAGAAATGTTGAATGAGAAAGGTTTACATTTTAATCTTCGGCAGAAGCAAGAGTGAATATAAAAGATAAAGAATATTTGCATATTATGAAGGTTAGTGTTACAGCATAAGCATCATTTCCTTAAGTAAAATCTCTCAGAACTGTGATAACGCATGAAAAGGAATATTGATGAGGTTTTGACATATGAAAATTTATAGATAGTACAAAAACTATCACAATAATGACATAATTAATTACCATTTGTAACTTACTTTCTCATGTCCGTACACATAGCTACAAAAAATGCAGGTTGAAGTAACACTGAATGAAATTTATTGTTGTTCGGAGATTGTTTGGATTTTTACGTCAGGAAGACCATCATTTGCTACTTGTATTTTCATTCAACGTTGGGTCTGGTTAGTACTTGGATGGGTGACCGCCTGGGAACACCAGACGCTGTTGGCATCCCTACGTGTCAAGTGGGGTTGGT
>NC_136998.1:22182533-22262533 GCF_032717465.1 Coenobita brevimanus | reverse complement strand
ATTTAAAGAAGGCTGGAAATTGAGGGGCTTAAACCAAGTAGTTTCGTTTGATGAGACGTGTAAAGCAAATGGAAATTTAGAGATAAAACGGATAATATTTTTTATCATTATCACTAGGGATTTAAAGCCGCATCTTGATCCTCCTGTTCAAATTTAAAAAGTGGAATATGTTCACAGTATGATTGTTCGTGTGATATCATTATCTCATTTTAACATATCTGAAAATCAGTACCTAACCAATTTTATTTTAAACGATCTATTTGTCTTTCGGAATGATTTTATTGTGGTAAATATGGATAACGATCACACGAACCATCATACCATGAAAACAATCAATTTTTAAAATTAGATCAGGAGACCCAATATCCCACTTGAAAGTCCTAGTTATAGAGATATCCCCTTTAACACTAAATTTACAGGTTTTACACGTCTCTAATCAAACGAAACTCATTGGAGCCGAGGGATTGCGGGGTCTGTCCCCCGGCAGAGAAGAGGAACTATGCCCTTAGGTGCAGTGGACGCTGCAGCATTCGGGCCGGTCTTGAGATGTGCCTGTGAGCTGCCGGCTTCGGGCTCGCCTCTCTTCCCTACTTCCACAGGCCAGTCACTATGTGAAGCACGAGAGACCCACTCGGGACTGTCCGCCTCACCTCGAAGTCAGCCTAATACATGTCAGCAGAAGGTAAAAGCCTCGAAAATCCTTGCGATGACCAGGGCGACTACAACGCTCTGCATATAGGAATTAGTGCGAGAACCTTCTTTACCTGTGAATCTATTTCATCGTACGTGTTACCTCATTAAGCCCCTTTACTATTCTTTTTTTCTTCCGAGGCTGAATTTTATCACCCTTAGATATCGTTTCTCAGTTCCAATTAATTGGGAATGTTTCCCAGCTAATTTCGAGTTTATTAGTTGAAATTGCATATTCAGTGTCTTCTGTCAATTCTGCGGGTTTTGTGTTTAAGTATAAAAGTACTGAATTACTCCTAAAGCGGATGCTTTTACCGTAACAAAACGTACCATTTTTTTTTTTTAATACAAATGACACTCTTCCTAAAGTAAAAATCCAAACAGTCTCCAGACGATATTTATGCAGTTCATTCAGTGCTTCTTTAACCTGCAATTAAAGTTATAAATATTAATTAAGTACGTATATCTCAGTCTTCCGATAGTTTATACTTTCTCGTAGTAATTATTGAAGGGTCAAAACCTCATCAATTTTCCTTCTTAGGAGTTATTACAGTTCTGAGAGATTTTATTTAAGGAACTGTGGCTTATCTTGGAACACGAACCTTCATAATATGCAAACATTCTTTATCTTTTATATTCAGTCAGGAGGCTCGATGCAATTATAAAGTGCTTCTACTGCAGTAAAAATTGATAACCTTTCTCATTCGAAATTTCTAGCTTTTCTCGATGACACCCATATTAATTAAAACTTATTGCTCATTAACACCTTAGATGCCAGCTCTACTTAACTGTCAATCGTTTTCTTGTTGTTTCCTAAAAGAGAGTTTTTAAGTCAGAAAGGTCGTCTGAGTTTTGGAAAGAATTGGATGTGTTTTCCAATGAAGTTTGAGAACATTTGTGGGTTTCATATTTAGCGATTTCGCCCCAAAATAAATTCATACAGCCAGAATCCAGGTAAAATAGTTTTGAACTGCCTCAAAGGCGATGCTATGACTAGTAATTAGTTCACAATTGCCACTCCTTTTATCCGTGAAGTCACGGTTAATGAAAAAAAAAAAAAAGAATACTCATCCAAAAGTCCAGTTAATCTCAACAAGACAGACACAACAGTTCAGGTCAACGCTTCTGAATTTTGATTTTCTTTTTAGGGAATTATTTAAAATAAACCTGCACATACGAGGAACCAAGTAATGTTTAAATTGTATATCTCACTACGGCTATTTTTTTCCCCTACTAATATATATCTGATAATTAATACCTAAACAATTTTCCTTTTAAACTATTTATCGCATTTCGGATTAATTTCACACTTTTAAATTTGGATAATGATATCCTATCTGTGCCTTTATCTCTAGCTTCCTTTCTGGGAGTTCTATAGCAGCTGCTGTAGACGGCCCCCGTTCTCTTCCTAGAGCTATCAATATTGTTGTTCCTCAGGGCTCTGTCCTATCACCAACTCTCTTTCTTTTGTTTATCAATGACCTTCTGAGCTGTACATCTAACCCTACCCACTCATACACTGACGACTCCACCCTTCACCTTTCCATTTGCTTCCCACAGCATCCATCTCAGCAGTTACGTCAGGAAACAAGGGATGAGGCTATGGCACACCTAATGTCTAACTTGGTTTATATCTCTGACTGGGGTAAAAGTAATCTTGTTGTTTTTAATGCATCAAAAACTCATTTCTCACATCTATCAACTCAAGAAAATCTTCCACAGGAGTACCTTCTAATTTTCAGCAATATTCAGCTTAATCCTGCATCATCTTTAAACATACTTGGAGTTTCATTCTCTCGGGATTTATCTTGGAAAGAACTTATTACCTCTCGTAAAATCTACTTCCAGGAGATTAGGTGTGCTAAGCCGACTCCGTGCCTTCTTTACCCCGTGCACAGTTGTTGACTTTATACACGGGTTTTATTCGCCCTTGTGTAGAGTACAACTGTCATATGTGGGGAGGCTCCCCACATAGAGCTCTTCTCAACAGGGTGGAGTTAAAAGTTTTCGTCTCATAAACTCTCCTCATCTTACTAGCTCCCTTCAGCCTCTGTCTCTTTCCCGTCCTGTTGCATCTTTGTCTCTTCTATCGCTACTTGAATGGTCATTGCTTGTCTGAACTGTCTGCTTGCATCCCATCACTACTACGGCGGGTGCGTACCACCCATCTAGCAACAAACTCTCATCTCTGTTTTGTCCAATTCACTAATGCAAGAGTTAATTGTTCCTCCCAGTCCTTCATGTACGCAACAGGTCAGCTCTGGAGCTGTCTCTCTCTGTCTATATTTTCTACTTCAACCGTAGTGTGTCCAGTCATCTCAAAATGAACAGTTCTTGAATTTGGCTGTCTTATTTTTTTCTTGGAAAGAATAATTTACAGGCTCTTTGCCTTTGATACCTTCTTCCTTGCATTTAAAAAAAAAAAAAAAAAAGATCAAGGGAAGAATAATTTACAGGCTCTTTGCCTTTGATACCTTCTTCCTTGCATTAAAAAAAAAAAAAAAAAAAGATCAAGGGACTCTGAAATTTTCAGGCGAAGTGATGAAGTGCAAGTATGATGCCAAGGCAAGTGAAATGACCTTCAGGGATAGTGACAGGGTTTAACTATACAATCCTCAGCGGAAGAATGGACAGTCACCGAAACTGCAGAGCCCGTGGGACAGGCCTTATACTTTGTTGGGCAGCCTAGAAGACGTAACGTACCGGATTCGGGGAGGCAGGAAGTCTCGTCCAAAGGTGGTACCTGTAAATCGTCTGTGGCAATACCATGGGCCAGAACAGTACAGTTGGGACGTCTCCAAAGAACCTTGCACACCCATAGCCGATGATATCAAGGAGGACCAAGGGGCTGAAGTACAAGAGGATGGTGTCCCTAGAGAAGAAGTGACTGTGGAAGAGGACCAAATCACTCCAGGAGGAGTAAACTGGGTGGATGAGCAAGGACGTTGTCGGAAGCCGCATAGGAGAACACCTGATAAGTTGAAAAACTATTTGGTGTATAAGTAGATGTTTAGTTTGGATTATGAATTATGCTTGTAAAAATTGTGTAGTCTTGTCGGAGCGACAAAAGGAATAGGGAGGGGGTAGTGTTGAAAAGTCAAATTTTCTAGTTAGGTAGTGCTGGAGTATTCCCGTCGATTCTTGAATTTTTTTTCCGTTACGTGTCAGAGTTGCCAGTTAGCCTGCTATTGTGAGTGGAGTTATTTTGTAAATTTGCACATTAATTTTTGTCTTTTTCTCTATAATGTTTTATTTAGGTGATTGTTAACTCATACAATTTTATTTCAGTGTTTATCCAAACAAATTTAGTGCCATGTAACAGGGGCTCGGGGGGCTAGGTTCTTTGCGGGGCCCTCGTCCTGGAGAGGGGCCCCGCAAAGAACCTAGCCCCCCTAATTTTCAAAACTTATCTAATATCTCAGCCGGGATTGTCGAGATGATGAATATATATATTTTTAGATATTAAAAAAAAAAAACCATAAATTTTTAAGGCTTTTGGGGGCTCCCCCTCAATTGGGGGCCCGGGGGGCAGTTTCAAACAGCCCCACCCGCTGCCCCTCAGGTACGCCACTGCCACGTAATGTATGGAAACTCTGGAATATTTTGATGTCTCCGATTTGGCAACAGTTGTTGCTAGGTACACCCGCGAACCAAAGTTTCGGTACCCCCCTCGATGGAAGGAAGTGGAAGTCAGGGTTAAAGAGAGGGCAGGTGAACGGACAACCTTGAGTGGTACTTTGGAACTGAGCTACGAGGCGAAAAGTGAGAAACCTAATGACACTGAATTCGAAACATTTCCATGCTATTCACCTGCATAACATTATGCGTTCGTAACATACATACCGTAACATATAACATAGACTTCTGTGTTATCTTGGTGTCCTGTGATACTGACCCATCTGTTTCGGATCCTCATCACACAAATAAAGCACCGAGCCAGTTGTATATAAGTTGCAACTTGTCTTTATAACTGCAGTCATAATTTTTGTGAATGTTATCCCTGGATTGTCTATAGCTATAATAAAGAATGATTGTGAATTAAATGTTGTTTTTCACAGTAGTTGTGCGGATGGTTATAAATGTGGCAGTTATTTTATGTGGACGATTAACCACACTGTGATGGACAGCGGAAAGCATTGGCCAATAATTTACTATAACCAGATGAAATTAGATGCAAACAACACAAAATATTATGAGACAACGACGACACAGCTGTGATATCCTGCTCCGCTTTGTTATCAAGGCCTTAACTGTGGCTTCACCTCATACGTGCATTATTTTCCTTCAGTCTCTGCCCCTTTTATTACTCTTACTTCCCGGTATCCTCTTACTGCGAGTCGTCATAATCCTTGGAGGGTTTCTTGTCGTCCAGTCCTATAACCCGTATTGTATTACATTATTCCTCGCATCATCACTTCCAAACAAACAACGTTAGCCCAAGACTGCTGAATTTGTTAATACCATTATTGCCACTGCCACTACTATTCCCCCCTTCCCCATTGTGTCTACTCCAATTCACCTCACAGTACTACTACTGCTACTCCTATTACTACTCAACTATAAATCTGTATAATAATATATATGATTGTCCTTATGTCTGTGTATCTGGTAATCATATTATTGTCCCTGTCCCACCGTCGACAACTCGTCACTTACCCCGCACCACTACCCCAGTTGTACCCCACCCCCCTCTCTCCCACCCGCCATAAGCTCATTCCTCCCCCACTCCGAATCATTTTACCCCTCACCTCCTTCTTGGGCCACCAGGCCTGTTGTTCACCTTTTACCGGTGAATATACGTGGCATGCATTAATAAGGATAATTATAAAATTAACAGCAACAACATACATCTGCAGTATTCCGAACATTACTTAATTATAAAAGTCGCAGACCCAAACGTGCCTATATTACGGAGCTCTGATATATTAACCACAGAACCGACCACAGGCCGTTCCTATCATTGCCACTGGACCTTACCTGTAGCACTTCACCATAGTAATACAACCCACTGAAGTCCTTTGTGGGATCACTACACATGTTTGGGGGAAAAAAACAGCGTACAACATGCCTACAACCCATTAAAATACACCTGTGACGTTTCACTGACATCCATTAAATTGCCTAGAAGTTAGTGGACAAACAAACACACGACTGGACATAGACTGAGGCCGAATGTCTCGCATCGGTATATGAGAACCTGCCAAAACTATTACGATCCTGCTTTGTAGGTGTCATCATAGTTATAATAATAATAATAATAAAACAGCTGTGACATACAAAACCAAACAGTGCCATAATATGCTGTAATGGTAGGGTTATAGTAATACTAAATTAATGTTTGACAGCAACCCAACCTTCTGTCATGGCAAACAGATTCTGCATTGCGTCGACACATGCGATTCCAGTGTGTCCTTCTCAGTATCGTGCCTAATAACATGTGATTAATTATTATTATTATTATTATTACTGTGATGACACTTGCAATGCAGGATCACAAGAGTTTTGTCAGGTCGTTGCATACCGATGCGACACATTCTGCTTCTGTCTGTCTGTGTCCAGTCGTTTGTTTGTTTGTCCACTAACTTTTCCTAGGCTATTTGATGGATGTCAGTGAAACATCATATGCTTATTTTAGTGGTTTGTAGGCATGTTGTGCACAGTTATTTTTTCCCAAACACGTGTAGCGATCTCACAGAGGACTACAGTGGGTTGTATTACCATGGTGAAGTGCTATAGGGAAGGTGCAGTGGTAATGATAAGAACGGTTTGTGGTCGGTTTTGTGGTTAATATAACAGTGCTCCGTAATATAAGCACGTTTGGGTCTGCAGTTATTAAGTGTAATGTTAGGAACACTACAGTACACATCTACGATGTTGTTGTTATTATTATATTATTATCGCCTACCTTCAGAAGGCGGAGCGATCATGTTTTTAACTGCATCTGTGTGTGTGTGTGTGTGTGTGTGTGTGTGTGTGTGTGTGTGTGTGTGTGTGTGTGTGTGTGTGTGCCTATTATATCTCATGAACGGCTTGAGCTATCAGCATGAAGCCTTCAGCATATCAAGATATGGCCAAAATCTTGGAGGAGTTCGAAAATGGCAACTCGGGGTCAGAGTCAAGGTCACCAAACTAACTGCTAAAGGTCAACTAGTTTTTATTGCCTGCCTTTAGCACCATTAAATCTCATGAATGGCTTGAGCTATCAACATAAAACCTTCATGGTATCAAAATATGGCCTAAAGTTTGGACTTGGCAAACAGAATATTTTAGAGGGCGATTACCATTTAACTCTCAAATGCCTTATTATTAATGCATGCCACGTATATTCACCGGTAAAAGGTGAACAACAGGCCTTCTGGCCCAAGGATGAGGTGAAGGGTAATGTGGTGTCGGAGTGGGGGAGGAGTAGAATCCATGGTGGATGGGAACTGGAGTAGCGGTGCCAGGTCAGTGACGAGTTGTCGACGGTGGGACAGGGACAATAATTATGATTAACAGATAAACAGACATAAGGACAATCATATTTATTATTATACAGATTTATAATGGAGTATTAATAGAAGCAGCAGTAGTAGTACTGCGAGGGAAATTAGACACAATAGGAAAAGGGGGATTACAGTAGTAGTGGCAGTGGCAATAATGGTATTAACAGATTCAGCAGTCTTGGGCTAACGTTGTTTGTCTGGAAGTGATGATGCGAGGAATAATGTAATACAATACGGGTTATAGGACTGGACGACAAGAAACCCTCCAAGGAATATGACGACTCGCAGTAAGAGGATACCGGGAAGTAAGAGTAAAAAAAGAGGCAGAGACTGAAGGAAAATAATCCACGCATGAGGTGAAGCCACAGTTAAGGCCTTGATAACAAAACGGAGCAGGATATCACAGCTGTGTCGTCGTTGTCTCATAATATTTTGTGTTGTTTGCATCTAATTTCATCTGGTTATAGTAAATTATTGGCCAATGCTTTCCGCTGTCCATCACAGCGTGGTTTAGTCGTCCACATAAAATAACTGCCACATTTATAACCATCCGCACAACTACTGTGAAAATCAACATTAAATTCACAATCATTCTTTATTATAGCTATAGACAATCCAGGGATAACATTCACAAAAATTATGACTTCAGTTATAATGGCAAGATGCAACTTATATACAACTGGCTCGGTGCTTTATTTGTGTGATGAGGATCCGAAACAGATGGGTCAGTATCACAGGACACCAAGATAACACAGAAGTCTATGTTATCTGTTACAGTATGTATGTTACGAACGCATAATGTTTTGCAGGTGAATAACATGGAAATGTTTCGAATCCAGTGTCATTAAGTTTCTCACTATTCGCCTCGTAGCTCAGTTCCAAAGTACCACTCACGGTTGTCCGTTCACCTGCCCTCTCTCTAACCCTGACTTCCACTTCCTTCCATCGAGGGGGGTACCGAAACTTTGGTTCGCGGGTGTACCAGCACGTCCTAGAATGCTGGAAAAGCAAGGAAGGTTATATAAGGATGGAGGAGAAAATGGGAGAAATGGAGTTCCCCCGAACTAAGCCCTGTATTGGACTATATAGCCCCGCTAGGGTTACAGGAGCGAGCTACCACTCCCGGCACGGCAGCCCGGGCGAGGCTCGAACTCGCAATCCCCCGATTACGAGTCCGGCGCGCTACCACTGTGCTACCGCGCCCCAGGGATGGAGGAGAGAATAGAACAGTTTCAGTTAGTTTTAGTTGTACTTGTGGCCTTGTGAAGTTGGTGTAGCTCTGAAGTTGTGAAGCTGACACTGTAATTATTTGGAAAATGAAGACAGCGAACGTGAGAAGCTTGTGTTTACATAAACCGCCTGTTATTACGCCTGAATTGATATTGTGTAAGGATCTGCTGTGGTACGCCGAAAGGCTGTCCCTATGAAGAACGATACACTCGGCAATGTCCTTCCTAAACTGAACTACTATTGTTGGAGTCTGTGGCAGTGTGGGACGTGGACGTTACAATATATATACTAGGGTGGGTCATACTCATACAGAATTTGTTGCAAGGCAAGAGCTTAGCACTTGTTTAACGTATAATGCAGTACAGAACTCATCAAAATCTTCCCTGTGAGCATTGAAGTTTGTCGAAGGGGGGTAATTTTAGTTTAAATTTTTGACAAAAATCGTCAAAATAGAATTTTGCGATGTTAAATATCCTCCACTGAATTGTCTAACTCAGCCTGTGAGTGCTCTAAAATGATTTCCGGACCCTGAAAACTCCTGCTAGACAGTTGAAAAGGAAATTTACCCCAAAATGAACTTATGATATTTTCTTTTTTAATTATAGCTCATATGAAGTAAACCTTTTTTTTTTATAATTATAGCATCAAGTAACAAAAAAGTAATAATATTCAGTCATCAAAATCAAATCTTGCTTAGAATCAATGACAGGAAAGACATTCCTGTAAGCAAGGGTAGCTATGATGAAACCATCTCCTCTCTCTTCTCTATAGACTGTTGCAGATGCTTTGGTGACTTCTTGAACACATCGCACAATAGACTGGCCGTGAAGAGGAAACTCTGGAACCTTCATAGGGTCAACCCTCAGGTTAGAAAGTTCCTCTCTTGACAAGTAACAGGTGAGTAGAGGCTCATGATCATCACTGAATCAGTCAATAAGATCAACAAGAGTGGCTGCAGTTATATTCAGCTCTGGATTCTTCCCAAACCTCACACTTGTGTCTCCTAATTCAGAGTCACCGCGGAGTTTCAAAATTGTATCCACTGCAAATTCTCAGTCTCCAGGGTCAGAACTGCACAACAGTGTTTGATAAACGTTTTCACTGTGGGCATTCCAAGCTGATGACTGCACATAGGGCATCACAGTATTATGCACTTCCTGCGTCTGCTTGCGAACAAGTTGCAGCTGCTTCAAGATGTGATAAGGGCCTTCAATCCAGCTGTGCTGTACCTTAATCTCAAACCAAAGAGGTGAATACACACTCACAGTGAACTCAACCAAAAGTCTGAGATTCTCCTGGGGGATATTGTGTTCTGAGCACCAGGCTCTTTACAATCTGTTAGCTAGGTTAACCCATCTTGCACGACTGTGTGGTCCAATCTCCCTCTTTTTCAGGTAATTAGGAAAGGTTTCAGATTTGACTGCACTTGTAATCCCATAGAGGTACTTCTGGTCATGTGAAAGATTTTACAAATTCAGAATCCAGCTCAATCAGCTCTATTTCAAGATTCAGTTTTGGTATCTCATCTTTGAGGGAGGTAATCTTACTCAAAAGCTTTCCAACTGGACCCGAGAACTTGTTGTCTGAAATGATCTTACCATCTAGGTCAATCATCAGATGTCACAGGGGCAATGCGTTTGTGTGTAAAGCAAAAATGAGTCAAATAAGTTTCCTTCCTAGTTTCTTCTAAAAATGTATATGGTGCCACCCTTCCATCCAGTATTTACATTTGTGGAGTCAGCTCCTATAGCAAGTAAAGATTCCTCCAAGTCATGGTCCACAATCCATTCATGTAGCAAAACAGCTAATTTTTCTGCAGCAGTTCCTGTTCTTTCCTTAGGGTCAAGTGTAAAATGGCACAGATAATTGCCCCTTGGCTCTGAACATACTGAGCCTTCTTCTCAGATGGATGGAGTTTACCATCCTCACTTTCCTTCATGAACTTTGTCAAATCCTTCCTTCCATCAAACAATATCCCCTAAATATTAGATTCTTCCAACTTCAATTCATCCTCCACTTGTTTTACTCTCATTACCTTAGTTATGGATCTTCTTATTTTGTTCTCATCAGGTACAATATCACACTCTTCCTTGAGCAATCCAGCATCTCTGGCAGCAGCAAGGGTTGCAGTACTGCTAGCTGCTGCTGCTCTGTTTGAAACACTGTACGTCACTGCAGCTGAACTTATTCTTGAAACAACTAAGTTGTTACGTGAACTTGGTCTATCAAACATAACATCTGGATCATCATTGTTGTCATGTTCATCCTGATAGTCCATTTCTTCTGAATTTTCCTTATCTGTCAAGCAAAACTCAACACTGTTGCTCCTAGCTCTCTTGGGATTTGATTCTCTTTCTTCTCTTTCCAACAATCTGGCCTGTCTTCTTGATTCAGGGTCGACCAAAGAACCTATCTGCATATCACTTTCGTCCACTTTGTTTCTTTGGGATTTCATGAATTTTAGCGCCATTAGGGGGATCTTCTCATTTCTTGGACAGGTATAAATCACATGAACTTGATATTTACAGCCGTCACAGGGTTGCTCAGCACATTCATAGATTTTACATTGGCACTTGCAAAGGTCAAACAGTTTATTCAGTCTGTCATTGAACTGAGACTAATGCAGACTTGGTAGTCTCCTTGGAACAATCTTTGGCATTGTTCTATTCCTGTACCAGTTTATCCCAAGCATATTTTTCACCAACCAAACGTATTCTGGTATTTGCAGCATTCCAAATAGCTTTCGTCTCGGATAAATCAAGTCTACACATTTCTCGTTTTGTCAAATCTTCCAATGATCTTTCACGTAATAGCAGTCCATATCTCAAGCACTGTTTCAATCTGGGTAACTCTGAATGACATAGCTCTGAACCATTTCCCAACACGTCATTCAACTTGGGGAATTTTGCAACTTTTTGAGCCCTTGTTGCTTGCGCCATAGTTTGAGAACAACTGTTGTATCACGTGTTGTAATACGAGAGTTCACAAACTGGTTTTGCCAGCGATCACCAGCATAATTTTCTTAAGAACTCTGTCAACCTTACTTCGCTCACTGAAACGCACATTAAAGAAAATATCCTGCCATAATTATTATTGATTGGCATTATACAAAATCTTTTGTACCCTAAAATTTAATTATTATAATTTTCTATACCAATTTTACAATGGTAAATACATCTGAACAGTTAGTAGATCGCAAGTATGGACAAATTCTAAAATATTTTATTTTATGTATTTATTTATTATTATTATTATTATTATTAATAATTATTATTATTATTGATTATTATTTTTACTATTATTATTTACTTAGTTTTTTATTTTATTATGATATTAGGGAGTCATATTACGCCCTAAAACCTTATTTTTTACCTATAAAAATGTGTGTATTTTATTTATCACAGAATACCTTAAAAAAAGGCAAACCCAACCAAACAGTCTACTAAGACCCACTGTAATATATACATGCAATATATATATATATATATATATATATATATATATATATATATATATATATATATATATATATATATATAGGTAGATAGATAAATATATAGATATATGGAAGGATATATAGATATATGGAAGGGTGTGACTTTGAATTTTTTGACGTTACTAGGATGTGACATGGATAATAAAGGTAATAAGCAGTTCCTGAATTGATTTGGCAGCCTCTGAATTCGAGTTATCGCATTGAACCCCTTTAATTCAGTATAATTCATATTCCCATATATTAACAAAGGAGAGAGGGAACAGCCGCTCCTCTCTGGTAAACGCCCATGGGCTGTTCTCCAATTCAGGACTGTCCCTTTAATGCGCATGCTTTAAGGTATATGTTAAATGCTTAAATTTGCAAAACATAAAACATTTAAGTAGCAAGTCCACGACTGATTCACTGGTTGATAGTTATTGTTGTAAAGGTGTAAAGGTGTGCAGAGTACTTATACAGAAAAAAAAAAAAAATGAAGTTGGTGGTTCATGCCACACCACTTAGGCAAAAATGCAGTTTTATAAAGTCAATGGTTATAAAGTCGTGGACGTAGCCACACGCCTTTAAGCAAAAATATCAGCTATATTACGTGCTATGAAATGTAAATAAATTAACGATCGTAAATCATAAAATTATACAGATCAAGTTCATTCGAGTTCGATTGAAACAGGGATGCATCATGTCTCCATGGTTGTTCAATCTGTATATGGATGGGATTATAAAAGAGATACAAGGTAGGGCAGTGGAGGTTGGAGCGGCCCTAATGAGAGAGGGCAGTGTTTGGAAACTCCCCGTACTGTTGTTTGCAGATGATACTTTGTTGTTAAGTGAAGACGAAGGGGAACTGCAAGTCTTGGTGAATGAGTTTGGGAGAGTGTGTAAGTAACGGAATCTAAAGGTGAAATTAGGGAAGAGTAAAGTTATGGTCTTCGACAGAAATGAAGTCAGTGAATGTACAGTGAGGTTGGATGAGGAGGAAATGGAAAATGTGAGTGCGTTTAAGTACTTGGGTAGTGTGATGGGTACGGATGGAAGTTTAGAAGGTGAAGTGCATGAAATGGTACAACAAGGAAAAAAGGTTGTTGGTTTCTTGAAAGCAGTGATAAGAAATGTGCATGGATGTAAAAAAGTTACTGCATTACAGTAAAATAATACCATCTCTAACGTATGGAAGTGAAGCTTGGACTTTTTTTGGAGGGACACAAGTCAAGAGTGAGAGCAGTGAAAATGAGCTATTTGAGAGGAACATGTGTAACCACATGGAGAGACAGACTGACAAATAAGGAGTGAAGTAGCATTGTGGTGTGGATGTGGATGTGATAGGAAGCGTTAAGAGAAACACACAGGTGGTTTGGCCATGTGAAGAGGATGGAGAGCGAGAGACGGACGAGGAGTGTGTATGTGAGTGAGGTGGACGGGAGGAGAGGGAGGGGGAGGCCAAAGATGAGATGGAGGGATGGAGTGGAGAGGTACACGAGAGAGGGAGGCGTGAGCTGGGAGCAGGGTAGTGAAAAGACTGGAGACAGGGCGACATGAAGGCGATATGTTTGTGGCCACCCCTTACGGGATTGAGGCGTCTGGTAATAGATAGATTTCTGTTGGTTATGATTTTTAAAAGTAATATTTTAGTAATTTTAATGGTGTATGGCATTACCATATTTCACAGTTCGCACTGGATTGAATATAATCCACAGAATACGAAAAGGATGGTAACAAGCAAATGACTCGTGTAGGACGGAGTTGGGAATGACTCAGCACTCTGAAACTGCCTCATTTCGGCCAGCGTTGTCAAGACCATAAATGCACGGGTGTTACAAATATTAGGCTTTACCCCAGAAGATGTAGGCTCCTCGTACAACCAAGAGTTTACTAAAGATGAATGTTCTTTGCCCTGAAATCCTGTAAAGACACCAGTCCTGGACCAGATACTGTCACCTATTGTATGATCCAGCATTTTAATCAGGACAGCCTGATTAACCCGCCCAGTCCCGGCCACTTTTTGACCACTGGTACCCCCCAATCCCGGGCAATTTTTGACCTTTTTTTTTTTTTGCTAAAACTTTCGCTTTTGGTGAGAAACATCGAAAATTCATAGAGAAATCGCTCACCTGAGGTTTAAAATACTCATTACAGGTAGGAGAGCCTCCTTACTTTACTGGGTTTTCTATCAGGTTGGCGCCAAAGAAAACGAGTTCTATGGGAGGATAACTATTTCACACCACTCATAAACGGTATTTATTTATCAACTGTTACGAATTTATATGTAGTACAAAAGTATATTGGTTTTCAAGCAGTAATATAGGCATTATAAGCATTGTTTCACTCGCTAATACCTGACCTTTTTTTGCCACATTACCTGATCATCATTTCTAACTGTTTCTTCCTCTAAAGCTATGTAAAGTTTGTCCTCCACATTGTCATTGATTGGGGAATCACTCTGGCCCTGAATTTCGTACCGTGGCATG
Organism: Coenobita brevimanus; assembly: GCF_032717465.1. NCBI lineage: Eukaryota > Metazoa > Arthropoda > Malacostraca > Decapoda > Coenobitidae > Coenobita > Coenobita brevimanus. The sequence goes on along the minus strand of NC_136998.1, from coordinate 22,248,170 downwards.
ACATGGCTATACTGGCCAGGTCACTGATAACAGGTGAATTGCTGAGAAAAGGGCATGCAGGGGGGGGGGAGGAGGTCATGCTGGGTAAGGCATTGTCTCTGCCTGGCATCTTGTTGAGGCAGGTGTCCCGTGTATACGTACCAAAAATGACTCGCGAAAATTGAAAATTGTGGAAATTATGAACCTTGCAATTGCAGGACGTTGAAGTACGTCCTCGGGACGGCACGGGTTAAGCTGTTAACTTTGTACATTGAGCTTTGGGCATCCCGAACATTCCCAAACTCATGGCACTGCGCATCAAACCGATTCCCAAACAGGCTGGTTGTTTTACGAATCTTACATCATTTCGGCTTATTGTGTTGACTTTTTGTCTATGTAAGGTCATGGAACAAATGGTTAATAATAGGCTTCTTTTTGTTTTAGAGTCGAATAATTTGTTAAATGATCTGTGTGGCTTCACTAGATCATTTAATGAAATTGGAGCATTGCATTTCAGAGGCATTTGCCAATAAAGAATTCATGATAGTGGTGTTGTTGGACAACCATAAAGCCTATGACATGACGTGGTAACACGGGATATTAATGAAGCTCTATGCTTATGGTTTAAAACATAATTTGGGTATTATTATTTACAGTTTGTCAGGGACAAAACTTTCTCTGTCAAAATGCCCGGTAACATGACATTGAATACATTTATCCAAGAAAACGGGGTGCCCCAGGAAAGTATGCTGAGTCGCATTTTCTTTAGTATTATGATCAATGATATTCTGTCTTCACCTTCCATCCCGAGGAATCTTAATTACTCACTATAGACTGACGATTGTGCAATATGGCACTCTTCCCATAAAGCACAATTTTCGGCTGGGAGGATTCAAGCAGTTCTTGATTCCACCCACCAGTGGGCCTTCCAGTGGAGATTTAACTTTTCTTTCCCTAAGTGTGCCACTGAAGTTTTTACCACTCATAACATCCTAATTTGGTGTTTGACTTGGGTAATCAGGCGTTACTTTTTCGAAATTCTAAAGTTTTTGGCACTGTTTTCATCATCGATTGACCTTTGGATTTCATGTTAATTATCTGCTTGCTCGTGATAAACCGTTACATGTCCTCAAGCACTTTGTGGGTTTTACTTAGGGACCCGACAGGAATTCTCCATTAATGGTGTAGAAGTTCCTCATTAGATCTAAGCTGGACTAATTCTCACAGGTGTATAGTCGGCATCTGATGCCACATTGAGAGGGTTGGATGTATTACGGAGTAAATGCTTTCACATGTGTCTTGGAGCCACAAGGTGTACACGTGTAGCTGGTATGAAAGTAGAGATTAATGCACCTTCTCTCCATATATGCTGCGACCACCTGCTGCTGTCCTGCGGTGTGAAGGAACAGCCACACCTAACGCGACGAGCAGGGAAGTAGCTCAAGTGATGAACAGTGACGTGAGCATCAATGCGATGCCTGTCCAAATAGAGAGCGGCAACCTTGCGCTCGACAGTCAGAAGCTGTTCATCGGTGCAGAGATGCCTGGAGATGTCGCCAGGCAGTGTACAACATTTTAGAACATGATGCATCGCCTTGTGACGAGCATGGAGGGTGAGCAGAGCAACAGACCTCCCTGCTCATTCAGTGTAGCCACTCACATAGGATTTAGTGAGGTTTATTGTCACCTCATCCCTCTATGCTCGTCTCCGCTCTCGTCTCGTCGTGTTTGGCTGTACCCTAAGGACAACTAGAAAAACTGATACCATCAATGTGGCCTGCACCCCTCTGCATCAAAACCACCATCTCATGCTGAGGATTTGCCGGCCACTTGCCGTTCACCTCCACTTACTGACTCTGGAGCTTGGTGTGGACCTCAGTGACTGTGACAAGTTGGTCCTAAAAAATATAGCACCTTGGGAGTCATCCAACTTTGTTCTTGATGTCTCTTGGCTCCCAGCACTGGAGACCAAGACGCCAGAGGTGGAGCTCCACCACTTGTTTCGTAACATCACCGTGAATGATTTGGGATCCCACCAGTTATACACCAATGGCTCCAAGTCGAGTGAATGTGTGGGTGCTAGTGTGTGGTCGAATGAGCGTGTGGTCGAGTGAGTGTGCGCTCAGGTCTCGGATGCCGACTCCTACGTCTGTGTTTACCTCCGAACTTTTGCCATTTATAAAGCCATAGACTTTGCTGTAACTTCTTGACATGAGTCATTTGTTATATTCTCAGATACAAAGTCAGCCCTTCAGGCAATTGTTTCTTGCACTGCGGACTCATGACATCCAAGGGCCACATCGTTAATAAATTGCATTCGGGTGAAAAGTCCTGTAGGCTCATCTAGGTGCCCGGTCATTGTCGTATCTGTGGCAATGAGCAGGCTGACTTAATTGCACAGTCGGCTGTGGAACTCGAGGGAACTTGGAACATTCCTCGTGAACTACGGTTCTCTCCCTCGGAAAAAAATCAATAAATCTTGTGTGGAAAGGTCAGTGGACGAGGCTAAATATTCCAACTTACAAGCCGTAACTGGGCGACTGAGATACTGCCTATCAGTCGCTCAGAAATTAGCGTTAGCACGCTTGGGAATGGCTTACACTCTATTAAGTCATATGAAACCCTATACTGAGTGTTATCTTCATATCATCCTGCGCTGTTGGCGATTTATTCGTTAATTTGGGTCACTAATAAATTATTGCAGTGCAGAAGACATCCCCTTCACCCTTTCCACCATCCTGTGTGATCGAGATGTTGTTATGACTGATAATTTGATGGCTTTCTTGAGGAAAACCAGATTGATCAGAGTGATGTGGCTTTTTTTATTGTGTGGTTATGGTTTTTATCGAATATAGATATGTATGTATTATTCAATTAGGGTTGACAGTCGATGTATTTGAAATAGTTCTTGCTTCTGGCTGATATATTCCTTATACTGATAACTTCAATACATGCCTCGTCTGGCAGTCGTCAGTTGATGAGTGTACGTGTGCAAAATAGAAAGGTATTAGGCATTTTTAGTCAATGGTGATTTTTGGTACTTATGTAAATACTTTACAACTTCTATAAATTTTCTTAATCTGGGTCGACAATTGATGTATATGGAATAGTTTCTGAATCACCTGGTTCCCTTTCATGTGCTGATCGTTCGTTCGTTCGTTCACAGATTTCCTGCACATATAGTGCAGGCTGGGCCATACATTAGCCGGGTCAGTGGTTGTCACGAGTCGGCGCGATTAAGTATTTGAATAAACTCGTGACATTAACTTTGGTGGGAAACCGCGAATTCTAGTGGAATCCCAGTATTTATCGCTCAATTTAACCGCCATGTATTCACCCGATCGGGAGTGTTTTCAGAATAATTTTTCACTGTCATAAATTATCGTCTTTGTGCGCGACTTTAGCACCTCCACTGAGTAGTTTGTTATGGGTGTGTTTCGCTCATTCTAGCCGTTAGCAAGTGCGGCTCGACACTTGCCTCTCTCTCACGATTTGAAGTCAGTCAAGATTTGCGTGCCGTGGAAGCAGGTAGTGTGTGTGGCAGCGTCCTTCCTCAGCAACGACGCCTAGTTCCCGCCGCCGCCGTATTCCCACCTAGCGTGATTGGCGAGAGGCTCAGGGTGTGCAGTGTCCTTCCTCAGTAACGACGCCCAGTCATCTGCTTTGTCCACTTTTCTGATCGTTTTTTCCTAGGTTTAAGAGTTAGCTTTTGAGTGAGCGAGTGAGTGCGATCTCCTTATTTTGAATTCATTTTGAAACGTAACGTCAATTTATTTCTTTGTAATCAATATATTTAACAGTTCTTATTCTTGAGCTTAATGTAATGTAAACTCGTGTTTTATTTCTCCATAAGCTTATTCTTGTTGCAGCTCCTAGCTTGCATAAACGGTTTGAATTATTCATAACTGGTACTTAGGCCAGTCCTTTTGTATTAACTCAAATCCGTTGTGCCATCTAGGAGTTAATTGCATCAGCAAGAACTTGTTTATCATTAATAGCATTAGTTATTGATTGTCAGGGGTGGAGTCACTTTCTCCAGAGACCAACAGTACTAATAAACAGCACGTGTGAATAATTAGTCTCTGCTGTGTACTGTTGAGAAAGTTTATAAATTCTCGTCCTTAGAGATTCGGCGAAGTAAGCCGGCATAAAGTAATCATTGCTTGATTTTCACAAGACAGTTCATTGTCCTGTTTTTACGTTCATTCATTCATTCATTGCCAGACGCCATGTATCCCAGACGGGGTGGCCAAGAGCTTAGAGTTAATTGTTTTACAGGGAGGGGCACTAATCCTCCACCAACCCCACTTGACACGTAGGGATGCCAACAGCATCTGGTGTTCCCAGGAGGTCACCCATCCAAGCACTAACCAGACCCAACGTTGCTTAACTTGTATATTATTAAAAACCCCGTGACAATTGGCGACCTCGCCAGAATATTAACTCCTACCTCTAAAGTTATTCACGAGATAATACTCACTCACTCACACTTAGGTATTTATCATTCAAGTCTATAGGCACTATCTTACTGATGATGATTGATTCATTTCTATTAATTTACGTAATAGTTTTCACAGTCAGTTGTTTGTTTAATTTTCTTTCTTTACCAGTTTAATTAGATAAAACTGGTCACCACTAACCTGTGCCTATATTCTTTATTCTTGATTATTGGCATCTTTCTTTGCAAAAATCGCAGTCACTACTGAGTCGCTAGTTTATTTAGATTGAGTTAGCATCATGTCTACCAGCGTCTATGTACAGGAAGCCAAAGATATGGGGCTTACAGACCCAACAGAAATAAAGGACTTTGTCCTCTCTCGGTTTAATTACGAGCAGCAACGCGAGAATGATGCTCGTGAGGAGCGTCGAATTCAGAGCGAGGAACGCGAAAAAGAGCGCGAATCCGAGCGAGAACAGCGCGAACACGAGCGAGAACAGCACGAACACGAGCGAAAACAACGCGAACTCGAGTTAGAACAACGTGAGAGAGAACGTCAACACGAGTTAGAACAACGTGAGAGAGAACGTGAGTACGAGTGTGAACAACGAGAACATGAACGTGCCGAGCGAGAAGCACGCGAAAAACATGAATTTGAAATGTTGAAGCTCAAGCGAGATTCCTTGGCTTCAGACACATCTGGTGCAGCTGGCCCAAGCTCCACGAGCGCTATCCCTGCACATATTATGGCGACCCCACACATCAAGCTTCCCCTATACAAGGAAGGCGAGCGAATCGAGCCATACATAGCTCGTTTTGAAGACATGGCTCAACTTTACCAGCTGGATGTTGCAGCTAAGCGGCTTCAGTTTCTTAGCCTGTTTAAGGGCCCTGCCCTCGATATTCTCCACAGAATTCATGGAGACAATCTCATGTATGAGATGATGAAGGCCGCACTCGTCAAAGCGTACAGTCTCACAGTTGACGACGCCAAGAGTCAGTTCATGAGGGCGCGGTTACAGGATAATGAGACTGCCATTCAGTTTCTTGACCGGCTTACTGCTTACTTAGATGAGTGGATGGAGAAAGATGAAACTCCTTCCACGTGTGAGGGGATAATTGACCTTATGCTGCACACGCAGCTAGAAAAGTCTTGGCCTACTGAACTTATGGCTCAGCTTAAGATCTGACAGGTAAGAGATGCCAGCCAAATGGTGAAGAAGGCTGATGCATTCTTCAATGCATATGGGTATCAAACTTGTAAGCAGTATACCTGGAACAGGAAAGCTGATAAATCTGGGAAACCGTCTCAGACTGAACCCCAGCAACAAGGCCGTTTTCAGAATAATGGCCAAGGTCCAAAACCGCAGAAGAAGGACCAGGGGCAAAACACTCAGAAACCTGAGTGTAAGCGGTACAATAAACAGAACCCCAACCAGCAGCAGGACCGGTATTTCAAGCAGCAGCAGGGCAAGGACACACCACGTAACCCTATGTCAGGACAATCGACTTTAGTGTATCAGAAGCAGGATGCAAATGCAGCCCTTATGCCACAACAAGCGTACAGCGGTGCCAACCCCACCAGTACAGGTACTTCCCTGCAGTTCACTTGTTCCCCAGCGACAGTGAACCCTCCTCCACAGGTGATCAATGCTCCAGCTCCTCAGATGGTGAGCACGACCCCTCAGGTATCAAGTTCTCAGGGCGCAACATTTGCTGCATCGTTTGTTCCACAGTCTCACTAATGACTGGCTGCTACCTCCTCAGACCCTTCCACCAGTAACACTGCCTTTCTTGTTCAGCCAGGGTTTGTGGGAGGTGTTTCTGTGAATGTCCTGAGAGATAATGGTTCCTCAGGTTGCTCTGTCAAGCAAAGTTTAGTTCGGCCCGACGAGTACATGGGTAAGCAGATCCAAGGTAGACTTATTGATGGGTCAGTGAGAGTGTTCCCTGAGGCACGTATTCAGATGGCATCTCCTTTCTACACTGGCTTGACAGCTGCTGTTGTCATGCCAGAACCCTTGTTTGACCTCATTATCGGCAACATACCGGGCGTCAAAAACAGTTGCGCCGTAGATGTTGCTACTCAGACTTCGGCTGTTGCAGTAACACGAGCCATGGCCAAGGCTCCGAATCGTGTCACCCCGTTGACCGTCGCAACGCCGCAAGATTTGATTCGTAGTCAAGATGTTGTCCAAGAACAACAGTCTGACCTGACACTTGCTTCAGTGCGTAAGAAGCTGGAGGGTAAAGTAATTAAGTATTCACGGGGAGGTCAAGCCAGGTTCCTTCGCAAGCAAGGACGGCTGTACCATGAGTCACGAACACCCCAGGGCGAGGTTCGACTGCAGTTCATCGTTCCCGCGAAGTAACGCCAGGCAGTGTTCGAATTAGGTCGTTGTCCAGTCATGGGAGGCCACATGGGCCAAAAAAAAAAACTCTGACCGCATCCATGCTGACTTTTTCTGGCCAGGAATGGGACAGGAAATAAAAAGGCTTGTGCATTCCTGTGATGTGTGTCAGTGTACCACTGACCGGGGATGTGTCCGTCCTGTGCCACTGAAACCAATGCCTATAATCTCTGAACCATTCGAGAGAATAGCAGTTGACATTGTTGGGCCAATCTCTCCTAGGGCAAGTGATGGATCAAGGTATATCCTCACTATTGTTGATTTCAGCACACTGTGGCCTGAAGCCATGGCCCTTAAGAATATAGAGGCCGTCACTGTTGTTGAGGCATTGATCAAAGTGTTCTGTCGCATAGGTATCCCCAGAGAGGTCTTAAGTGACCGATGTTCGCAGTTCACCTCTGCAATGATGAACAAAGCATTCAGGTTGTTGTCCATCCGAGGCCTGCGAACTACGCCTTATCATCCCATGTGCAACGGGCTGTGTGAGGTTCAATGGGACTCTCAAGAAGATGTTAAAGTGCATGGCCCCTGAACAGCCGAAGGAATGGCCGTGGTTCATTGCTTCTCTTCTGTTTGCTTATCGAGAAGCCCCACAGCACTCCTTGAAGTTCTCACCCTTTGAACTGGTGTATGGAAGGTCGGTCCGTGGACCACTTCAAGTCCTTCACGAGTTATGGGAAGATGAAGAACCCGACCCTGAAGTCAAGACCACCTACACCTACGTCCTTGATCTAGCTGACCGCCTCTAGTCGACGTGCGAGTTAGCTAAGGAAGAATTGATCAAGGCGCGCGAAGTTCAGAAAGCCTATTATGATAAGACGGCAAAACTTTGGAAGTTTAGTCCAGGCGATAAGTGCTTGGTGTTACTCCCCACTGCCCAGAACAAGTTGTTGGCGCAGTGGAAGGGTCCATTTGATGCAGTAGAGCGCATTTCAGAGCTCAGCTACATAATTCAGATGGAGAATCTTCGCAAAAGGTTCCACATTAACATGTTGAAGGCGTATCATGAGTCAAACCCCGAGGAGACTGGCCTACGAGTACCTGATGATAGTGACCAGCCACTGGAAGAAACCGGGGCAGCCACGGTGATCCCAGCTGATGACCATGATGACGAGCCCTTAACCACTCAGTCCCATCAGGAAGAGACTGTCGGAGATTTTAATTACCGCTGACTTAGCATTCGGTGATCAGAATGCCATAAGGTCACTGCTCTGTCAGTATGCTGAGGTCTTCTCTGACCAACCTAGACTTGCAAAGGTTGTCACAAGATTGAGTTGACCAGCGATACTCCCGTAAAGGTTAAGCCATATCCGATTCCCATGCGACTACTGGGCGTAGTAGACAACGAAATTGCTGACATGGAGATTGCAGGTATTATTGAAAAGTCCTCATCTTACTGCAGTCCAATGGTAGTAGTTCGCAAGAAAGATGGTGGGGTCAGGATTTGTGGTAATTATAGGAGGCTCAGTGCAATCACGAAAGTCGATGCTGAGCCAATGGATGGCCACATTGCCATCTTCTCCAAGCTGGCAGGGTCACGATATTTCACGAAGCTCGATTTGGCGAAGGGATTCTTCCAGATTCCCCTTCACCCCGAGAGCTGTCAGTTCACTGCCTTTGCTACTCCTAGGGGGTTGTATCAGTATAAAGTCCTCCCATTCTGACTTACCAATTCCCCAGCAGTATTCAATCGTGCCATGAGACAAGTGCTCCATGGTATTGTAGGAGTAGAGATGTTCGTTGATGATGTCCTCGTTCATTCCGCCACGTTGGAGGAACACCTCAGACTCTTGGAAATTGTCTTCAATAGACTCCAGAGTTTCAACATGACTGTGAAGCCTAGCAAATGTAAGATTGCTCACAGTGAGGTGGAGTTCATCGGACATATTGTTGGTAACAATCACTGCAGGTGTCAGGGTGACAAGATCAGGAAGGTTGGAGAAGCCCCGAGACTTGTGACCAAGAAACAGGTTATGGCATTCCTTGGCCTAGTGGGGTATTATAGGAGTTTTATCCCCAACTTTGCTCTCATTACCCAACCGTTGTACGAGGTGCTACGGAAATATGCTCCAAACACCACTGAATGGGGAGAAGCACAAGAGAGATCTTTTACCGACCTTAAGAACATGTTGTGCAAGGAGCCTATCTTGCAGTTGCCTGATTCCAACAAACCTTTCATACTGCACACTGATGCTTCACAAGGTGGAGTAGGTGCCGTATTGATGCAGGAATCGGAAGGTGGAATCTTTCCAGTGGCATACCACAGCCGTAAGCAAAAACCCGCCGAGAGGAATTACAGTACTGTTGAGAAGGAACTCTTGGCCGTGGTTGATGGTGTTAAGAAGTATCATGATTATTTATATGGAGCACCATTCACTCTGGAAACTGATCATATGCCACTCACTAGTCTCAGCACGACCAAGAAGGTTAATGCAAGATTGACACGCTGGGCACTGCATTTACAGCAGTTTAACCTTGTTGTGAGATACATCAAGGGAAGTGATAACGTAGGTGCAGACCTGATGTCTCGCCTGCTAACTGCTAACACGGGCAACTGTTGTATGCTGGGTTCCGTAAGATGGACGTCCTCAGAGATTTGAGTAATCCAAGGACCAGCCTGGTTCCCAGTTAAAAGTGTACCAGTAATTGCTGACGTCTTGCCCGTTGGTCCCACAGGACACATTACGTCCAGGACTTATATATACATGTATACCATAAGTTAAGGGGGAAGTTTGAAAACCCTGCAGAGACAGTCCGAGGCTGTGTATGAATTACCTTGTGGAACGTCTCGAGCTGTGGGCCTCTCTGAGGATTCCCGGAGAATGCACAATATCTACACCCACGGTGGGTGTCAAAACTTGACCTGTCCGAGATTGCGTAGCGATTCTCAGCTTCCTGTCATTAATCATAAGTGTAGAGTTAGGTTAACCAGTAAACTGCCCGTTCTAAGAGATTTGAGCAATTCAAGAACTGGCACGTTTCCTGGTTAATAATGTTAGGTTAACTAGTAAATTGCCTGTTCTAAGAGATTTGAGTAATTCAAGAACTGGCACGTTTCCTAGTTAATAAGCATTAACCAGTAAACTATAAGGGTCCTGAGAGATTTGTGAATCCTAAGACTACGTTTCCTGGTTAATAATGACATAAGTACTGATTGCTAGGAAGAGAGAGAGAGAAATGACACTTTTGATGTTCCATCTTGATTCCTTTCGCAGGTGCAGCTGGCGGGTGCAGCATTGCCATGCAGAACAGCTGATCGTCCCTGACGCATGCTGCCGCCTCTTCTCTTCTGCCTTGTCGTCATCGTTTATTATTGATTTGCATTATGTAATTTTACACGTAGGTACAGTTACACCACAACTGTCACATCTACACCGTGTATTATATACATCACGCTACATAATTACTTATTAATGTAAATGTAGCGAACTTTTCGCTCAGTTTGACCTGAGTACAGGATATTTCACCGTCGTCACGGAGTTTTTCCCTCAAACTTGCTTCTAATAACGTAAATAAGAGTTTTTTTTTCGTTCACTGGCGACTGTGACTTTCTCCTGTAGCAGGATAGCACACACACACCACAGTGTGAATCTTGTGTGACTGAGTTAGGATTTATATGTATGTATATTGAAATTTTATTTTCCTGAAAAAAAAAAAAAAATCATTTTCGATGGGGTGTAATGTCACGAGTCAGCGCGATTAAGTATTTGAATAAATTCGTGACATTAACTTTGGTGGGAAACTGCGAATTCTAGTGGAATCCCAGTATATATCGCTCAGTTTAACCGCCATGTATTCACCCGATCGGGAGTGTTTTCAGAACAATTTTTCACTGTGTCATAAATGATCGTCTTTGTGTGCAACTTTAGCACCTCCGCTGAGTAGTTTGTTATGGGCGTGTTTCGCTCATTCTAGCTGTTAGCAAGTGCGGCTCGACACTTGCCTCTCTCTCACGATTTGAAGTCAGTCAAGATTTGCCACCGTGGAAGCAGGTAGTGTGTGTGGCAGCGTCCTTCCTCAGCAATGACACCTAGTTCCCGTCGCCGCCGTATTCCCACCTAGCGTGATTGGCGAGAGGCTCAGCGTATGGAGTGTCCTTACTCAGTAACGACGCCCAGTCATCCGCTTTGTCCACTTTTCTGACCAGTATTTCATTTCGTTTTTTCCTAGGTTTAAGAGTTAGCTTTTGAGTGAGTGAGTGAGTGCGATCTCCTTATTTTGAATTCTTTTTCAAATGTAACGTCAATTTATTTCTTTCTAATCAATAAATTAAGTTCTTTTTCTTGAGCTTAATGTAATGTAAACTCGTGTTTTATTTCTCCATAAGCTTATTCTAGTTGCAGCTCCTAGCTTGCATAAACGCTTTGTATTATTCATAACTGGTACTTAGGCCAGTCCTTTTGTATTAACTCAAATCCGTTGTGCCATCTAGGTGTTAATTGCATCAGCAAGAACTTGTTTATCATTAATAGCATTAGTTATTGATTGTCAGGGGTGGAGTCACTTTCTCCAGAGACCAACAGTACTAATAAACAGCACGTGTGAATAATTAGTCTCTGCTGTGTACTGTTAAGAAAGTTTATAAAATCTAGTCCTTAGAGAATCGGCGAAGTAAGCCGCAAAGTAATCATTGCTTGATTTTCACAGGACGATTCATTGTCCTGTTTTTACGTATTATTGAATAATTATTCTTTAATATTGTATATTATTAAAAACCCCGTGACAGTGGGGTATGGGCTGGTTAAAAAGTAGTAAGGGAGGAGAACAGGATTTGGAGACTGCCCAGCACACACGTCCTGTCTCCTGACTGGCTTTGTGGTATGTGTGCATGTTCTGATGTCCCCTATATTGTTATGTGCCACGACTGACAGTTAACAAGTGATGAGTGCAGGTGTATATTGTACACAGGCATTATATATCTGCAGTCAATGGTGTTTTGGTGGTCTAGATGTGTTTTCCATAATTATAAACGAACTGAACATCTAGTTAGGTTTTGCTATTTGTCTTTAGTTATTAGTGAAGGTTAGCGATTTTTTGTTAGACTTATGAGTGTTAGGACGATAGCTTAGGATTTTTTGTTCACAAAATATTAAATACAAGTATATATATATATATATATATATATATATATATATATATATATATATATATATATATATATATATATATATATATATATATATATATATATATATATATATATATATATATATATATATATATATATATATATATATATATATATATATATATATATATATATATATATATATATATATATATATATATATATATACTGTTACGGAACAGAGAAAACTGTCCTGCAAAGTTCCAGGTTCAAAACAAAAGTTAGGTAAAATTACAAGTTAAAGTTTAATGCTCAAACTAACAACAAAACATTCAGGACTCATAAGGATAATGTAATGGCAAAAAACAGGTTAAATATATGGTTAACTGCAATAGCCTCTATTAACACGAAATTAGAAAGAGTAAATTTATCTAAGTCAGCCTTGATAAAATGAGAAAACCGGATAATGCTCAGTGAATGCAAGATATATTAATACAGATACAAAATATTATTACTGCTGGCTGACACGAAAAACACATGAATCACAAAAACCTCACTAGGCCTACGAATTAACACATGCTATACGGTACAAGGAAAAAATGCAACAACACTTATACTCAAATTAAACAGCTGCTAGATGGTTGGAGACTTCCTGAGCACTCACAATAATAACAACTGTACAGGGGAGGACAGAGATGTGAGCAAAATGAGGAGTAGATCTAAGTGGCAATTAATGTAGAGACTGAGCTCATTATATAGGGGCCGGCAGAGCTTGATACAACTTATAAGAAGGACGCGCAAATGAAGCCATAGGGGACAAAGAGTTGACAATCCTGCTCTGAACAACAGAAAGAACGACTTACTCTGCTATAAGGGTAGAAGGGGGGAGTGAGGTAGAACACGCTCGTGATCAAACAGGCAGCATACTGTACGTTAGAATTACACAAAGGATGATGAAATCATAGGCTATGTAACACCTCCCCACAAAAAAAAAAAAAAAATTACAAAGGAAATTTCTTATTACTCTAAAACAATCTAAAGTCTAGATAAGCAATCTGCAATAACATTTTCTTTCCCCTTGATATGTTGTATGTCTAATGAATACTCCTGAAGAAGTAGACTCAATCTTGTCAATCTCTGATTTTTATCTTTAAACTTACTGAGGAATTTCAGTGGGTTATGATCGGTATAAATGACTATGGGGTCAAAACCAGAACACAAATAAAATGAAAAATGCTGTAAACCCAAAATCAAGGCCAAAAGCTCTTTCTCAATAGTTGAGTAGTTCTTCTGAGGTGGAGTGAACTTCTTACTGTAATACGATACAGGGTGTTCAATACCCTGATCATCCTCTTGCAGCAAAACACCCCCAGCTCCTGTATCACTTGCGTCAACAGCCATCTTAAAAGGCTTAGCAAAATTTGGAGTAGCGAGCACTGGCTGACTTAATAGGATAGCTTTAAGTTTGCTGAAAAAGGATTCACAGTTATTAGTCCAAACAAATTTAAATCCCTTTTTCAGTAGGTCTGTAAGTGGTGATACAAGAATTGAAAAGTTAAGAACAAATCTCCGGTAATAACCTACCATTCCCAAAAATCTTTGTAGCTCTTTCCTACTTTTAGGTCTGGGAAGATCATTTATAACCTGAACCTTAGCTCCTGGTGGTGCAACATGTCCATCACCAATTACGTACCCAAGGTACTGAACTTTAGCTTGACCAAACTCACACTTTGATAAATTAGCTACATGATTAGCCTGAACTAAACGCTCAAGAAATTTACTGACATGGCATAGGTGATTTTTTCAGTTGTTACCGAAGATTAATACATCAATATAAACAACACACCCTGCCAAACCCTCTGTTACAACATTCATGAGCTTCTGAAATGTGGCTGGTGCATTCTTCATACCATATGGCATTACAGAACATGCAAAAGTCTTTCCTAGTGTTACAAAACATGAGATCTCCCTAGCACGTTCAGTCATAGGTACTTGCCAGTATCCCTTTAACAAATCAAACTTACTTATGTACCTAGCCTTTCCGATCTTGTCTATGCAATCTTCCACACGAGGGAGAGGGTAAGTGTCTGTTTTGGTTATCTGATTAACACGTCTGTAGTCGATGCAAAGCCGCTGTGACCCACCTGGCTTAGGGACTAGAGTGACAGGAGAACTCTACTTGCTCTGACAGGGCTCAATCATCTTGTGGTCCAACAGGTAGCCAAGCTCCTTCTGGATGAGAGGAACTTTCACTGGGTTCACACGGTAAGGAGGCAGTTTAATTGGCTTTGCGTCTCCAACATCGACATCATGCATCAACACAGTGGTTCTTCCTGGAGTGGCACGGAACACTTGCGGGTACTCCTGCAGTAATGCCGAAAACTCCTGCCTTTCCTCGGGACCTAGATGAGAAAGCTTAGTCTGGAGATCATTCATGATATCAGGATTCTTCCCCAAACTATCACTCAGGCTCATGCTGCATGGGAGAACTTCACTTGCAGACTCGGGTGGAACAGCTACAGTGCAGACTGGGTTATTTTCGTCCCGCCTGTGATATAACTTTAGCATATTGATGTGACAAAGTTGCTTGTTCTTTCTACGATGTGGTGTGGCGATGACATAGTTGACATCACTGAGTTTCTTCTCCACGAAATAAGGACCACTAAACTTGGCTTGAAGAGGTTGCCCATGCACCGGTAGCAGAATCGAAACCTGATCTCCTGGCTGAAATGGCGTAACCTGGACTTCTTATCATACCAAGTCTTCATCTTCTCATGAGCAGCTCCTAAATTCTCTCTCGCCAGCTGTAAAGCAGTGGACAGCCGTTCTTTGAACTTCATCACATACTCCAGCAGGTTGACGTCATCTTCCTCCGACAGCCAGTATTCCTAGAGTAACTTACGGGGTCCTCTTACTTCATGGCCAAACAGTAGTTCAAAAGGTGAGAAGCCCAGTGATTCATTTGGAGATTCTCTTGCGGCAAATACAACGAATGGAAGACCTTTATCAAAGTCTTTCTGATGTTCCAAACAGTATTTCTTGAGCATCGATTTGAGTGTTTGATGACATCTCTCCAACGCTCCTTGGGTCTGGGGATGGTAAGCTGAAGACGTGATCTGGGTGATGCCCAACTCTTTCAGAGACTGCTTGAAAACATTTGACATGAAATTACTTCCCCGGTCTGACTGTACCTCCTTGGGCAGACCAAACTTTGTGAAGAACCCTAGCATTTCCTTAACCACGTTCTTTGCTGAGGTATTTCTAAGTGGAATGGCTTCAGGATAACGAGTAGCCATATCAATCAGGGTCAACACATAAGAAAATCTTGAAGAAGTCTTAGGAAGAGGGCCCACAATATCCACCAACACACGTGTGAATGGCGCCTCAAAAGGAGGAATGGGAACTAGAGGTGCAACCTTTTCGGTCTGATTACACTTCCCCACAAGTTGACAGGTGTGACAAGACTTATAATACCAGGAAACATCCCTGAAGATACCTGGCCAGTAGAAGTGTTTCAAAATGCTTGCCACAGTCTTCCTCACTCCAAGGTGTCCTGCCAAACTGGAATCATGAGCCACTCTAATGATATCCTGCCTACAAACACGAGGGATGACAACTTGATGTACAACCTCCCATTCACAGTCGGCTGATGCTGTTGGGGGTCCACTTCCTCATAAGTACTCCTGACTTTATATAACAACAAGTAGAAGCACCAGCTGACTCTTCCTCACTGCAAGCAGAGTTAGCTAGACCTTTCAACTCAGGGTCAGCAACCTGCAACTCAACCAACTCTTGACGAGACAAATTATCAACACTACGCGGTACTGCCTCATCTGGTGAGTGGTCCAAATTAGCAAGAAAAGTGTCAGCTAGGATAATATCATCATCATCATTATCCTCTGAGTCACCAGTAACTTTAGACTTAGCCCTAGTGACAACACATGCAGGGAACACATCAGGGACATCACAATCCTGGGCCGCAGCCACTGGTTCACTAGACAACTGAGGAGCTGGACACACTTGACTTCCACCAATATCATTTCCAAGTAAGAAAGTTACACCTGACATTGGGAGTGTCTCAACCAACCCAACCATAACGGAACCATTAACAAAACCAGACTCTAAATTCACTCTGCACAGAGGGACAGAGAAGTAATTATTCCCTACACCTTGTAAGATTACAGTTTCATCAGAGGAATTAACATTAGAGCCCAGAACACTGGTCAGCATAAGGGATTGGCAAGCACCTGTATCACGATATATTTTAACTGATTTCCTGTCATTACTGTCCAGAGGACTGACAAAACCATCAGACAGGAAATTAGCACATGAACTCTTGAGAGTGTCACCCACGTTACTGTTCAAAAGAGGAGCTTCATCATGAGAATTTAATTTACCCCTCAAAGCAGGTTCAGTTAACTCGGTTAAAGAATTCTGGGAACTCAAGGGTGAACACTAGACCAATTGACTGAATATTTAAAGACTCCTTTTTGTTCACATCACACTGTCTCCTGAAACATCTCTCCGTAGTATGACCAAGCTTACTACAATAAGTACATTTACTTTTCTGAAATCTAGAGGCGAAGCTGGTATTTACTTCCTGAGAAACATCATCTTTATTCTCTTTCCTGTTACCTGTACTCTGAGTAGAGGCAACGTACTTACGGTACTCTCAGCTTTCCTTTTTTCTTTAGAATATCTCTTGCGAGTGAGAACATATTCATCAGCTAAAACAGCAGCATCAGACAAATTATCTATTTTTTTCTCATCAGCATGCAAACATTTTGTTGCGTCAGGAAATAACGCAACAACATGTTTGCATGCTGAAAGGGGAGAAGTTATCATGAAAACTTGGAGTGTCGTAGCCACATCTGTCGAGTTTGTTGAAGCACTACTTAACTGTCCTCCTTTATGACATACGCTTCTGAACATGAATTTCATCTAGCGATACATTTACCAAGTTTTCTTCATCTTTCAAACCAGAAAGTATTTTCAAGACCAGCTCCAAACTTACCATGTTTCAAAGCTAACTTGCGCAAGTAGTCTGGATGGGTAAGATTCATTACCCCACAAAAGCGTGGCAACTTGTAACAGGAGGGGCTAGAATAATATACTGCGCAACCCCATATAAGAAAATCAGAGCTGTATCTTTTCCATTTTTGAAGTACCAAGGCAAGTTGTTCAGCAGAGAACCATAATACTTCACCGGATACGGACTCATTATCAGTGACTAATCTGTTCTCGTGAATTTCATGAATTACACTGATGCAACATTCAAGCTTATCCATGGTAGTAACACTTTCATCATTATTAGAACTCAAGTGGCATAACAAAGAATCAAATACAGACCACTTCTTACACATATTTTCAGATCTCAAAAGCCAAGTGAACTTACTCTTGGGTAATGGAATGTTTTTGTACCACACCTTAACACTTAAGTCACACATTACCTTAAAGGACACTGTTATACTTAGTTTTTCATCACAATTCACTTTGAGAAAAGCAACATATTCGCTCTTTGTTATCACTAACCAAGTATCCACATCATGCGTCGTAAATCCATTACAAAAGCTTTGAAAAGAATCAATTTTGTCTTCCTTCATCCAAGTTTCAAAACACTTTTCATCTGTAGCAGCTACACGTGCCTTTCGTTCATCTGGATTGATCCGATTCGGGGGAGGTTCCTTTGAAAGATACTTTGGCTAATTAGGAAAAAGTGATGGATATGCATCTTTGGTGAGAGCTGGACGACTCCTTTGAGCAACAATTACTGTCCCATCACCTCGTGTCATTCGATCTTCTCTGATGATAAACTGCTCGGCAAATTGTTTCACACACACCACTGAGTGAGTCGTAGGAGTGAAATCTTTTCTACTGATCTTTATCCATTTATCTCTCATAACATCATCCTTTGGAAACCTGAATGCTGACACTTCGCTTTCTGTGTCATAGTTTGACCTACAGCCAAAAACGCAGCACTTTCTTGGCATCTGAAAAAATAAAGATATATGAGTTCCAGTGCAGCTGAGTTAAAAACAATAGCAATATATAAAAATACTGTCTCAGTAACAGAGAAACAGCATCATGATGTGAGTTGAGTACTTGAAGAGAATTGGAGAGGAAGATGTGTCAAACTGCATAATATAATAATTATATAATTGTTACTGAGTTAAAAAGCATATGTGTTTTTTAAACCAAGTAGAGAATGGAAAATCTCTAAGTTTTCCACCTTATTTACACACACACACACACACACACACACACACACACACACACACACACACACACCCTATTTATCAACTATATCCTTTACCACTCATATTCATTACTAATCACCTCTTACCATTACTAGGCTTTCAGAACCTTCTACATTCACCATTCACTCATTACACACTAACTACTTACTCAGTGGCCCTTAAATCACCATTCATCACAATTACACTCACACCCTCACTCTTAACCACCACTAATCATTCGTATTCACCACCCTCATCCATCATTCACTACTCCCACCACCTTCATCACTCAGTCAGCTTGCACAATAATGAATGTTATGTCAATATTCTTATTTTACCGACAGAGATGTGGCATGTTTACATACACACAAAATATGGGGCAAACTAGCCCCCATTTGCAACCAATTAACCACACCATATTATGTTTCTGGAGGTTTTCATGAGATATAGATATAATTTTATGACTAAAAGTGCCCGTAAAGCTGTCCTTTTTGATGCAATAGGAGTTCCACTTCTATTTGTGTTTGCAATAACCTAAACACACCAAAAACTGTGGCCCCATTACCCCATCTTACGGTATACACAAACTGTTACCTGTAGCAGTATTTGTCATTTTACAGTATACTTTGAAAACATTCTGTTATTCTATCAAGGGCCTGTGATTGATGATTTGTTAAGAATCTTTTATGACAAAGAGCATTTTTTCTGGAAATATAGCACTCAATTAGTGAAACTTCAAGGTCAATGTATAAACTTTAAATGTTATTTCTAATTATTTATATTTTCCCTAGGTTTTGGACCCAAAGGTACACTTCTGGGGGATGGGAGCAAAACAAAGGAACGTTTTTCAGGACCATAGATATAGATATAGATAGATAGATAGATATTCCTAATAACCCCAAGTTATAAGCCTTCAACACAAATTATTATTTTTTTACTTATTTGCTACAAACCCCTCAGAAATGAAGAAACAATCAACAGTACCATACATAATTTTTAATGACTGAGAGCTTCAATTAATATTTATTGGGTCCATCTGGTTAGTTTAGATGACCAGTTTGTTGTGACCCAAATAACCCCAGAAGTTTAACCTTAGATGACTTATCCTTACGGTGCTCTGGATGATGTGTAAGTGCAGTGTAGAAAATGTGGTGCTTCTGTCTTAATTTCTCTAGGAGTGGTGCTTAGCTATATCTCAGTCTTGGAGTACGCGGGGGAGGTCCATTATCTCGCTGTCATTTTCTGTAATTTGTTAAGACATTGTTGTACTTGTAACATAACATTCCGTCTGGGCAGTTTATTGTTGAAATGTTATAATTACGTAGTATATTATTGTGCAGTACATAGTGGAAAGATATATATATCATAATCACCCATCTTATATATATATATATATATATATATATATATATATATATATATATATATATATATACACACCGGTATATATATATATAGATATATATATATGTATACTTTAAAAACATGGCCATGTTTCAGCACATCTTGCTGCTGTATAGTATATTAAAAATATAAGTGGTAGAAGACAAAACTGGTTCATACCATTATTCCTTCACAATAACACAACCGTTTATGACATGTGGTACATGGTATATGTTACATAATCATGGTATGATGTAGGGAACCCCAAATAAAGCTTTATTAAACTTAAGAATTCTTCGATTTTTGTTTTTGTGTGATACAAAAATGAGAAAAAAAAAAATTCTTGAATACTCGAAATGATAAACGATCAGCTTATGTAAAAGTACACGACAAAAGGATGGCGATGAAATATTAGCTCTAGAATGGACGTGGGAAAATTTAGCCTACTATCTTCAGTGAAATATTCTTATGGGAGTTGGCAAACCTAAGATGACTTATATCAATCAGTTATTTTGACGTTTGAACACGAAATTTGGGAACGGAAATTAGTAAACTTATAAATATTCGGAAATATTCTGCCCCGCTCCTCCTCGGAGAAATTTCTGTGGCCACCCATGGTGAAAGGATATAAAATTACTTACCCTAACACTACATACATCTATTTCTGGATGGATTCATCGGTCAAATTTTACACGTTTCCCTTATCCGATTTTCTACCTTTCGTTAACATTTTCTAGTAGATTTGGTCATTCTAAGAATCTTTTCTTCTATGACATTTCTCTCGCAAATTGATAATAAACGAGTTACACGCGATTTACATCTGCCAATCACAATCACAGACGAGCGTGCGCTGTATCCGCTCACCCGCTCACATTTGAAAGTCCCGGAAGACCTAACTTGAAACGTATATCTCATGCTATTTTTGACTTTTCGTTAACATTTTCAGTTAACTCACCTTATGCTTTACGCAGGTCTAAGCCATTTTTCTCCAATGACACTTCCGTCTTAAATCAACCGTTGATGAGTTATGCAATTTACCTTGCTATTATTTTCTATGGGAGAGAGATTTTCCCTGCCGTGGTCGGACAGTTGTGCGTGTTCGTTGGTGCGTGTTATGTTGTTGTTAAAAGATTCCCTGCACATACAGTATAGTGCAGGCCGGGCCATACTTTAGCCCGGTCAGTGGTGTATGGGCTGATTAAAAAACAGTAAGTGGGAAGGACAGGACCTGGGGATTGCCCAGCACACACGTCCTGTCTCCTAACTGGATTTGTGGTGTGTGTGGCGTGTTATGTGTGTGGGTGGATAAAGAGCATGCGTAGGACATGATTCAGCCAGTCACAAAGTAGGATTTCAAACTCCTCATGCTAGGGCCCGCAAGATTTGAAAGTCAGTTCGTCTCTAACCTTGGACTGTGAAGCCTGCAAAATTTATTACTTCACTGTTATTTCACAGTTCTCCCAGCAAGAAGATATGACTGTAGCCTTTGTGCGATCGCATGGTGTTTTACCATCAACATGAACAAAGTACCCAAATCAAGGCAAAAGTCTCATTTTACGTGAGGATCAGAAAATGTTGCGCTGTCGCCCGTCACCAGTTGCCGTTACAACTACAGACGACTATACCTCATACCAATTAATCTGGCCAGGCAATGTATGGCAACACTGTTCCTGCCGAGATTCTGATTGGCTGGAGGTGTTTGTTCGAGTTCGTTGTTGCTTAAACCGATACTCTCTTTATTATCATATGTCATACTGAGTTTGTCGACAGAACAATTATCAAAATAAATTAGAAATCCGTTATATACTTAACAATGAAATTTTCATAAGAAGATAGAAATATGAGTCAACAAAGTATTATAACAGTCCAAGTCAAGGTCAGCATTCGAACAATCCCTTTATATCTCAAACACTCCGTAATATAGCAGGAAATTAAGGAAACCTGGATAATCTAAGCGGTGGGTTAACATATTTAAATTTTAAAATCAGTCCGTGCTGTGATAACAGAGGAGATATAATGAAATAGTTTTCCTTTAGCCTACTTTGATTTCCGCGATTTTTTCAAACCTCCCTCCCCACAGAACTTGTCTTTTCATTAGAATTTTTGATTATTCAGAGTTGTGGCACGATTTAAGGGTGCGGACTGATCTTATAATTTAAATGTTTTAACCCACCGGTTAGATTATGCAGGTTTCCTTAATTTTCTGTTATATTACGCAGTGTTGGGGATATAAAGGAATTGTTTGAATGCTGACCTTGACTTGGACTGTTATAATACTTTGTTGACTCATATCTCTATCTTCCTATGAAAATTTCATTGTTGTTAAGTATATAACGGATTTCTTATTGCTTTTGACGATTGTACTGTCGACAAACTCAGTATGACATCTGATAATAATGAAAGTATCGGTTTAAGCAACAACGAAATCGAACAAACATATCCAGCCAATCAGAATCTCGGCAGTAGTACTCGGTTCTTGCAATTCAATTGATCGATTTAGTCCCTAAAAAGATGCAAAATAGACCTTCAAAGAATTCATTAATGTTACAATAATGTTAAATCATTTTTCTTTTGTTTTCTTAAATCTTCTGTGTTCACCTTATATTTTATGAATACTTGATAAGTGTTGGGGATTACAGAATTGATAGCGGGTTACGCAATGACCTGTACCCGTACCGTACGCAACACATTCCCGTTCAAGCTCTCATCGCCCTCAGTGATGCCACTGCTATGTTCTCCCACCTAAATCTATGTTATTCTGCCTCGGCCTGGGTGTCTAAGTGTGTGTGTGTGTGTGTGTGTGTGTGTGTGTGTGTGTGTGTTTATAAACAACCATTAATCTTACATAGTAATATGTAACGTGGTCTGAATATTCATGTGAAGTAAAATGTTTTATTGTTTTTTTTAAGTGGCATCATGATCGTTTTCCTTTTACATTTCTTCTTTGTTGATGTAGGAATGGAAGTGATTTAATGGCAGATAGCCAGATATCCTGTATGAAAGAAGTTTAAAATTCTTAGAATATCATGAGCTTGAATTTTCTGCATTTTAAGACTTTATTCAGCTTCAGAAAACTAAGTTCCGTTCTATATATATTTACAATATTGTGATATGAGAATTTTGATTAAAGAGTAAATTTTCATCACAGAATAGTTTTAATAAATTGAATTTGCTTATCACTGCAAGATTTCTTTTCCTGATTAAAGGCATTACATTCTTGGTCGAAATGAATGTTATGTATTAATAAATTTGAAATATTCTCATCTTTGGCAACCCTTTGGCTCCCCTAGCCTCCTACTTATCAGATTGCCATCCACCCCCCTCCATCCAGCTATCCCTACACTTTTCTCATTTCTGTTTTCCACCTGAATGAAAAGTAATTATTCAGTACTCGGTTTACTCGGTTTTGAAGAGTTATCAATACCGAATAACTCGGTTTGCAGAAAGTACTCGGTTTGCCCATCACTACAGACGACTCTTCAGATGAAGACGAGGAACTGTAAACTGCTAGGTAGAGGCATTATTTCTTATTTACACCCGGTTAGGTTAGGTTAGATGAGGTTTGGTTAATGTGATGGGGGGTCTGGGGGGCGAAGCCCCCCGGTTAGGAAGCACGGCCAGGGCTGCGGAGTCTGGGGGGCGAAGCCCCCCAGTTAGGAAACATGAACGGTCAGTTTATGCTACCGCAGGTAGAGCCATTATTTCGTACTTACACCTGGTTAGGTTAGGTTAACTGAGGTTTCGTTAATGTCAAGGGGGGTCTGGAAAAAAAAAAAACAGGTAGGAAGCACGGCCAGGGCTGGGGGGGCTGGGGGGCGAAGCCCCCCAGTTAGGAAACACGAACTCCCTAAGAAGCCTAAAATTATTTTCTTCCAAAGGATTTTAGTGTTTTTCGTTTGATTTTGATAACAGTTCCAGTAGGAAATCACTCGCTTTTGCGTGTTTCCCCCACCCAAAACCCCGGTTTCCCACAAGTCCCCCAGTATTCCTGGGGGGAGGGGGAAGGACCGCAAAAAAAAAGTTCCGACATAAATGATTATCAGATTCAAACGACAAACACTACAATCCCTCGGGAAAATAAAATTTTAAAATTTGGGAGTTCAGTGTAAGTACGAAAATTTTACAGGTTATTTTCCTTTAGCTATAAAAAAAAAAAAAAAAAAAAAAGGACGTTTCACGTGATAACAGGCATCCAACCTGAGTGTTTTCTGTTGTTTTTGGTGCGATTTTGGTTGATTTGGACCAGTCCTTTCCACCGGAAGACGCCAGTGGCGTTCGACAAAAACTAGCAACTTGCGGTAGAAACGAAGGTCAAAATCGATCGAATCACACCAAAAACAACAGGAAACACTCAGGTTGAATGAAAAAATGGAATGAGGGAAACGTGTAAAAATTGACCCAGGTTATATAGGTAAGATGCTTTCACATGTAGGTTAGGTTGGGGGTTAAATTTGTTTGAATTAGGTCTGATTTGGTGGGTTAGGTTAGATTAATAAAAAAGCACTTCGTTCAGTTTTATTTACCTTTTAATTCGTATATGACTTCATCCACGCACAGAGATTAGGCCAGGTTAGGTTAAGTTAGGTTAGATTGAGTAAGGTTAATATAATGCTAAAAAGGTAAATACTTCGTTCGATTATACAGTTTTCATCTCGTATTTGACTTCAACCCCGTAATGGGAGTTAAGACAGGTTTGGGTATGTGATCATTTGCGGTCGAAATTTTTATCAATTAAAATTAAAATATGGGTAAATCTTCCCCCCAGAGGAAAAGTTAATTTCGTTTATACGTATTTTGTACTAGTTTAAGGATATTATCTTGAATCTGATTCACCTAATTTCCGTATATGTTCCGGAAGAGGCTCTTTTCTAAGCCTGTGTCTCCGGGCTGCTCAGTGTTTCACTATTGTTATAACCCAAATGGTGGTCACGTGTGGTGGTTATCTTTTCCTTATAACTGAATTTCTGTCTCTGATATATTCAAAATTTATCCAGACGTGCTTCAAATCTCTCCACACTGCCTGCTCTTAACACCCATTCCGGTAATTCATTCAAATTATTTACCAGGCCTTAGGATTCGTTTGCGGTGGTAATTGTTCCCTAAATCATGAAAAAAAAAAAAGGTTATTTCTTACCTGTACTGAAAAAATGAAAATACTATGACTGAATTAAAAAAAAAAAAAAAACTAATTTATCAGTACTGTACTTACTGTTGTCTTGAAACCGACATCTATGTTTTATTCTTTCAGATAATCTAACACTTTCTCATATTACTGCCTTTCCTCATGTTCTTAATAAACTTTCTAACAGCAATGAGCCAGGGCAATATAGAGGTATGGCGTATCTGAAAAGGTATAGGCAGATACAACGAGAAGTTAAGGAACTGTTGGTTAGTAGTAGTGAAGAGGATGACTGGTCTAATCAGAACAATAAAATTCCTAAACTTAGCAATGATGACAACTTTGACAAATCTGTAAGTTTTCATGACCATCAGTATTGTGGAAATACAGGCTTATCCCCCTTAATGTCAACAGATTCGGAAGAATCAAGCTCAGATGATGATCAATACCACCATATACATGAAAATGAAAGTGTTGGTGATAGAGTGCTTGAAGAAAGATTAGCTACATGGGCTTGTAAAAACAACAGAACACGTCGGCCTCGTAATGATTTGTTAAATCTGCTGAGTAAAAGTGGGCATGACTTACCAAAAGACTCACTTTAATGCAGACTCCAAGACATGTAGCCTAGAAGTAACAGAAAAGTGTGGAGGATAGTATTCATACTTTGGGATTAAATCTTGTTTGCAAAGTATGCTGAATGCTCATCCAGAGTTCTTAAAAGAAAATGATTCAGTAATTGAACTAAATGTAAACGTAGATGGAATTCCTCCATACAAATCATGTAATGAGCAGTTCTGGCCAATACTTATGAAATGTGCTGCTTCAGACCAGCATTAGTTGCTTTACTGTATATTGTGGAAATACTAAGCCCAATTCAGTAGAAACTTTTCTGAATGATTTTCTGGAAGAATACAAGCAGGTTTCAGAGAATGGTTTAGTTATTGCAGGAAAAATACTGTCTGTCAGTATTGTATCATTTATCTGCGATGCATCAGCTCGATCTTTTATAAAGTGCATCAAAGGCCATAATGGGTATTATTCGTGTGAGAGGTGCGAAATTAAAGGAACCTGGGATTCGCATGTTCTTGTACTAGACTCCGCACAGCCCTATAATGAAAGGTCAGATGAGAAATTTAATCAGGGACAGTATAATGATACTCACCAGTTAGAGAAAAGTCCTCTGATCCGTTATGGGATATCTCGTGTTAAAGGATTTCCATTAGATTACTTGCATCTGGTTTGTCTTCGAGTCACTAGAAGGATATTACTTTTTCTCATCAGAGGTCCTAGGAGATGCAAACTCTCACAAGAGCAAATAAATCTGGTTTCTGCAAAATTATTACAACTGTCATACAAGCTTCCAAGTGAATTTGCTAGACAACTAAGATCATTAAGCCTTAATTGATCGTTGGAAGGCCACTGAATTTAGACAGTATATTTTATACACAAGTATTGTTGTTGAAAAAGATTCTGTTGATGATGACATCTACAAAAATAGCCATTAGCTTACTGTTGCCTTATCTGTTTTATTGAATTCCCATGATCACTTAAGGAATTCATATCTGTCATATGCAAGAGAACTACTGAAATGCTTTGTGCAGAACTGTCAAGATGTGTATGGCCAATTTTTTTTTTTTTTTTTTTTTTGGCCCATCGACCATTCGGGCCGAATCCCCTGGTCATTAAGGCCATATCTATATATATATATATATATATATATATATATATATATATATATATATATATATATATATACACGCACACACACACATACACACACACGGCATCGTCGGATGTAGACGTCCGTTACAGGCGCTCCATACCAGCTCAACACGGCCAGAGGCATTATCTAAATAAGTATCTTTGAATGAGTCAAGCTCTGTACCAGGTTAGACTAAATGATTTTTCATTATTAAAAGGAAAAGAAATAATAAGTTCAAATAAGACTGGTTCAAACAACAAAGAACCACGATGCGTTGAGTCAGCTGGATTTCTTTATACTACAGCAACACGCGGAAAGTGTAAGTACATACTCTTCATTTAGTATTACAAAATGGATACATACTTCAGTAAAACAAATTTGGAAAAGAAAAGGGATAAAAGTAAAAAGCAAAATGATGATTTCTACCAAGAACTGGTTGAAGTCGAGACTCACAATAGACTGGTTGAACGTGTACACAAACTAGAAATGGCTTTCAAAAATGAAATTGATGAAATAAAGAAGCAAATGCACTTGCAAAAGGAAGAGATAGAAAAACTGGGAAGGGAGGCCAATAAGAAAGACACAACCATCAGTGAACTAACAGTGGAATTGAACACGCTTAGGAAGAAAGTGAGTGAAATGGGAAGTACAGTAGTTAATCACGAGAGTGTTATGGAAGAGTTAAAAAATGACACAGAGACAATTAGACAAGCAAGCAGTCTTATGAACCAGAGCAGTGATATTGAGAAGATAACACAGGTGAACGAAGCTGTGCAAAGCTACAAAAATGATGTAGAAACCACGTATGCTGAAATGGTGAAAGTAAAGAAAGACTTAGAAACAAGGGTGGAGGAAAAAAACATTAAAAAGGAAGTGAAAAGAATAATCCAAAACAATCCAAAGTTAGTCAGAGATTCAGTAGAAATAAATAAATCAATAGTAATCACTGGTATAGAAGAGGAAGAAATTAAAAACAAAATCACTAGAGACAAAAAGGAGATGGCAAATGTAATGAGCTTACTGAAAGAAGTATCAGAGGAAGTCTGTAGTAAAGGCATAGAGGAACACAAAAGGTTAGGGAAATACGAGAAAAGCAAGACAAGACCTCTAAAGGTGACTTTCCAGAGTGTAAACACTGTGGAAGAGATACTAAAAAATGCAAAGAATCTTATGGAAAAAGAGTTCAAAAATGTATGGATAAAAAGATGCCTAACACAAGAGGAACTGGAATTACTGAAAGAGAAAAGGGAGGAAGCAAAAACAAAAAATGAGGGAAGATCAGAAGAGGACAAGAAGAAATTTTTTTTTACAAAGTAATAGGATTGCAGGTACGAAAGTGGTACACAAACAGGATGGAAGAAAAAGGAGGAAGTTAGTAGAACCATGTCATGACAAGTATATAAACAAGATGATAAAGTTGATGTACTCGAATGTAGATGGAATGGTATCTTAATTACTAGAGATGAATGATTATGTCAGAGAAAATGAACCACAAATAATATGCCTAACTGAGACAAAATTAACACCAAGGATATCCAATGACATACTAAACTTAGAGGAATACAATATATGGAGAAGAGACAGAAATTTAAAAAAAGGAGGAGGAATTATAATATTAACTAAGAAAAATCTAAAAGTCAAGGAAATAAACCTAGATATACCATCACAAGTAGAACTGATTGCAGTAGAGATCGACACATCTGAAGGTAAAGTAATTGTAGCCAATTTGTATATGCCACCCAGATCAAACACATGGGAAAGAGACGAATATGAGGACCTGGCAGAGAGTACAATTCAGAGTATGAGATCCTTGCTACATAAAATGGAAGAGAAATCAGAAAGAATTATACTAAATGGGGATTTCAATACAAATATAAATTGGAATACTCTAGATATAAATAGCCAGGAAAGCTGTTGGGACCAAAAGCTCCTGGATCTCGTACAAGAGTTTTTCTTAACGCAACATGTGAGGGAAACCACTAGAAAAAGAGGACTTGATGTACCTTCAGTGCTAGATCTAATCTTTACTAGGCAAGAAAATGACATTGACAGTTTAATATATCACCCTCCACTCGGCAAAAGCGATCATGCAGTACTAAATTATAACTTCAGGATAGCATATGACATAGTAAACAGCAATGACAGTTACAAAAAGAGACTAAACTATAAAAAGGGAAATTATCAAGACCTAAAGAAGTATTTCTTAGAAGTTGATTGGGAAAATGAGCTTAGAGGACAAGATTTAAATGCTGTATATAAAAATTTTTGTGAATTTTATGAAATAGGAGTCCAGAAGTACATCCCACAGCACAATGAAGCAGATAAGAAAATACAGAAATGGTTCAATACAGAATGTAAAATATCAAAAGAAAGAAGAGATTTGTTGTGGAATAGATACAGAAGACACAATAGTGAAAGAGCATATAATAATTACAAACAGGCAAGAAACGACTATACAAGAATAAGGAGGGAAGCCCAAAAACAGTTTGAGAAGGATATAATAAATAAAAGTAGTGATCAACCAAAGCTGTTTTACAGCTATATCAGAAGCAAAACCAAAGTAAAAGATATAATACAATCCATCACGGACGAGGGAATCACTTATACACAAGAAAAAGATATTTGTGAAGCACTAAATAAGAATTTCCAATTAGTTTTTACAGAAGAAAAAAATTTTGAGAGGGAATATGTGGAACACGCATGTCCACACATACTACCAGATATACAAATAGCAGAAAAAGTAATACAGGAGGAGTTAAGTGGATTAGACAGAGGAAAAGCAAGTGGTCCTGATGAAATTTCATGTTGGGTGTTACGAGAATGTGCAAAAGAGTTAAGTAAACCATTATTTTTAATTTTCAAGAAATCCTTGAGTCAAGGGAAACTACCTGATTTTTGGAAAAAAGCAAATATAGTTCCCTTATTCAAGAAAGGAAATAGACAAAATCCTCTCAACTACCGACCAGTATCACTGACCAGTGTTGTAAGCAAGGTACTAGAAAAACTTATAAGAAAAGCTTGGGTAAATCATCTAGAAGAACACAGTTTGAAAACAGAAAGACAGTTTGGTTTCAGAAAAGGAAAATCATGTGTTACTAATCTGTTGAGCTACTATGACAGAGTAACAAACACAATACAGGAAAGGGAAGGATGGGTGGACAGTATCTATTTAGATTTCAAGAAAGCTTTTGACACAGTACCACACCAAAGACTTTTATGGAAGCTGTACCATCAAGGAGGAATTCGAGGCAAACTGTTTTGTTGGATGCAAGACTCTCATAGAAAGAGAAATGAGGACAGTACTATGAGGAAACTACTCATCATGGAAAGAAGTGACTAGTGGAGTACCACAGGGTTCAGTGCTGGCACCAATCATGTTTCTAGTGTATATAAATGATACAAACAGTAACACTGGAAATGAGAGCTATCTGAATATGTTTGCAGATGATGCAAAAATACAAAGGAGAATTACTAGCACAGACTCTTGTAGGGAGCTACAAGAAGAATTAAATAAACTTCATGAATGGAGTAGTACATGGCAAATGGAATTCAATGTGGACAAGTGTCATGTAATCAAGTTTGGTAAAAGTGGAAAAAGACCTGATTGGGATTATAAGATAGGAAATAAAACCCTATACACATCAAAAAGAGAGAAAGACCTAGGTGTGATTATCAATAACAAACTATCTCCGGCTGACCACATCAGCGAGAAGGTACGGAACATGTATACACTGCTTGCAAATATGAGAATAGCATTCACATACATAAATGAAGACATGCTAAGAAGGATAATAACATCATTCATTAGACCAACCCTGGAATATGCATCAGTAGTCTGGAGTCCTCATCTCAAAAAGCATATAGACAAGATTGAAAAAGTTCAAAGGGCCGCTACAAGATGGATACCAAGCTTAAGGGACCTAAGCTACGAAGAAAGACTACATAAACTGAATCTACCAACACTACAGGAGAGAAGGAAAAGAGGTGACATGATAATGCTATATAAGTGCATATCAGGGAAGGAGAAAATAGACATAAATGATTACTTGACATATGGAGAAGCATCAGCAAGAGGACACTGCAAAAAACTGCATAAGAAGAGAGGTGATAAAGACGTAAGGAAATTCAGTTTCCCAAACAGAGCAATTGATCAATGAAATGCACTACCGAATGAAATAGTGTGTACCGAAACAATTAACAAATTTAAGGAAATGTACGATAAATATGGTTTAAGACACGGGACAGTACGAGCTTGACTCATTCCTGTAAAGATACAATTAGGTAAGGTAAGAACACACACACACACACACACACACACACACACATATATATATATATATATATATATATATATATATATATATATATATATATATATATATATATATATATATATATATATATATATATATATAATTTTTATTGTTTTTGTATTTTTTATTATTTTTGTTACTTTTATATTGTTTGACCTTACATTATAAACAAAAATACCTAATCTAAAGACCCTAAAACTAATCACCTAACAGACAAATCGCTAACCTAAACTAAATCCTAAGAAATAAATATCTAGACCTACTGTACATTAATGGTAGAAAAGCCTCGACCAAGAGAACACCATCGACTGCAGATATGTAGTGCCTTTCTACATTACATACCTGCACTCATCATCTGGTGACTGTCAGTCGAGACACAACCTAATATAGGGGACATCAATATATGAGAGGGAACCAGACGAGTCAGGAACATTTCCACATACGTCAGCTGTCGGCCCAGCATAACCTGAACAAGATTGTATAATGTATTTACATAATTTGTACAAAAAAGTGAAGTACCTCGCCCAACAGACCATCATCGACTGCAAGTGCCCAATACCTTTCTGTATTGCACACTTGCACTCATCAGCTGGTAACTCTCAGGCGAGGAATGGGGTTTAAAGTTGGAGCCATCAATATTAGGAATGGATCAGTGGGAAGGAAGAACTATTTCAAATATGTCAACTGTCAACCCTAATTAATAGGACAATATATACATATTTACAGTCGATAAAAACCATAACCATACAGTAAAAAAGCCACATCACTGATCAGTCCGGTCTCTCTCAAGAAAGCCATCAATATATCAGTCATAACAATGTCCCCATCACCCAGGATGGTGGAAAGGGTGAAGGGGACGTCTGCTGCGCCGCAGTAATTTATAAGTGCAGGGCGTTCACGAATAAATCGCCGACAGCGCAGGATGATATGACTATTAGATAACACCACATTATAGATGTCAGTGCGGTGGGAATCGTCTGTCCGTATATGGCTTCATATGGGTTAATACGACGGCATTAACCTGCAAGTGTGCCAACACTTTTTCTTCCAGGCGACTGGGAGGGTTGGCAGTGTCCCAGTCGCCCAGGTACGGCTTGCATGTTGATATATTTAGTCTGGTCCATTGACCTTGCCACAGAAGATTTATTGATTTCTTTCCGAGAGAGACACTCGACCGCAGATCACGAAGAACGTCCCAAGTCTCCTCGAGCTCTACATCCGACTTTGCAAGTAAGTCAGCCTACTCATTGCCGTAGATACGACAATGATCAGGCACCCAGATCAGCGTGAAGAACTTGCTGCATGAACGCAGTTTTTTAACATAGTGGCCCTGGATCTCATTAGAATCCGCAGTGCAAGAAGCAATCGCCTGAAGGGCTGATTTCGAGTCTGAAAATATGACAAATGAGTCATGCCTAGAACTGAGAGCATAGTCTATGGTTTTGTCAATAGCAAAAAGTTCAGAGGTGAACACAGATGTATGAATCGGCAGCCGATACCTGAGGGAACATTTGGTCGACCATACACTAGCACCCAAACATTCACTCGACTTGGAACCATCAGTGTACAATTGGTGGGACCCCAAGTGACGAACGATGATATTCCGAAACAAGTGGCGGACCTCCGCCTCCGGCGCCTTGGCCTTTGATGCTGGGAGCCATGATACATCCACAGTAAAGCCGGGTGTCTCCCAAGGCGCTATATTTTTTAACACCAACCTGTCACAGTCACTGAGGTCCACACCAAGCTCCTGAGTCAGTAAGTGGAGGCGAACGGCAAGTGACCGACACATTCCCCACATAAGCTGGTGGTATTAACGCAGGGGGGTACAGGCTACGTTGCCGATATTGCTTTTCCTTGATGTTCGTACGCCATATGAAAGGGCCAGGTGATCACAGCGAATATGGAGGGGAGGCACATTCGCCTCCACTTCCGTATGAGGTACACGGGTACACCGGATGGCTCCAAGACACATTCACAAACATGCATTCTGCAACACATCCAACCTATTCAATGTGGCGTCGGATGCCGAGCCATACACCTGTGCGCCATAGGCTAGCTTCGATTGAATAAGGGACTTTTACATCATAAATAAAGATTTTCTGCCGGCACCCCATGTAGTACCCAGTAAGTACTTGAGGACATTTGATGATTTTTCGCAATGATCAAGCAAGTTATTAACGTGAAGTTTATAATTTAATCTGCGATCAAAGTGGAGGCCCCAAAACTTTACAGCATGTTGAAAAGGTACCGCTTGGTTATCCAAAAATAAACGCAAATCAGGAACATTACGAGTAGTAAAAAGTACAGCAGCACACTTAGGGACGGAAAATTTAAATCCCCACTGCAAGGCCCATTGGTGGACGGAGTCAAGGGCTGCTTGAATCCGCCCAGCCGAAAATTGTGCACTATGGGAAGAGTGCCATATTGCACAATCGTCAGAGTAAAGCGAGTATTTAAGATTCCTTGGGATGGGAGCTGATGACAGAATATCATTGATCATAATACTAAATATGGTGGGACTAAGCACACTTCCCTGCAGCACTCCGTTTTCCTGGATAAATATATCCGATGTTACGTTACGGAGCAATTTGACAGAGAAAGTCCTGTCCCTTAAGAAATTTGAAATAAAAATAGGCAAATTTCCCCTTAAACCATAAGCAAAGAGCTTCATCAGTATACCGTGTCGCCATGTCATGTCATAGGCTTTATGGATGTCCAAGAACACTCCTATCATGAATTCTTTATTGGCAAATGCTTCTGCAATACAATGCTCCAAATTCATTAAATGATCTAGTGAACGTCTGTATTTACAGAAGCCACATTGTTGATCATTTAACAAATTCTTTGCCTCTAAAACAAAAAGAAGCCTATTGTTTATTATTCGTTCCATGACCTTACATAGACAAGAAGTCAACATAATAGGACGAAATGAAGTGGGATTCATAAGACGACCAGCCTCTTTGGGTATCGGTACGACGTGCGCAAAGTGCCATGAGTTTGGGAACATTGAAGATGCCCAAATCTCATTGTACATCTTAATCAGGTTGTCCTGATTAAGATGCTGGATCATACCGTACGTGATGGTGTCTGGTACAAGGGTGGTGTCTTTACAGGATTTAAGGGCAAGGAGCAGTTCATCAAGCATAAACTCTTGGTTGTACGGGGAGTCTACGTCTTCTGTGGCAAAGTCTATTATCTGTAGCTCAGCCATGCGTTTATGATGTTGGAAACGCTGGTCATAATTGGCTGAGCTACTTACATGAGAAAAGCTCCTGGCGAGGATGTTAGCAACGTCCACGGGATCGTCATAGTTGATATTTTTAACCTCCAGGGTGGTCACAGGGATGTATGGGCCTTTATTATTTAATATTTTAATAGTGGACCAGACTTTTCTGAGTGGAGTCGATCGATTCACTGTGGACACAATGGACCACCAGGAGTCACGTTTGGCCCTTCTTATTATTCTCCTTGCCTCAGCCCGTCCCTGTTTTGTATGCAATAATATTTTCTTCAGTGGGCTGACTATCAAAAATCCTGTATCTCCTATTGCGTTTCCTTAATGCTTGTTGGCAATCTGGCGTCCACCAATGTGCTCTATACTTCGCATGAACTGTAGAAATCTTGGGAATAGCAGCCTCAGCTGCATGTTACCTTTTCAACCTTCACATCTATGGTCTCCCCAGATATATCTAAATTGGCGATCCTTGAGAAGGATCCCCAGTCTGCTTTCTTATAGTTAAATTTTGGGGGTGGAGGGTCCGAAACGATTTCGCGTGTATAAGAAAGACAGATGGGTAAATGATCACTTCCCAAGGAATCGCCATAAGGGTCCCGTGAGAAATCTTGATGTATACCAGGGGAGGCCAAAGATAAGTCAATGGCCGAAAAGTTACCAGTACGATCATCTACACGAGTCGCTCAACTATCGTTCAGAAGACAAAGGTTGGACTGTAGTATTAGGTCGGCTACTTGCTTCCCACGACCATCAATCCTCAAACTACCCCATTAATAGTGATGGGCGTTAAAGTCGCCCAACACTAACTTACTCCCAGGAAGATGTTCAAATAGCGAATTTAAAGCATCTCTATCAATGAGACTATGTGGAGGACGGTAGAGAGAGCAAATGGACAGATATGCGTTATTAAATTTTACTCTGCACGCAACAGCTTCCAGAGTAGAATTTAGAATCACTTCCGTTTGTGGGTTTGATTTGTGTGTGTATATGGCAACTCCGTGACCTTCATATCTTCTATACGAGTGGTAGTGTTTGAACTGTGGAGGATCAGGAGGATCCTCCAGGCACGTCTCCTGTAAACAAACAACGTCTGGCCTGTGTATGGAAAGCAAGATTGCTATATTTTGTAATTTGTTCCCAACACCTCTACAATTCCACTGTAATATAGTGAATGCGACAGTTTAAGATTTACATTGGAGGCCAGTGTGCTTAGTCTTTTTTTGCCACCCACCAGCAGGCAAGCGACTACCGCGGGACCTATCCCGGTGCTTGTTTATGGAAACCTTCATATTTTCATCAATAACTAGGCTCCCAGACTCCCCCGAGGAAGAGCTAACCTTTTTCTCCCTCGCTGGAGTAGGAACCGGAAGAACATGAGGACGTGACTGTTTTGTGAGGGTGGTCTTGTTACTCTTACTAGGCTTGTCAGACTTTGGTTTATGCCGTACTGATGGAGAGGCAGCAGCAGCCTGAGAATATGTGGAAGCCTTAGGGATGTCAGTGAGAGAGCTGGAGCGGACAGGAGGCCGAGATGGAGAGGTACTGTCAGTGGCAGGGGGGAGAAGGACAAGGTCAGTTTGGGTCTCGACAGAGCGCATCACAGGCTGGGACATTACCGCCGAAGCATAGGACCTATTCAGCATGGGAGTTGCATGCAACTCCTTCGCCTTTCTCCTAGCTTCGTAAAAGGAAATACCCTCAGTTGCCTTCACCATGCAGACCTCCTTCTCCTCCTTCCACTTGGGACAATCCCTAGAGGAAGTGGAGTGAGTACCCTTGCGGTGAAAGCAACATACTGTCTCGGATGTGTAACGTTCCGCATCATGACCCTGGCTCGCACACTTGCCGAACACTGACTGGGAAGCCCGAAAAGTCTTGGCACCATACCCATACAGCTGGCATTTCAAGCAATGCAAAGGGTTAGGGATGTACGGCCGAATGTGAATGATTTCGTAATCAACTTTGACATAACTAGGGAGAGAAACTTTGCTAAACATCAAGACAATAGTTGCTGTCTTCGTCCTTGTGCCTTCCGAGTAACGAGAAATGAATTTAGCATCAATTACATCTTGCTGTTGCAATTCACTTACGATTTTGTCCTCGCTCATCACCATGAGATCCCTGCAAGTGACAACACCCTTGCAAGAATTCATGGAGACTGGGATTTTCGATTCGACATCGTAACAGTGGAATTTACGCAGTTTCAACAAATCTTCACCTGTGCCGAGGTAACAGTTTTGACCAGGAGATCTCCATTAGCAAGTTTTTTTTTTATTTGTTCCACCTCTCCCACACAGTGGTCAATCACCTTCTTGATAAGGAAGGGATTGAGATTGGACAGGGAAGTGGGACCTAGAGCACGGATAGTGACGTATGTCGCATTGTTTACGGGAACGTCAAGCGGGGATCGAGTCTGGCGTCCGTCTGTCTAGGGGTGGTCAGTCCGGTCATTCCTATAGTCGTCAGGACCACCTCCCCCCCTGAAGGGGGGAGAGGCAGCAGGCACGTCCGTCAGTGTGGAGGGGAAGTGGGAAGAAAGAGAAGAACGAGCAAGGGACAGAGCACCTGGGGAAGACACACCTAGTCTGAGATTACCTACTCAAACCACTCTCAGGAGGACGCGCCTCTGTGTAACTCACACCCCAGAGGGATCAGGAGGGGGTACACTCCAGAGGCGAGTTAGCAAAGGCAATCTCAGGAAACAGATATAGACAGTTACTATATCTCTAAAGGGCTGGGAGGAAAATTAGTACTAGCTAACCTAACTTTTATTTGCGCTATGTACAAAACTAATGCCAGTGAGGAAGCCCTGAAAGCTAGAGTAGAGCTCAGAAAACACCTCTGCTCTCCCCACGACCATGCATCAAAGTCCTTTTGTGGTGTACAATGTACACAATTTAATCCACTTGGCTGATGATGTGGAGAATTATCATTGTTCCCTTATTGATATCTGTCCCTTTCCTTTTGAGAATGAACTTCAAAAAATTAAGAAACTTGTAAGAGCTTCCAAAAATCCAATTACTCAAGTTTATAATAGACTTTCAGAAAAGGAAATGAGTAATGAATTCAAGTTGCAAGACTCTTCTCACAAAGTATTTATATCTACAAGAAGCAGAGATAATTGTTTCATGTTGCAAAATAAAATCTTTGTGTTTCTAAGGAAGAAAATGTATAATGAAAATTATGAGTGTGATGTCCTTTGTCAGAGCCAAGCTGAAAATTTTTTCACAGAACCATGCCATTCAAAACTACTTAACATTGTGTTCTTGCATAAAAACAGTAAACTAAAACGGAGAATTGCCAACGTAAAGGAATTGTGTAGGAAGGTGGTGAAATTCCCCTAAAAAGATGGCATTGTTTTAACACCAGTCCTGCATGACATTACCAATTGTTGATTTATAGAATATGAACATCAAGTTTAAAAAATATCTATATACATCTCTTTGTCATTGAGCTCTCTATTCCCAAACTCTTCTTTCCAATCAACTCTGTCATCTTCATCCTCATTACCTCATTTTCTCCTGGTACTCCATAATAACCCATTATGTCATCCTCAGGACCAGTGCCTTCTTTTCCATTCATATCCCCCATTACAATCACTTTATAGCTCCTGGGCATTTCTTCCACTACTTCATCCAGCTCATCCCAAAACCTGTCTTTCTCTCTTTCACTCCTGTCCTCACACGGTGCATACACTACAATTACTAACTTGACATACATACACCTCGAGCTAACACATTTGTAGTCTCTCATTCTACTCTGCCACACCTCATTCATCAACAAAGCAACTCCTTCCTTGCATCTTCCTCGCCCATTCATTACCGATCTTACACATTTCACACCCTCCCGCTCCTCCACTTCACACCCTTTCATCATCGTTTCACACAGTCTCATCACGGTATATCTCGCACTCTTGAACCCATTCGCCACTTCCACCCTCTTGCCCTATTCATTCACGCCTCTCACATTCCACATGGCCTTTTGAATCTGCCCGGTTGGGGCCCTGGGCAGGTATTGGGCCCTCCGAGGCTCTCTGAAACAACTGCCCTGATTAAGTGATTTTGGGTAGTGGAATCTGGGGGACACTTAACCTTGCCAGAAACCCTGGTTATATGGTTACCACCCAATATAGTATATGGTTTCCTGGGTACAGGAAACCATTTGGTTTGACACTCAGTGTAGAGATCATGTGCATCTCTACACTGAGTGAGTGGATGATGGGTGCCCCCATCCATCCACCCAGTATAGGATATATTGTGTTTCAGCTGCAGGGGTGTTGGTTTGAACATTTGAGGGTTTCTCTTTTCATTAATGAGGATGATCACAGTTGTGAATTATATATATATATATATATATATATATATATATATATATATATATATATATATATATATATATATATATATATAATATTATTTATTTATATTTTTTTCCCAACAGAATTTCAGAAGCGAGTACTGCAACTTCTGGTTGACAATTCGGCAACCATGACTATCAAGCGGAACAACTCGCTGGTAGAAGCTCAGGCTTTGGAGGAACAACTACAAGATGAAAGTTTTTACACAAATATGTGCAGCCAATGTGTCCGTGTAGGTGGTTACAACAAAAGAGATATGATTTCAAAATTGATTAGCCAGTTTATGACCAAAGACTTAATGTGTAGATATAATATGCATGGTCAGAGGGGCAAGTTGCCTTTTAGTAAAACAAAATCGTACACTGTCATTCGGGAGAGTGTTCTTAGAAAATTCTGATTCGAGTATTAGTGAAATTCGAATGATAGTTGCCACAAAACTGCGTAATGCCCCTAAATTAAAAGAATATAAAAACTAACTTTAGAGAAAGAGAATGTGGTATGTGGGGGCGCTCACCATTCACTCACTCGATGTAATGCTGCTCTCGGGTGTCTGCCCTTTCCTTTCCTCCATCCTGCTTTCCTTCCATCCTCTTCTGTCTTTCTATCCTTCATTGTTTCCTCATCCTTCTGCCTACGGGTGACTTTACACTCCCTCCTCTGTCTTTCTTTCCTTCATTCTTTCCTCTTCTGCCTGTGGGTGACTACACTGTGTGACAAGCCAAATGGTTTCTTTTACACCAAGAAACCATTTACTACGCTGAGTGGTAACCATATAACCAAATTTTGGCGCCTGGTGGTTTAGTGAGTAGTTACAGCACTCCATTCGGATTGAGTTGATGAAAGTTTATATCAAAGAGGTGGTTAGGGTTTATTAACTACGTAATGCCACTCAGGCTGGTCACTCTCGTCTTAAATGTCAGGACCAACTTGCCTAGCCTCGGGCTCCTATGCTTCTCATAGGGCGATATAGGATTGGGTGATGAATGGATGGATGGTTTTTTGGTGTGTGTGTGTGTGTGTGTGTGTGTGTGTGTGTGTGTGTGTGATTAAGGATTCTGAAGGCTTGTAGTGTGGGGAAATAATTCTTTGGTCTTTTTCACTGGCCATGCTCTTTGGTAGTCAACTTTTGTGCTTTCTCTTATTCAGATTACTGTAAAAAAGATTTGTCTGACAGTAATCTTATTCAGAATACTGTCAGATAATTCCTTTTTAGTTTAGTAGTTTCTTTGTAATGAAGTGGTTAAAAATTACCTAACTGTACTGGTGTCACTATTTACATCATGTAATCCAAAGTTATAGATGATGGCAACTGACCAGGAAGCAGTCCTGCCATAACCTGACATGGGGGTCTGTTACTGGGTTTCTGTTACTGTTACTATTAATTTCAGTTCCTCTCTATTATATTACTATTATAACAACTTTAGTGGTCATCTATTACTATTATTTGGTCATCTATTATTATTACTATTAATATTAATATATTATTTACGATAATGGTATTAATTAAATTGAAAATGGTTTTTATTTTCATTATCTTTGGGAGGCTGTTCCACGGAATGCACAAATATGTCTAGATCATCTGACGACCTGTTAACCTCTCTCCAATCTGCACGGCCTCCTGTGGTGTACTTGCAGCTTGGAGAGTAGCCAACAAGTAACCAAGGTGAGAAGGCTGCTTTTATTATGGTAAATGGTATTAAAGAAGTCTCTGTGATTGGAAAGTAATATACAATTATGTATTTTTTTGCCTTCTGTTACTATTACAGCCAGGAACGTGTGATCTATTACTATTACTATTACTTTGAAAACCTTGTAATAGTCTATTACTATTCTGTCTATCTATCTATTGGCACACGCCTTAATCCCATACGGGGTGGCCACAAACAAATTGCCTCCACGTCATCCTGTCCCCCACCATTTCACTGCCCTGCTCCCAATTCACTCACCCCCTCTGTCATATACCTCTCCACTCCATCCCTCCATCTCATCCTTGGCCTCCCCCTCCCTCTCTCCCCCCCTTCACCTCACCCACATACACTCTCCTTGTCAATCTCTCACTCTCCATCCTCTCCACATGGCCAAACCACCTCAGTGTGTTTCTCCTAACGCCTCCTATCACATCCACATCCACACCACAACGCTTCTTCACTTCCTCATTTGCCAGCCTCCCTCCATGTGACTCCACAGGCTTCTCTCAAATGACTCATTTCCACTGCTCTCACTCTTGACTTGTGTCCTTCCAACAACGTCCAAGCTTCACTTCCATAAGTTAGAGTTGGTATCACAATACTGTCATGTAGTAACTTTTTCACTTCCATGCTCACTTCCCTGTCTCTTAATCACTGCTTTCAAGGAACCAACAACCTTTCTTCCTTGTTGTACCCTTTCAAGCACTTCACCCTCCAAATTTCCATCCATACTCATCACACTACCCAAGTACTTAAACGTACTCACATTTTCCATTTCCTCAAAATCCAACCTCACTCTACATTCACTGACTTCACTTCTCTCGAAGACCGTAACTTTACTCTTCCCTACATTCTCCTTTATATTCCGTTTCTTACACACTCTTCCAAACTCTTCCACCAAGCCTCACAGCTCCCCTTTGTCTTAATTTAACAGCACAGTATCAACTGCATACAACAGTACAGGGAGTTTCCAAACACTGCCCTCTCTCACTACGCCCACTCCAACATCGACTGCCCTACCTTGTATCTCTTTTATAACCCCATCCATGTACAGATTGAACAGCCATGGAGACGTGACACATCCCTGCATCAACCTAACCTTCAAATAGAAAAATGAACTCAGTTCACTATCGACACGCACTGCAGCCATAGCACCTTCTTACATACTCTTCACCGCATTCAATAACTTCCCGTCTACTCCATATATGTAATAGTACAAAAGAAGAAAGCATATAATGAATGGATGAGAAATAGGGCCGTGGAAAAAGTCGAGAGACTGAAGAGTTAGTTATATGTAGAAAGGAAGAGAAAAGTGAAAAGATTAGTAAAAGAGAGTAAGAATCCAAAGCTTTTCACTTCATCATCTCTTTAAGATAGCAGTGTGAATTATTTTTCTGTAATACACAATATAAAGGCCTAAATTAAACAACTATGTGTATTATTTTTAAACATACCTATATTCATTAGTGTCCAATCCCTTGCAGACTATTGATGTATTGCACCTCATAGTCACAGCAAGCTTCATGGGTTCCGTCCCCCATTAACTGCATGTTAACCATACTGATGTAGTATTGTATGCAGTATATGAATCTTGCAAGACATTTATATAGTTTGCACATTATTGAAAATTAACCCGTTGATGATTATGATGCATCTTGACAGTTTATTTTATCTGCCATTAGACAATTTTATACAACATAAATTAGGATGGCTGTCTAGAAATCAAATGGATAAAAATAATTACATTCAATCCCTACATCCCACAAGTTCTTCCCAAGCTGAATAAATTATAGTCTGTATGAGTTAATCGACTTATAAGCTAATAATGCTTTGATGATTGATGAATTTGACGATTTATTCTGGCAAACTTGTATTCAGCATAGGAAAAACTTGTTGGAGTTAGGGAGTGAATGAATATTTTTTTTATCCATTTGGTTTCTAGAGAGCCTTCCTAATTTGCATGCATGTGATTTATTGCACCAGATATTACTATGTATTACTCGTGAATTTCAGCACGTCTATTACACGTGCTTAAATTCTCGTGAAACGAACTATAAAAAACGGTAAGATATCCACATCTTTTAGACATCTCCAGTCCACATCTTTTCTACGTCAAAAATGTGACAGTTGCCCACTGCGTATGAGTACTTTGGACTTATTTCCTAATGACATCAATTCGGGACCAGCAATTAGGGAAAACGAGTACACTATGTTCTCTCAGAGGAATTTCGGTCATAATATCATAATCAATGAAAAAACCCTTTGGGTCACAACACCAATATTACAGGAAAGAAGGAAAAGATGAGACGTGATTATCTGCTATATAAAGGGCACTTTCTGTATGTCTGTCTGTTTGTTCACGAACTGCTCCCTCAATTTTCATTTTACCTGGCCTTAACCTACACATCACATCTGGAATCTTTATGACCCAAGGAAGGTTTTAAGACCAAGAATACCGATGGTTTGAGGGAGGGGGCAGAATAATAAGAGTCACCACTCTGGTGGTTAAATAGATGGTTAAAATGGCCCAAATTTGGCTATTTTGAGGGGGTACCTTGGCTATTTTGGGGGTAGAGTATGGGAGGAGGGACGAATAAAGAACAGGGTGATAATTTGGGTCAAAAAGAGTGAAAGAATTGAGTTGACTGGAAGGAAAACATTACCACTGTTGACCCCACAAAGTTCAAGGTGACTTGCGGAGCTGAAGCACATTTTTTGTTTGAAATTCGTCGAGGAAATTCTCGATAAAGTCGATATAAACGACGGTTTGGTATGAAAAAATCAGTAGTGCACCTGGGGGACGTTGAAAGTGTGTGCAAGATATTCACAGAAGAAATCTGTGCAGCATATAAGGTGGAGCGGTGGATGAAGAGAAGACAAAAGAAAGTGCAAGGAACAGCATGGTGGAATATAGAGGTGAGTCAGGTTGTGGTGCAAAACAAGAAAGCATATAGTGAGTGGAAGAGAAACAGGGGCGTGGAGGAAGTTGAGAGACAGAAGAGAGAGTTATACGTAGAGAGGAAGAGAGAAGCGAAGAGTTTAGGAAAAGAGAGTAATAAACAATGGGGTGATATGTTCGGGTCCAAAAGAGTGAGAGAAGTGAGTTGAGGGGAAGTATTAGTATTTTTGCCTAGCAGCGCAGGGTACCTGAGCTAGTGTTATAAATGCATCACTGAGAAAGAGCAAATAGGCGTAAATGAGAGTATAACCTATGAGGAAGCATCATCAAGAGGACGCCGTAGAAAACTGTACAAGAAGAGAGGTGATAAAGACGTAAGAAAATTCAGTTTCCCAAATAGAGCAGTTAATCAGTGGAATGCACTACCGCATAAAATAGTGTGTGCCAAAACAATTCACAAATTTAAAGTCATGAATGACAAATATGGTTCAAAACACGGAACAGGACGAGCTTGACTCATTCCTGTAAATGTACAATTAGGTAAACACACACACACACACACACATAAGGAGTCAAGGAGGACAGACGTGCGCCGAAAGCGCTCCATACCGAGCCAGCACGGCCAGTGGCATTACCTAAATTAGTATCTTTATATGAGTCAAGCTCTGTACCAGGTTAGACTAAATGATTTTTTATTATAAAAAAAAAAAAAAAAGTTTAAACAAGACTTGTTCAAACAGAAAAGAGAACTGAGTGGCGAAAGAATGCGCTCAGTCAGCTGAGGTTTGTTTAGACTACATCTGCCCCAGGGAATGTACAGTAAGTACTCTGTGCTTTAAGTATTGCAAAATGGACACATACTTTAGTAAAGCAAATTTGGAAAAGAAAAGGGAT
The DNA here is from genome assembly GCF_032717465.1 of Coenobita brevimanus. Taxonomy (NCBI): domain Eukaryota; kingdom Metazoa; phylum Arthropoda; class Malacostraca; order Decapoda; family Coenobitidae; genus Coenobita; species Coenobita brevimanus. The sequence continues at coordinate 22,204,442 of NC_136998.1, read as the reverse complement.
AAAGGTAGAAAGCAAGATGATGATTTCTACCAAGAACTGGTTGATGTGGAGACTCACAATAGACTGGTTGAACGTGTTCACAAACTGGAGATGGCTTTCAAAAATTAAATTGATGAAATAAAGAAGCAGATGCACTTGCAAAGGGAAGAAATAGAAAAACAAGGAAGGGAGGTCAACAAGAAAGACACAATCATCAGTGAACTAACAGTGGAATTGAGTACACTTAGGAGGAAAATGAGTGAAATGGCAAGTACAGTAATCAACCACGAGAGTATTATGGAAGAGTTCAAAAATGATACAGAGACAATTAGGCAAGTAAGCAGTGTGATCGACCAGAGCAGTGATATTGAGGAGAAGATAACACAGGTGAATGTAGCTGTGCAAAGCTACAAAAATGATGTGGAAACCACGTATGCTGAAATGGTGAAAGTAAAGAAAGACTTAGAAACAAGGGTGGAGGAAAAAATCATTAAAAAGAAAGTGAAAAGAATAATCCAAAACAACCCAAAGTTAGTCAGAGATTCAGTAGATATCAACAAATCTATAGTAATCACTGGTATAGAAGAGGAAGAAGTAAAAAACAAGATCACAAGAGACAAAAAGGAGATGGCAAATGTAATGAGCTTACTGAAAGAAGTATCAGAGGAAATCTGTAGTAAAGATATAGAGGAACACAAAAGGTTAGGGAAATATGAGAAAAGCAAGGCAAGACCTTTAAAGGTAACTTTCCAGAGTGTAAACACTGTGCAGGAGATACTAAAAAATGCAAAGAATCTTATGGAAAAAGAGGAGTTCAAAAATGTATGGATAAAAAGATGCCTAATACAAGAGGAACTAGAATTACTGAAAGAGAAGAGGGAGGAAACAAAAACAAAAAATGAGGGAAGATCAGAAGAGAAGAAGAACACATTTTTTTACAAAGTAATTGGATTGCAGGTACGAAAGTGGTACACAAGCAGGAGGGAATAAAAAGGAGGAAGTTAGTAGAACCATGTCATGACAACTATATAAACAAGATGATAAAGTTGATGTACTCAAATGTGGATGGAATGGTATCTAAATTACTAAAGATGAATGATTATGTCAGAAAATGAACCACATATAATATGCCTAACTGAAACAAAATTAACACCAAGGATAGCCAATGACATACTAAACTTAGAGGAATACAATATATGGAGAAGAGACAGAAATTTAAAAAAAGGAGGCGAAATAATAATATTAACTAAGAAAAATCTAAAAGTCAATGAAATAAAACTAGATATACCATCACAAGTAGAACTGATTGCAGTAGAGATCAACACATCTGAAGGGAAAGTAATTGTAGCCAATTTCTACATGCCACCCAGATCAAACACATGGGAAAGAGACGAATATGAGGACCTGGCAGAGAGCACAATTCAGAGTTTAAGATCATTACTACATAAAATGGAAGAGAAATCGGAAAGAATTATACTAACTGGGGATTTTAATACAAATATAAATTGGACTACTCTAGATATAACTAGCCAAGAAAGCTGTTGGGACCAAAAGCTCCTAGATCTCGTGCAAGAGTTTTTCCTAACGCAACATGTGAGGGAAACCACAAGAAAAAGAGGATTCGATGTACCTTCAGTGCTGGATCTAATATTTACTAGGCAAGAAAATGATATTGACAATTTAATATATCACCCTCCACTAGGCAAAAGCGATCATGCAGTACTAAATTACAACTTCAGGATAGCATATGACATAGTTAACAGCATTGAAAGTTACAAAAAGAGCCTAAACTATAAAAAGGGAAATTATCAAGACCTAAAGAAGTACTTCTTAGAAGTTGATTGGGAAAATGAGCTTAGAGGACAAGATTTAAATGCTGTTATGTAAAAAATTCTGTGAATTTTATGAAATAGGAGTCCAGAAGTACATCCCACAGCACAAAGAAGCAGATAAGAAAATACAGAAATGGTTCAATACAGAATGTAAAAAATCAAAAGAAAGAAGAGATTTGTTGTGGAATAGATACAGAAGACACAATAGTGAAAGGGCATATAATAATTACAAACAGGCAAGAAACGATTATACAAGAATAAGGAGGGAAGCCCAAAAACAGTTTCAGGAGGATATAATAAATAAAAGTAGTGATCAACCAAACCTATTTTACAGCTACATCAGAAGCAAAACCAAAGTAAAAGATAAACTACAATCCATTACGGACGAGGGAATCACCTATACACAAGAGAAAGATATTTGTGAAGCGCTAAATAAGAATTTCCAATTAGTTTTTACAGAAGAAAAAATTTTTGAGAGGGACTGCGTAGAACATGCATGTCCACACATACTACCAGATATACAAATATCAGAAAAAGTAATACAGGAGGAGTTAAGTAAATTAGACAGAGGAAAAGCAAGTGGTCCTGATAAAATTTCATGTTGGGTACTACAAGAATGTGCAAAGGAGTTAAGTAAACCATTATTTTTAATTATCAAGAAATCCTTGAGTCAAGGTAAACTACCGGATATTTGGAAGCAAGCAAATATTGTCCCCTTATTCAAGAATGGAAATGGACAAAATCCACTCAACTACCGACCAGTATCACTGACCAGTGTTGTAAGCAAGGTATTAGAAAAGCTTATAAGAAAAGCTTATGTAAATCATCTAGAAGAACACAGTATGATAACAGAAAGACAGTTTGGTTTCAAAAAAGGAAAATCATGTGTTACTAATCTGTTGAGCTACTATGACAGAGTAACAAACACAATACAGGAAAGAGAAGGATGGGTGGACAGTATCTATTTAGATTTCAAGAAAGCATTTGACACAGTACCACACCAAAGACCTTTATGGAAACTGTACCATCAAGGAGGAATTCGAGGCAAACTGTTTTGTTGGATGCAAGATTTTCTCATAAAAAGAGAAATGAGAACAGTACTAAGGGGAAACTACTCATCATGGAAAGAAGTGACTAGCGGAGTGCCACAGGGCTCAGTGCTGGCACCAATCATGTTATTAGTGTATATAAATGATATAAACAGTAACACTGGAAATGAAAGCTATCTGAATATGTTTGCAGATGATGGAAAAATACAAAGGAGAATTACTAACACAGACTCTTGTAAAGAGCTACAAGAAGAATTAAATAAAGTTCATGAATGGAGTAGTACATGGTAAATGGAATTCAGTGTGGACAAGCGTCATGTAATCAAGTTTGGTAAAAGTGGAAAAAGACCTGATTGGGATTATAAGTTAGGAAATAAAACCCTATACACATCAGAGAGAAAGACCTAGGTGTGATTATCAATAACAGACTATCTCCGGCTGACCACATCAGCGAGAAGATACAGAACATGTATACACTGCTTGCAAATATGAGAATAGCATTCACATACATAAATGAAGACATGCTAAGAAGGATAACAACATCATTCATTAGACCAACCCTGGAATATGGATCAGTAGTCTGGAGTCCTCATCTCAAAAAGCATATAGACAAGATTGAAAAAGTTCAAAGGGCCGCTACAAGATGGATACCAAGCTTAAGGGACCTAAGCTACGAAGAAAGACTAAATAAACTGAATCTACCAACTTTACAGGAGAGAAGGAAAAGAGGTGACATGATAATGCTATATAAGTGCATATCAGGAAAGGAGAAAATAGACATAAATGATTACTTAACATATGGAGAAGGATCAGCAAGAGGACACTGCAAAAAACTGCATAAGAAGAGAGGTGATAAAGACGTAAGGAAATTCAGTTTCCCAAACAGAGCAATTGATCAATGGAATGCACTACCGAATGAAATAGTGTGTGCCAAAACAATTCACAAATTTAAGGACATGTACGATAAATATGGTTTAAGACACGGGACAGTACGAGCTTGACTCATTCCTGTAAAGATACAATTAGGCAATTAGGTAAGAGCACGAGGGAGGACGTCTGTCACTTCACTTTGCTCTGGCCACCTTTGGCCGCAACTGGCCACACCTAAATAGTATCTTTATATAAGTAAAGCTCTGTACTAGGTTAAATTAAGTGATGTTCTAATAGAGCAGAGCAAGTATTAGCAAAAGTGTTGTCCAAATAGTATAGTGCAAGAATCCTCTGATACAACTCATCATCAGCTGGGTGTCGTTTATCACCAGGCGGGTAGCCGTGAGATGCAAACTTGTAGGTGAAAGTTATCTTTCTACCTAAAGATGAGCACCATCATTATTAAGTGAATATGGAGGGAGTTCAGAGTAGGGATAAAGGTAGGAAACAGGAAGGTAATTTCTGCATAGGACTGGTTGTAATGGAAACATATAATAAATTAGTAGAGAAAGTGAATGAACTGTAGAAAACTTACCAAAGTGAAATAGATTAAAATAAGAAGGAATTACGCATGCATAAAGAAGAAAATGAAAAATTAGTAAAGGAATTGAACAAAAAAAGACACAACAGTAAACGAGCTGTAAGTTGAGGTAGTTTCACTTAGAAAGAAGACTAGTGAAACGGCGAGTACAGTTGTCAACCAGGAGAGTTATGGACGAGTTCAGAAATGATACAATTAGGCAAGCAAGCAGTCTGATTGACTAAAGCGGTGATTCTGAAAAGATAGCTTAGGTGAACGAAATGATTAGAAATTGCAAGGATGAAGTACAAACTACGTATTCTGAAACGGTGAAAGTAAGGAAATACTTATAAACAAAAGTCAAACAAAAAAGCTTTAGAAAGGAAGTGAAAGAAATCATTAAAAACAACCCAAAACTAGTCAAAGATTCAGCAGATATCAACAAATCTTTAGTTATCACTGGTATACTGTAGGTGAAGAACAAATACGAAACAAAATTTCGAGAGACAAAAAGGAGATGGTAAATATACTGAACAAATTGAAGGAAGTACCAAAGGATGTCTGTGATAAAGACAGAGGAACACAAAAGCCTAGAGAATATAAGAGAAATAAGTCAAAGCCTCTGAAAGTAACTTTCCACAATGTGAACTCTGTGAAAGAAATACAAAAAAATGCAAATAAACTCATGGAAAAGAGGAATTTTAAAAAGTATGGATTAAAAAAAATGCCTAACTAAAGAGGAATTGGGAATACTAATTACTAAAAGAGAAGAGGGAAGAGGCAAAAACAAAGAATGAGGAAAGATCAGAGGAAGAGAGGAGTAATTTTTTTATTTACAAAGTAACGGGATTGCAGGTACGAAAGTGGTACTGTACATAACCAACCACAGGGACTATGAAGAGAGAAGGTAGTAGACTCAAGCTATGGCAATATGTAAACAAGATGATTAGGTTGATGTACTCAAAAGTAGATGGAATGGCATCTAAATTATTAGAGATGAAAGACTATACCAAAGAAAAGGAACCAGATATTATTTGCCTAACTGAAACAAAATTAACCCGAAAGACATCAAACGATACCCTTATCTTAGAGGAATAAGATATATGGAGAAGAGCCAGAAATTTAAGAAAAGGAGGAGAAAGTATAATAATAACAAAGAAAAATCTACAAGTCAAAGAAATAGAGCTAGATATGCTCTCACAAGTGGAACTGATTGCAGTAGAGAGTAACACATCCGAAGGGAAGTGGCAAATTTATACATGCCACCCAAAACAAACACTTGGGAAAGAGGCGAATATAAGAGCATTACTATAGAGAATGAAAGAGAAATCTGAAAGAACTATATTAACTGGAGATTTCAATACAAATATAAATTGGAATACTGTAGATGTAAGAAGCCATAAAAGCTGTTGGGATCAGAAGCTCCTGGACCTTGTGTAGGAGTTTTTCCTAACACAACATATAAAGGAAAACACTAAAAAAAGAGGACTTGATGATTCATCAGTACTAGATCCTATACATACAAAGCAGGAAAACGATATTTGACAGTATAATGTATCGCCCTCCATTCGACAAAAGTGTCATGCAGTATTATATTGCAAATTCAGGATTCCATATGACATAGTTAACAGTAATGAAAGTTACAAAAAGAGCTTAAACTACAAAAAGCGCAACTACCATGACCTAAAGAAGTACTTCTTAGAAATAGATTGGGAAAAGGAGCTTAGAGGACAAGATTTAAATGTTATATATAGAAAATTCTGTGAGTTTTATGAATTAAGAGTCCAAAATTACATCCCTCAGCATAAAGAAACAAATGAAAGTAAAGAAACGGTTAAAACAATGTAAAAAATCAAAAGAAAAAGAAAAAAAGATATTTGCTGCACAATAGATACAGAAGACACAATATTGAGAGGGCATAGAACAACTATAAACAGGCAAGACATTATTATACAAGGATAAGGAGAGGAGCTCAAAGACAGTTTGAGGATGACATTTTAAACAGAGATCATCCTAAGCTATTTTTCAGCTACATCCGAGGCAAGACCAAAGTTAAAGATAAAATACAGTCCGTTGCGGATGAGGGGATCATCTATACGCAAAAGAAAGGTATTTGCAAAACACTAAAAAATAATTTCCAATCAGTTTTGGCAGAAGAAAATCATTTTGAGAGATATGATAATCATGGAACATGCGTGCCCACACATATTACGAGATTTACAAGTATTAGAAAAAGAAGTTTTTATTTTTTTTTTATGTGTCCAACTCTGGGCATAGGCTTCACAGCCTGCATTCAAGGCCCAGTAGTCCTCCTACGTACCGCACACCTCTACATGTCACCACTTCGGCGCTAACACCCACCGTCCATGCTGAAGACATGCTAGGGCTGTCTCATATAGGACTAATGTATTGGTATTAGCGGGGGTATTTTTACGGCATGTCGGCTGGTCTTCTGGTAGATCAGTAAAATCTGACTTTTATGAAATTCAAATCCTTAAACTGTTCCCTGCCCCAGGGGGATTTGAACCCAGGTCCGTTAGGACTGCAGGCCACTTCTCTACCGATTGAACCACCGCCTCCCCCAGGAAGAATTAAAGCCGCATTTTCGCGGGCCAATTTGGACCGGTTTAGACCGGTCTGGACTCATAAGTGATCGCGAGAATGGCCTAATGTCGGTCCGATCCTGTCCGAGCCTGCTATTGGCTGCATGAGTGACTGGGCGTGGCCTAGAAAAATGTAAACAAATGTCGGGGAGTAGCAAATTTCATGATTCCCCTCGATTTTTATCTCGGTCATTAATGCTTTAATAATCTTATTTCGTGCGATGTGTAGTTATTCAAAGCCTCTACTTCATGGTGAGATTTATTTGGTTCCTTTCTTGGATGATCACGGGCTTCTGCTAGCGTAAACCTTATTCCCAAGTCCGCCATTGTTGACCATTGATGTTTACACCCTGCCACGGACGCTCCTCGCCTCCTTCTTGGCTGTTGCTGACGCGCATACGTTTGTGCGCAGACCGGTCTCGCCTAGGCTAGCCTGTGGGGCAGGACTGATTTGAATCAGTCTATACCGGTCTAATTGTCTCACCAGAACAGCAATAAGACAGGTCTAAACCGGTTGATACCGATCTAAAAGCCTCACGAAAACGCGGCTATGTAGATCAGACAAACGAAAAGCAAATGGTCCTGGCGAAATTTTGGGTTGGGTGCTACATGAATGTGCAGAAGGGTTAAGCAGACCATTATACTTAATATTCAAGGAATCCTTAGGTCAAAGTAAACTACCTGATATTTGGAAGAAAGCAAATATTGTTCCCCTATTCAAGAAAGGGAATAACAGAATCAACTCAACTGCCGACCAGTAACACTGACCAGTGATGTAAGTAAGATACTAGAAAAGCTGATAAAAGTTTCGGTAAACACTCTAGAAGAACACAGTATGATAACAGAAAGGCAAGTTCTGTTTTATAGTAGCCGCAGCGAGAAATGAACGCTGTGGTGGGGCAGGCGGGATGACCTGGGATTCCCCCACTGTTGCCATATCCACATGTCACCGACCATAGAGGTAGGATGTCACCGACCATCGGCCACAGCTGCAGCCCCGCTCCATGATCCTTACCCTGTGTCTCTGGCTTTCTCTTTCTCTCTCGGTTTCTATATAAACTGGTGTATTTCCGAAACTAATTATGAAATTATTATGACTTTTGTTCCACACCACCACTGAGGTAAAAATCAAGGAGAGTTTTCTGTATAAAGGTTTCCCCCCCCTTGTCTGAGGGCAGGTCAGTTCTGGCGAGTGTATATTTATAGGTCAGGCGGAGGTATCGGCAAGGCCGCACTCCCCCTCTCATATGCCACATTTAGGAGGGGGGGGAAACCTTTATACAGAAAACTCTCCTTGATTTTTACCTCAGTGGTGGTGTGGAACAAAAGTCATAATAATTTCATAATTAGTTTCGGAAATGCACCAGTTTATATAGAAACCGAGAGAGAAAGAGAAAGCCAGAGACACAGGGTAAGGATCATGGAGCGGGGCTGCAGCTGTGGCCGATGGTCGGTGACATCCTACCTCTATGGTCGGTGACATGTGGATATGGCAACAGTGGGGGAATCCCAGGTCATCCCGCCTGCCCCACCACAGCGTTCATTTCTCGCTGCGGCTACTATAGGAGAAAATCATTCGTTACTAATCTATTAAGCTCCAATGATAGACTTGCAGAAACATTACAGAAAAGAGAAGGATGGGTGGACAGTATCTATTTATATTCCAAGAAAGTATTTGGCTGAGTACCACACCGACGATTTTTATGGACACTGTACCATCAAGGAGGAATCCAAGACAACCTGTACTGTTGGATGCAGGATTTTCTCAGAAAAAAAGGAAATGAGAACAGTACTAAGGGGAAATTACTCATCATGGAAGGAAGTGACTAGCGCAGATCCACAGGGCTCGGTTCTGGCACCAATTATGTTTTTAGTGTATATAAATGACAGACAGTAACACTGGAAATGGAAGCAATCAAAATATGTTTGCTGATGATGCAAAAATGAAAGGAAGATTTACTAACACAGGTTCTTGCAGCGGGCTGCAAGAAGAGTTACATAAACTTCATGAATAGAGCAACGAATGGCAAATGGAATTTAATGTGGGTAAGTGTCATGTGATTAAGTTTGGTAAAAGTGAAAAAAGACCAGACTAGGATTATAAGTTACGAAGTTCAACCCTACTTATATCAGAAAGGGAGATGGATCAAGGAGTGATTATCAATAAAAGACTATCTAGGAGTGATTATCATTAAAACACTAGTTTCGACTGACCACATCAGTGACTGGGTATGTAACATGTATACACTGCTTGCCAATAAGAGAATAGCATTCACATACAGTACGTCAATGAAGACATGCCAAGAAAGATAATAACATCATTCATCAGTCCAACCCTGGAGTATGCATCAGTAGTGTGGAACCCTCATCTCAAAAACACATAGATAATATTGAAAAAGTTCAAAGGGCAGCTACAAGATGGGTACCAAGCTTAAGGGATCTAAGCTACGCAGGAAGACTAGAAAAATTGCATCTACCGACTCTACAGGAGAGAATGAAAAGAGGAGACATGACTGTTTATATCAATGTCTCAGGGAAAGAGAAAATAGACATAAATGAGTATATAACCTATGAGGAAGCATCAGTAAGAGGACATAGCAAAAAAATACATAAAAAAAGAGGCGACAAAGACGTAAGCAAATTCAGTTTCCTAAGTAGGGCAGTTGGAACGTACTACCGAATGAAATAGTTTTTGCCAAAACTATTAATAAATTTAAGGGTATGTATGATAAAAATGGTTTAATAGACGAGACAGTACGAGTTTGACTCATTCCTGTAAATATACAATTAGGTAAGGTAAGAACACGCACGCGCGCATGCGCGCACGCTAAAACCGTGCATTTATAGACAAACAACTAACATCAAATTCGTAACTGAGGTAACTCGAGTACTATCGTAATATTATTCATTCAACCGATATATGCGTCAAGAGATCGGGACTATTAGGTCGTATTATTTTCGGCCGTTATCCTGTAAGAACTTTAGGTCGTTTCGAGTTTAAGCCGTAAGACGTTTAGGCAATAAGACATTTAGACTATAAGACGTTTAGGCCCCAGCAAACTGTAGGCCGTGAAATACTTAGAATGAAGGGTGATAAAATTAAAGAAAACTGAACCTACGATACAGTGTATTATCTTAGCTATAGGTGAATAAAAAGGAACATACATTTTCTTTTTTTTTTATTTCATAAACTGTTCTCTCTCTCTCTCTGTATATATATATATATATATATATATATATATATATATATATATATATATATGTATATATATATATATATATATATATATATATATATATATATATATATATATCATCCAATCCTACATTGCCCCCTGAGGAACGTACGAGCCCGGGGCTAGGCAAGTTGGTCCTGACGTTTAAGATGAGCGTGACAAGACTCGCTTATCCGTCAGTGGCATTATGTGAGCAATAACTCCAACCACCCCTTGGATATAGACCTTCACCGGCTCAATCCGACTGGAGTGCCGCAATCACTCAGTGTAGTCACTCATATGCAAAGGGAACAGGAAAGAATGAAGGAAAGACAGACAAAAGAGCGAGTTTAAAGTCACCGGTAGGCAGAAGGACGAGGAAAGAATGAAGTAAAGAAAGACAGAAGAGGAAGGAAGGAGAGGAAAGGGCATACACCTGAGAGCAGCACTACATCGAGTGAGTGGATGGTGAGCGTCCCCACCTACCACATATGCACGGTACATATATATATATATATATATATATATATATATATATATATATATATATATATATATATATATATATATATATATATATATATATATATATATATTGTTACATAGCCTATGATTTCATCATCCTTTGTGTAATTTTAACGCACAGTATGCTGCATGTTTGATCACGAGCGTGTTCTGCCTCAGTCCCCCCCTTCTACCGTTATAGTAGAGTAAGTCGTCCTTTCTGTTGTTCAGAGCAGGATTGTCAAGTCTTTGTCCCCTATGGCTTCATTTGCGCGTCCTTCTTACAATTTGTATCAAGCTCTGCTGGCCTCTATATAATGAGCTCAGTCTCTGCATTATTGCCACTTAGATCTGCTCCTCATTTTGTTCACATCTCTGTCCTCCCCTGTACAGTTATTATTATTGTGAGTGCTCAGGAAGTCTCCAACCATCTAGCAGCCGTGTAAATTGAGTATAAGTGTTATCGCATTTTGTTCTTGTACTGTATAGCATAAGTTGTTAATTTGTAGGCCTAGTGAGGTTTTTGTAATTCATGTAAGGTTCTTATTGTTAGCCATTGTTCATAATAGTTTGTATCTGTAATAATTTATCTGGCATTCACTGAGTATTAGCTGGTATCTCATTTTATCAGGGCTGACTTAGATAAATTTACTCTTGCTAATTTCGTGTTAATAGAGGCTATTGCAGTTAACCATATATTTAACCTGTTTTTTGCCATTACATTATCCTTATGAGTCCTGAATGTTTTGTTGTTAGTTTGAGCATTAAACTTTAACTTATAATTTTACCTAACTCTTTTATTTTGAACCTGGACCTTTACGGGACAGTTGTGATTTTTAGTATTCTCACTTAAAGTGTACATTATCTTTCTCTGTTCCGTAACATAAATTTGGCGACCTCTTATCAGGATATTCAGGATATTATCATAAGGATATTGTTTGATATTTTGTGACTGTGATTTATTCATGATGTCTACTATTACTACGCTTGATGAAGCCAAAGATTTTTTGTCAAATGTGCAAACAGTGTTGGATGTAGAAAACAGAACAAAAAATAAACTTAAGCTTGTTGCTCAACAGTTGGGAATTGCTGTTCGCTCTCATCATTCTAAAGATCAAATTGTTGACATGATTAATGAAAGCTTGTTTAATGTAACTCCTCCAAATGAGCAAACGCAGATTGAATTAGCTAAGTTACAGCTAGCCCTGCAGGAGGCTCAGGCTAAGGAGGCGGAGTCTCGTGCTAAGGAGGCTGAATTTCAGGCCCGTTCTAAGGAGGCTGAGGCACAAGTTGAAATTGCTAGGATTCAGGCAGACCATGAGTATCGCATGAAACAAGGTGGAACCGGATCATCTAGCTCTGATGATTTTGATGTGGCTAATAATGTTAAACTTGTCCCTCCTTTTAATGAATCTGATTTAACGAAGTATTTTCAGTTGTTTGAGAGGGTAGCTACAGGTTTTAATTGGCCCAAAAAGTATTGGCCAGTACTCCTTCAAACTGTTCTCACCGGTAAAGCTCAAGTAACTTATGCATCTTTGCTTCAGGATCAATGTCATAATTATGATGTAGTTAAGAGCTTGATTCTTAAGGCCTATGAACTTGTTCCTGAAGCCTATAGAGTAAAATTTAGGACAACTTACAAGCAAGATAAGCAATCCCATGTTGAGTATGCAAAAATCAAAGAAGATCTGTTAGAGCAGTGGTTAAATTCTAAGAATGTGGATTCTGATTTTGGTAAATTTAAGCAGATGATTTTGCTGGAGGACTTCAAAAGGTGTATTAGTAAAGATGTAAGCCTATATCTTGATGAGAAAAGAATAGATAATTTGTCTGATGCTGCAGTTTTAGCTGATGAATATGTTCTCACTCACAAGAGATATTCTAAAGAAAAAGGGAAAGCTAAGAGTAAGTACGTTGCCTCTACTCAGAGTACAGGTAACAGGAAAGAGAATAAAGATGATGTTTCTCAGGAAGTAAATACCAGCTTCACCTCTAGATTTCAGAAAAGTAAATGTACTTATTGTAGTAAGCTTGATCATACTACGGAGAAATGTTTCAGGAGACAGCGTGATGTGAACAAAAAGGAGTCTTTAAATATTCAGTCAATTGGTCTAGTGTCCACTCTTGAGAGTTCCCAGAATTCTTTAACTGAGTTAACTGAACCTGCTTTGAGGGGTAACTTAAATTCTCATGATGGAGCTCCTCTTTTGAGCAGTAACGTGGGTGACACTCTCAAGAGTTCATGTGCTAATTTCCTGTCTGATGGTTTTGTCAGTCCTCTGGACAGTAATGACAGGAAATCAGTTAAAATATATCGTGATACAGGTGCTTGCCAATCCCTTATGCTGACCAGTGTTCTAGGCTCTAATGGTAATTCCTCTGATGAAACTGTAATCTTACAAGGCGTAGGGAATAATTACTTCTCTGTCCCTCTGTGCAGAGTGAATTTAGAGTCTGGTTTTGTTAATGGTTCCGTTATGGTTGGGTTGGTTGAGACACTCCCAATGTCAGGTGTAACTTTCTTACTTGGAAATGATATTGGTGGAAGTCAAGTGTGTCCAGCTCCTCAGTTGTCTAGTGAGCCAGTGGCTGCGTCCCAGGATTGTGATGTCCCTGATGTGTTCCCTGCATGTGCTGTCACTAGGGCTAAGTCTAAAGTTACTGGTGATTTAGAGGATAATGATGATGATGATGTTATCCTAGCTGACACTTTTCTTGCTAATTTGGACCACTCACCAGATGAGGCAGTACCCCGTAGTGTTGATAATTTGTCTCGTCAAGAGTTGGTTGAGTTGCAGGTTGCTGACCCTGAGTTGAAAGGTCTAGCTAACTCTGCTTGCAGTGAGGAAGAGACAGCTGGTGCTTCTACTTGTTATTATATAAAGTCAGGAGTACTTATGAGGAAGTGGAGACCCCCAACAGCATCAGCCGACTGTGAGTGGGAGGTTGTACATCAAGTTGTCATCCCTCGTGTTTGTAGGCAGGATATCATTAGAGTGGCTCATGATTCCAGTTTGGCAGGACACCTTGGAGTGAGGAAGACTGTGGCACGCATTTTGAAACACTTCTACTGGCCAGGTATCTTCAGGGATGTTTCCTGGTATTGTAAGTCTTGTCACACCTGTCAAGTTGTGGGGAAGTGTAATCAGACCGAAAAGGTTGCACCTCTAGTTCCCATTCCTCCTTTTGAGGCGCCATTCACCCGTGTGTTGGTGGATATTGTGGGCCCTCTTCCTAAGACTTCTTCAGGATTTTCTTATGTGTTGACCCTGATTGATATGGCTACTCGTTATCCTGAAGCCATTCTACTTAGAAATATCTCAGCAAAGAACGTGGTTAAGGAAATGCTAGGGTTCTTCACAAAGTTTGGTCTGCCCAAGGAGGTACAGTCAGACCGGGGAAGTAATTTCATGTCAAATGTTTTCAAGCAGTCTCTGAAAGAGTTGGGCATCACCCAGATCACGTCTTCAGCTTACCATCCCCAGACCCAAGGAGCGTTGGAGAGATATCATCAAACACTCAAATCGATGCTCAAGAAATACTGTTTGGAACATCAGAAAGACTAGGATAAAGGTCTTCCACTTGTTGTATTTGCCGCAAGAGAATCTCCAAATGAATCACTGGGCTTCTCACCTTTTGAACTACTGTTTGGCCATGAAGTAAGAGGACCCCTTAAGCTACTCAAGGAATGCTGGCTGTCGGAGGAAGGTGACGTCAACCTGCTGGAGTATGTGATGAAGTTCAAAGAACGGCTGTCCACTGCTTTACAGCTGGCGAGAGAGAATTTAGGAGCTGCTCAGGAGAAGATGAAGACTTGATATGATAAGAAGTCCAGGTTACGCCACTTTCAGCCAGGAGATCAGGTTTTGATTCTGCTACCGGTTCATGGGCAACCTCTTCAAGCCAAGTTTAGTGGTCCTTATTTCGTGGAGAAGAAACTCAGTGATGTCAACTATGTCATCACCACACCAGATCGTAGAAAGAACAAGCAACTATGTCACATCAACATGCTAAAGTTATATCACAGGCAGGACGAAAATAATCCAGTCTGCACTGTAGCTGTTCCACCCGAGTCTGCAAGTGAAGCTCTCCCATGCAGTATGAGCTTGAGTGATAGTTTGGGGAAGAATCCTGATATCATGAATGATCTCCAGACTAAGCTTTCTCATCTACCTCCCGAGGAAAGGCAGGAGTTTTCGGCATTACTGCAGGAGTACCCGCAAGTGTTCCGTGCCACTCCAGGAAGAACCACTGTGTTGATGCATGATGTTGATGTTGGAGACGCAAAGCCAATTAAATTGCCTCCTTACCGTGTGAACCTAGTGAAAGTTCCTCTCATCCAGAAGGAGCTTGGCTACCTGTTGGACCACAAGATGATTGAGCCCTGTCAGAGCGAGTGGAGTTCTCCTGTCACTCTGGTCCCTAAGCCAGGGGGATCACAGTGGCTTTGCATCGACTACAGACGTGTTAATCAGATAACCAAAACAGACACTTACCCTCTCCCTCGTGTGGAAGATTGCATAGATAAGATCGGAAAGGCTAGGTACATAAGTAAGTTTGATTTGTTAAAGGGATACTGGCAAGTACCTATGACTGAACGTGCTATGGAGATCTCATGTTTTGTAACACTAGGAAAGACTTTTGCATGTTCTGTAATGCCATATGGTATGAAGAATGCACCAGCCACATTTCAGAAGCTTATGAATGTTGTAACAGAGGGTTTGGCAGGGTGTGTTGTTTATATTGATGATGTATTAATCTTCAGTGACAACTGGAAAGATCACCTATGCCATGTCAGTAAATTTCTTGAGCGTTTAGTTCAGGCTAATCTTGTAGCTAATTTATCAAAGTGTGAGTTTGGTCAAGCTAAAGTTCAGTACCTTGGGTATGTAATTGGTGATGGACATGTTGCACCACCAGGAGCTAAGGTTCAGGTTATAAGTGATCTTCCCAGACCTAAAAGTAGGAAAGAGCTACAAAGATTTTTGGGAATGGTAGGTTATTACCGGAGATTTGTTCTTAACTTTTCAATTCTTGTATCACCACTTACAGACCTACTGAAAAAGGGAGTTAAATTTGTCTGGACCGAAAACTGTGAATCCTCTTTCAACAAATTTAAAGCTATCCTATTAAGTCAGCCAGTGCTCGCTACTCCAAATTTTGCTAAGCCTTTTAAGATGGCTGTTGACGCAAGTGATACAGGAGCTGGGGGTGTTTTGCTGCAAGAGGATGATCAGGGTATTGAACACCCTGTATCTTATTACAGTAAGAAGTTCACTCCACCTTAAAAGAACTACTCAACTATTGAGAAAGAGCTTTTGGCCTTGATTTTGGGTTTACAGCATTTTTCATTTTATTTGTGTTCTGGTTTTGACCCCATAGTCATTTATACCGATCATAACCCACTGAAATTCCTTAGTAAGTTTAAAGATAAAAATCAGAGATTGACAAGATGGAGTTTACTTCTTCAGGAGTATTCATTAGACATACAACATGTCAAGGGGAAAGAAAATGTTATTCCAGATTGCTTATCTAGACCTTAGACAGATTATTTTAGAGTAATAAGAAATTTCCTTTGTAAATTTCTTTTTCTTTGTGGGGAGGTGTTACATAGCCTATGATTTCATCATCCTTTGTGTAATTTTAACGCACAGTATGCTGGATGTTTGATCACGAGCGTGTTCTGCCTCAGTCCCCCCCTTCTACCGTTATAGTAGAGTAAGTCGTCCTTTTTGTTGTTCAGAGCAGGATTGTCAGCTCTTTGTCCCCTATGGCTTCATTTGCGCGCCCTTCTTACAAGTTGTATCAAGCTCTGCTGGCCCCTATATAATGAGCTCAGTCTCTGCATTATTGCCACTTAGATCTGCTCCTCATTTTGTTCACATCTCTGTCCTCCCCTGTACAGTTATTATTATTGTGAGTGCTCAGGAAGTCTCCAACCATCTAGCAGCTGTGTAATTTGAGTATAAGTGTTATTACATTTTGTTCTTGTACTGTATAGCATAAGTTGTTAATTTGTAGGCCTAGTGAGGTTTTTGTAATTCATGTAAGGTTCTTATTGTTAGCCATTGTTCATAATAGTTTGTATCTGTAATAATTTATCTTGCATTAACTGAGCATTACCCAGTGTATTTTCATTTTATCAGGGCTGACTTAGATAAATTTACTCTTGCTAATTTCGTGTTAATAGAGGCTATTGCAGTTAACCATATATTTAACCTGTTTTTTGCCATTACATTATCCTTATGAGTCCTGAATGTTTTGTTGTTAGTTTGAGCATTAAACTTTAACTTGTAATTTTACCTAACTCTTTTATTTTGAACCTGGACCTTTACGGGACAGAAGTGATTTTTAGTATTCTCACTTAAAGTGTACATTATCTTTCTCTGTTCCGTAACAATATATATATATATATATTATCATGGCCCTCTCCTCATTCACCACTTCTCGGGAAATCATATATATATATATATATATATATATATATATATATATATATATATATATATATAGATAGATATATATTATCATGGCCCTCTCCTCATTCACCACTTCTCGGGAAATCATCGACGATCGAGGCTCCAACACGGTCGAACACAGGTGCCAATGCTCCGAGCCTCCCTTTCTGACTGAGTTAGACGAGGTGTTGTGGGACCTTCTCATTCACTCTAGAGTCAGTCTCAACCAAGCAGCCAAGGCTCAACACTCTCCTGAGGGACTCTGGGTGCAAGGTCTCGTGAGTACTTAGAACTATCAACGAGGGAGTGAACACAATATTAAACCACCTTTTTCACCTACACCTACCTATACATTTAAAGTTTACACTTTTTTTGTTTTGTTGTGACGGATACTTGCTGGGTATTTTATTGGTGTCATTTACGCTATTTACAAGTGGGTTCACTGACGGAATTGTTAATCAATGCTCACTTCGGGTGATTGGAAAGCTACTTTGTTTTTTTGTGTCAACGGTTTGTCCTCTGGGTGGTCGACCTTGTTTATCTAAGACGACCTCCCTGGGCGAACCGTGTTAACTAGTGTTAAGTTTTTGTGTAAATATGTGTTAAGTTATTAAGAAGACCTAAAGTTTCTTCGAGTTTTCTATCACCCTGTGTAGTGATCGGGTAGTCCACCTAATATCTCTTGCCCTTAGACCTTTCACTATCCGGCTCATTACATAATTGGGGGCCTGTCCGGGAGCAATTATTTACATAGCCAGTTATCTTGTCGCACGCACTCATTACACACATGTTACATATACAGGGATTTTTTTTTTTTTCTCTCCCACTCGTTGAGTGTTCTAGTCCTCGCTTGAACTCTGCTGGATGAATGTGCAGGTGACTAGCCTTTGAAACTCCCACACGAAGGCCTGGTGTTGAGGCATACGGTTATTTTGTGTTCTTCCAGTCAGTTAGAGCGTTGTTACAGAGCGGAATTATTCCCTAGTGATTTGCGCCTTCTCCCCTCATTCTAGCTGTACAGAGACTCATCTTTACTCATCAGAACCAGTGATGTTCTAAGTCAATTCTTAAAGTCGCTCGAGGGTAACTTGACCAGTCTAAACTCAAAAGAGTGCTTTCATGTCGGCTCCTGTTTGTTTTACGGGGGGTAAAACATTCGCTGGCATCTCGTGGCTCGTTACCTTCTCTGAAGAGATTACTCATCAGGGGTCGCTCCCCTCACTCACCAGGATTTCATAATCCTCTTATCTTATGTCGGTACTTAATCTCAAGTGAAAGTCAGGAGTTAACTTGCGGTTAAGTATTGTCATCTTCTCTCACATTTTTCCTTGATTAGTTTAACGTAAATTTTACAATGGCTGCAGAATTCGATCCGACAGAGTTTGTCAGCAATCCCTCGGTAGAGGAGCTTAAGACCTCTAGAGCAACTAAAGACCAACTTAAGTACATAGCTAAAGAATTTGGACTCTCATTCGCTAGCGATATCCTTAAGGAAGAGCTTATGGCACTGATTCTAGCCCATCTTCGGGATTTACCTCGCAGTGATACTAATGAAGAAAACAAAGGCCAGGATCCAATGCTTCTTTTAGAAATAGAAAAAGTTAAATTGGAGGCTTTGCAGATAAAACTAGCATACGAAAAAGAGGAAAAAGAAAGAGAAAGAGCATACGAAAAAGAAAGGGAAGAGAAAGAAAGAGAAGAAAAGGAAAAAGAAAGAAGAAAAGGAAAGAGAAAGAGCATACGAAAAAGAAAGGGAAGAGAAAGAAAGAGAAGAAAAAGAAAGGGAACGAAAACACCAATTAGCAATGCTACAGAGACAGTCGACTAATCCACCCCAAAACAAGGTCAGACTCACTAAATACTTGTCTCTCTTGCCTCAGTTCTCTGACAAAGACCCAGAAACTTTTTTCATGGAATTCGAGTCCTCTACTGAGCACTTTGAAGTTGCTAAAGAGGATTGGACATGGCTCTTAAAGCCAAAACTATCTGAAAAGGCCTTAACTATCCTAGTGGGGCTAGAGAACACAGATTATGATTCGGTAAAAAAAGGGGGTTCTAGCCGCATATTGCATCACTACTGAAGGGTACAGACAGACTTTTCGGAACTTAAACAAGTCTCTGCACCAGACTTATCTGGAGTTCGCATCAGACAAGCTCAGATCGCTGAAAAAGTGGCTCAGATCAGCCGCAGTTACTACCTTTGATCAACTTGTGAACTTAATAGCTTTAGAGGAGTTTAAAAGGAAAGTTCCCTATTCTGTAGTCTTGCACATCACCAGCAGAGACGAAACTGACTTTCTTAAAGCTGCTCAGATTGCAGATGTATTTTCACTAGTGCACCGTCAGGGTCCTTCAGGGGAGCGGAAACTAGAGAACAATGTGAAATCCGGTGCAGATGAAAAAGGGTATGGTAAGCCAGTTGATAGTGATGCCAAGTCAACTCTGTTCTGTTCTTTTTGTAAAAAGCCTGGCCATCTCATAAGGAATTGTACAAATCCCAAATGCAAGGTAGCAAAGGCCTTCTCAAAACCTGTAGCTTCCTTTAACACTGTAAAAGAATCTACCTCCACTGACGTTTTTACACCTTTTAGGTCCCAAGGGTCAGTTTCATTTGCTACAAGGAGGCATCCTGTTAGAATTATAAGCGACACTGCCGGAGGACAATCCCTAATCTTAAAATCAGCAGTCCCCGGTATTGAGCAATGTTACACAGGTGAAAAGGTTTACTTGAAAGATTTTCATGATCCCTTCCCTATTCCTTTTGCTCGGGTATACCTTGATAGTCCTCTTGTTAAGGGACAGGTACTTGTAGGTGTTAGTAGTGATCAGTCCTTACCAGTGCCTGATGCTGAGTTTTTGTTGGCTAATGATTTGGCAGGTGGTTCGGTGTTCCCTCCACTCATAATTAGTGACTCCCCTTTGCAGTATAATCCCACGGGAGACCTTGAAAGGGAGCAACCTAATCTGTTCCCTGTTTGTGCTGTAACACGCGCTCAAGCCAAACTAAATGAACAGTCCCCTCCTCAACCACTGCCACCTAATAATAGTCCACACTCTTCAGGGAATCTCTGTCCACTATTCACAAATAAAGTTCTCTTTGAAGCTCAGAAAGATGACTCGACCATGTCAAAACTTCACTCTAGAGTCATTCCAAAAGACCAGATCACTCACTACCCTTCATATTACCTTCAAGATCAAATTCTTATGAGAGTATTTAAACCATCCAAATTACCAGACGAAGCGACTTGGGCTGAAGTTCACCAAATAGTTTTACCCATTATATTAAGAAGGCCAGTAATGGAGATCGCTCATGAAAGTTTTGCCGGACATTTAGGTATCACTAAGACCTGTGAGAGAATTTTGTCTGAGTTTTATTGGCCAGGAATGAGGAAAGATGTTGCCTCTTATGTTAACACTTGTCATACTTGTCAGGTTGTGGGGAAACCAAATCAAGCCATCCCACCTTACCCATTACAACCTATTCAAGTACCCTCAGAACCCTTCCAGAAAATTGTAATCGATTTTGTAGGACCACTACCAAGAACAAAGAAGGGAAATCAGTACATCTTGACAATCCTTGATCCAACTACTAGGTACCCTGAGGCCTTTCCTCTTAAGAATATCACTTCGAAAACCATTGTGTCTAAACTCACCCACTTATTTACCACCTTTGGAATACCGCAGGAACTTCAGAGTGATAGAGGCACAAATTTCACTAGTGATCTCTTTAAAACGGTGCTATCAGAACTCGGTATCACTTAGACTCTATCAACTGCTTACCACCCACAATCACAAGGAGCTTTAGAAAGATGTCATCAAACTCTTAAATCACTCTTACGTAAGTTTTGCTATGAACAGGACCAGGAATGGGATGAGGCCTTACCATATATGTTGTTTGTGATCAGAGAAACTCCCAATGAGTCCCTAGGTATTTCTCCCTTTGAGCTCTTGTTTGGGAGGAAAGTGAGAGGACCTCTAAGAGAAGTCAAGGACAAACTACTTAATTCTACCTCCCATAAGCTTGTCTCGGTTACTAGATACCTTGATGACCTGAAAGCAACCCTCACAAAAGTCCGTACCTTTGCCCAGAACAATCCTAAGCAAACTCAACAGGTCATGAAGACAAACTTTGATAAAAAGAGTCAAGTAAGAGCATTTCAGGAAGGTGATCAGGTCCTAGCCTTCATTCCCATACCTGGTTCACCATTGCAGGCGAAGTACCATGGTCCTTATACCATCTTAAAGAAAGTGAGTGATACAAATTACATCATAGACACCCCTGATCGTCGCAAGTCCACTCAGTCGATTCATGTTAACTTACTAAAGTCTTATAAAAGACAAGCTCCTGCACCAGATTATAAGGATAACAATGTAACTTCTTGCTGTATGTTCACTACTACAGACCCTACAGACTTGAACATCTCGACAGACCTTACAGACTTAAACATTCAACCTACAGACAAAGGAAATAACTCCTACATCCTAAAACACCTGGATGAGTACTTGTCACACCTCTCCCCCTCACAACCCCATGACATCACCTCAATCATTCAACGAGATTTGGAGGTTTTTGGTGACCATCCTCAGTAGTGCACCCTTTTATCTCATGACGTAGAGTTACTCCCAGGAACTTCTCCTCTCCGCCAGGCTCCTTACCGTCTCCATCTGCAGAAACGTGAGCAGATGAGGAAGGAGGTAGATTATCTACTCGAACAGGGGTTGGCCGTTCCCAGCTGCTCTCCGTGGGCGTCACCATGTCTACTTGTTCCCAAAGAGGGTGGACAACTACATTTCTGCACCGACTATCGCAGAGTGA